>NC_142504.1:79143579-79493579 GCF_057876585.1 Rhinolophus sinicus | reverse complement strand
CTTAATTCTAATTAATGTGTCCAGCAACTTTGAAATCTTTGGGCCATTCTTGCCATAAAAAATAATGCAACCAATGGATTATGAATTGAACAAAGACCATTGTCTGTGTGGTCAGTCAGCTCTCACTGTGCTGTTTGATTCAGGCCATAGTTGTATTGCACAGAATCTGGGTGGATCTGTTTTATTTCTTCTACTCTGCTGTGTTTTCTCCTCTGATATTATTGACTATGCTAACTTTAGTAATTTAAAATCAATCAAAGCCATGTGACCTCAGGTGTATAAACCCTGGATCATTGATTAGGAAGCAAGCGTTCTAGATCTAATTCAGCTCCTAACTAGCTGTGTGATCCTGAATTATAGTCTCTTGTTGTCTGTTTCCCTAGTAATAAAAGAATAAAATTGAGACGAGACAATCGAGATAGATGTATACAAGTGCTATTTTATTTTGATCTTTAGATTGTTAAAATAAATAATGAATATATTTTACAGCTCAAGTGAGTCAGGTCTTAGCATATTAAACCCTGCAGGGCTTGTTAACTACAAAATGAAAATCTGACCTGATGCCCACTTTAAGATACAGCTTGAAGAACTGAACCTAAATTATGATAAGTGTCTTCTTCTGTGATAGAAATATTCCAGTCACAGAAGTAACTGACTTTACTTCAATTTCTACAGTTTTTTAGGAGCCACAGCCAACCCTAAAACTATATTCAAGTTTGATACGGATTTTGTTATTGAAGCATCTCTGTCAGTCATCTTCACTGCATTGTGATATCAAATAACAGACTGTCAGGTCTGATGACCACACCCTGTTAAACTTGCTTTACAATCTCTCGTATCTTACAGAAAACATCTCAAAATTTATTGGCGTGCACGAGAAGTTTGTTGAATGGCTAACTGATTAATGGGGCTGAATGAGTGAATGAGTAGGTTTAGATGATGAGATTTGCTATGGTTTTATGTGTTTCTGAGTAGAGATCTAGCGATGTAAAAGCTCTTTAGAAACATGGCCTTTTGAATTACCATAGAATCCCACATCTCTATACATTATACTTGTATATTTGAAGTCACACTTTGTTGTTATGGCCTTCAATTATTATTCTTAACATTAGTGTTTTATCTTGAGCTTGATTGAGCTGTCCTTTTTTGCAAGTCTTCATGTGCAAGAATCTTAGAATGATAGTTATCCCCACTTAGGAATGGCAGGCCTGTGTCAATTGTAACTACATTAAAGCTACTGTTTGTAACATTGAGCATTTGGTTTCAAACTGGAGCACAATAATTGTTTTCTTCATGATCACTTACAGAGGAAGAAAAAATTGGTTCAGACCAGCTAAAGGATGGCCCCAGCAATAGAGTTAGTTCCCCTGGGGAAAACGTGATTCACGGAGATTGAACTTTACTTACATTTACTCTCCTGTACCCCTCCTCCCCCCCAAAATTGAGAAGTTTGGAAATCCCACAGAAGGCAGCTCCCCTGTGTCCAGGAGTTACTGCTCATCATGTTGGAACCCGCCACCCTTGTTAATAAAGTGGTTGGGGAATTTTAGAAATCAACCTGCTTGTCTGTCTTCTAGGGCTAGAAATCAGAACATTAGTAGCAAAAGGGTGGCAGTGTTCCATTCGTCTGAAAATATTGAACAAATCAGATTCTTTTAGTGCTTCCCCTACTCTCTGTACATTATTCAGCTCTTTCCTGCATTAGCTCAGGTTACCCAGCACGGATTTTCAGAGTTATTGCTTCAGTGTGCAAAGTGTACATGCAGGCTTCCATTCATTCAGGAGAGTCCATGATTTTGTAAGTTCCAATCCGTTCACTCTTTTCAAATGGATTTTAAGTAAAATGAAATCAGGTAGTTTACATCTGTCTTCTCCAAAGTGTCATTTTAGATTGTGAGCTGTGGGAAGAATTGAAGAAACACACCATTTTATTTATAATCAGTCTTTATCTGCAGTATTAGCCATTTTACCACACACCATGAACCTTGAAACTAGCTGCCAAAAACCATTCCTCTCCATCGTGTCCATAAATAGTGACAGTTCCTTTTTCTGGACCCCCACACCAGCTGTCACACTCGATTTCCATGAGGTTTTCTATACATTCTTCCCCAATAACTTCAATTGCCTGAGAATGATTTAAAATCTTCTGCATTGAAGGGAAAATGTCCCAGATGAAACTCCCCCCAAACACTGTGTGTGTGTGTGTGTGTGTGTGTGTGTGTGTGTGTGTGTGTGTGTTTGAAGAAAATTATTAGCCTGCCTTCCATCAGGTGAACTGAAGGAGAAAGAGACAAAGGGAGTGTGACGCAGTGTGACACCTCTCGTGTGAGGTGCTCCCGTCACAAGCTTTCATAATGAGTATATTGCATGTGACCATGAGTTATCATGACTGTGACCTGCCTCAGGAGGTCCCATGCCACATCTGTATTAACAACTGCATCTGCTTCAGGGTAACCTTATTAGCTTGCCACAGCTGAGCCAGGGGCCTCAGGAGGCATTTGACCAAGTCCCCAGAGAGGCTTGGAACTTCTGCTCTCCCTAAATTCAGCTTGGTGCCCAAAATTTAACATCAGGACCTGCTGAATTTTATTCTGAATTACCTACTATAGTAACTCTAGCAGAAAACAACAAACACACACACACACTCACACTCCCCTAAAAATTGGCAACCTCCCCAAATGCCATCTCTAATTCCCATTATGGCATACGGCTTGCTTGTTTCATATAAAAAGCAGTGGAAATATCAAAAGAATCCTCACCTTGGTTTCTGTTTTTCTTTTCACTATGGGAATATACAAAGTGCTATAAAAAAAACACACACAAAAAAAACCAAAGGAATACATATGTGTGACTTACCTATGGAAATTTTACTTCCAAACCCGACAATGAGAGTAGTAAATAAAATCTATCTGACTAGAATGATGTGATATGGAAATATGGAGTGTGTGCGTGTGTGTGTGTGTGTGTGTGTGTGTGTACTGTGGTCTGTGCATATGTGCACGTATGCCTGTGTATAAAAGAACCATAAGTGAGCTTTTGCTCTTACAACTGAATTCTTAAACAGCTCTTCCTTGCTTGTTTCAAATTAATCAGGCAGTGTGGAACTCAGCAAAATGCATGGCATTCATTCATTCATTCATTCATTCATTCATTCACCCTCTCTGGATAATAAAAGTGACAGAAGCATTAATTCACCTGGGAATAGATCTAGGTCAACACCCTAAAGGCAAAATTCCCACAGTGCACGGGTGACTGCTCCTAAAAGGTATTATACTTTGCCTACTCTCCTCTGGTGGGCAAAAGCTTACCCAGTAGCTGTCCCAATTTCATTTTTGTGAGTTCTGCATTTAATGTTCTACCAGCCAAGATAGCTAGAGTAACACACCACAAAAATAACCCTTTGATGGTTCATTCCAATGATGTCTAACAGAATTCCACCTTGAACTATAAGAGTGTTCCCGAGGGTGGGTTGGCTGGTGTCCTCTGTAGCCCCTCTTTTCCCCATGTCTAACCCTCCCAGCATTTCCTTAAGCATTTTCTGGTACAATTACAAACTAATGACCTTTATTTTCTTTTACTAATTTTTGTGCTATTTTGTAGCTCTCATTTATAGAATCTACCTTGCATTGAGCTGACCATTTTAGTTGTCTCATTTAATCCTCCAGTAAAACCCAGTTATAGGGTACCCTGGTTTTACAGTGACAAGGCTGAGTAACTTGTCCAAAGCCACATAGCTAGTCCTGAGCCTTTCTTAGAGAGTGTAATTCAGTTGACTTTGGTATGTAATGTCTCTATTGCGTGCATTAAAGTGGCCCTGTTTTAAGACCTTTTATTCTTTCCATTCCCTGTCAAGGTTCATAGCTTCTTCTCTCTCCCAACTATTTCTCCTATGTGGACCAAACTATTCTGACTTTTTACACTGCCATGCTGAATTATTGAGCACCAAACTTGTGTACGTCCCCTAGTTATCCACAGATGGGATAGTTATTTAGTCATCCATTTTACAACCCTACAAATTCTATTTTAATTCCATGTTTTGCTGTTATTGTTATTCAGTGCCAGTCATTTCTCTTCTGTAGAAAGCAATGCTCCTGCTTTATACATTTCCTTGTTGAGATTCTTTCCTCAGCCAGCAGTAGGGGGAAACACTGTACAGCTCTCCTTAGACCACATTCTCCCCTGTCCCCAGAATATGCCTGGATTCTGGGGTTATCCCAACGTTGGGCAAAATAGCAAATAAATGTACTGTGAAGTAAAAGAAAATTGTCACGGAAGAAACTGTTCAGCTCACTTTGTAGAATATACCCTGCCATGCCAAGTGAGCGCAGCTTAATTGATAATGATCAGCTTCTCGGTTACCTTTAACCATTTTCTTGTAACCGTATCCTAAAGCAGCAGCATCACTTTACATTTCAGTGTAAAGAAGGCTCTGGTGAACAGGGGTGACCTGGCAAACCACTGTTGACAGGCAGATTTGTGGAATACAAAGTGAGTCTTCTGCCACATTTTATGTTCTTATTTATCTCCTAGGTCTTTACGTAATTATTTGCTGTTTCCTTCTTCATTTTTGTTTGCTGTTTTCTACGTCTCTTCTTACCTTATTTCCTTTCCTTTCCCTTTTACTTCCCTATGTTTTTCAACTTCTTAAACTTTTTTTTTCATGTTTTAGTGGTTTCATACTGATATTAAGGAAATAATGGTATTTCCTTTTCTTCTGAAGATTCCTTCCCTAATAATCAGAATAAATAAAGATATAGAAAAACTATTTTTGTGTTTTCTTTGAGTAATCTGTATTTTTTCTGATTCTGGCCAATTTGGAAAATATACTAAAGTATAAAGAAAAATGAATTGCTTACAGCCCCAAACTTAAGAGTCAAATAATATTTTGGTATATATTCTTCAAGTTTTTTTTCTTCAGCCTTTTATTTATAAAAATACATACACACATGCATATATACTTTAAATATGTATATAATCTTACTTTATAATATAATGTAAGTGTTTTCTGCTTTTCTTAATACTATATAGTGCACATATTTTATGTCATTAAATGGTCTTCAAATATATAATTAACATTTATTGAGTGCTTATTATTTGTCAGTAGTGATGTAAATAAATATATTAATTCGTTTAACTAAACTGCAACTATTCTATGAGCTAGATACTACTATGTTCCCTTTATATTGTAGGAAACTAAGAGACTGACAGATGAAATAACTTACCCAAGGCCACAAAGCTAATAGTTGGCAGGATTTGGACTGAGCAGTTTGAGGTCCAGAGACTGTGTTCTAAACCACTCAGCTACGCTGACTCTTTCTGTGCCTTGATGATTGCAAAGTAGCCTTTCCTATACTTGTGCTAGTCTTTATTTAAGCTATGCACTCAGACATTCTGCAGAGTCTGAATTGGACATATTAAGTTGTGCAATATGTTGCTCTTTTGAATAACACTAATGAATATTCTCCTCCAAAAACTGTATTATTATCTGATTATCTCCTTGGGATAAATTCTTAATGAGTAACAAAGTATGAGCACATTCTCAATGCTCTTCATATGAATTTTCAAATTTCTGGTCAGAAAAGATGTACTGATACACACACCTTTCCCCTCAGTATACGAGAACACCCATTTCCCCATGCCCTTGATTACACAGATTGATAGACTTTTTAAAAATTAAGATTTTTTACTTTTAAAAATCTCCATCTGATATGTAACAACACCACCTCATTTTAATTTTTTATTTTTTATTACTAATATGATTTTTCATCTATTTGATATTTTAGAGCGTATTCATACTTCATGCCCATTAAAATTAGTGTTTGTCATTTTATTGACTTAAAAGAACTTCACATTTAAGGCGATGAGATATTTGACTTCGAATATAGTATTTTTCTAATTTTTGTACTATTTGTCTTTTTAATGGTATTTAATATATTTTTAATTCTTAACTATTTTAAAATGTAGCGTGTGCATTTGAAATTGTGGTATATGTATATAAAGGATACTGGCCTTTGCAAATTACAACAATCAACAGATGAAGAAAATACTTTTTTACTTGAAATGAGGATGTAGACATCATACAAAATTTAAGTCAAGACCTGAATGGATTAAGCCAGGTCCAGTCTTTTCACTTCGCTCTTTAGACTTTTCAGTATATTTCCTGTATATGTATGTATGGACACGTGTGAATTTTGCATTCTGCTCTGAAGAGGTGAAGGAGCTTGAGGAAATGTTTCTTCTTAAATAGGGAACATTGACATGTTGATTTTTATACAGTGAAATCCCCACAACAGAGTGCACATACATGATGGAAAGATCATAGGACTGGTTGTTGATGGGAACTGGATTCCCAGGCTGGCTCTGCCACTCTGACCAAAAGATTTTAAGTAAATGCCTTTCACCCTATTCTTAAAGAGAGTGTTTCTATTGGACAATCTCTAAGGCCTTTTTCATCTTAATCTTCTCTGAGTTTATCCAAAAGTACATTCCACCATACCTCTTAAATAGATATCCCTTTTTAAAGACACAGCTTGTCTCACCTTTCCTATACCGGGGAGTCCTAACCCATCTATGATCTGATTTGGGTTATTTACAATTGGTTTCATATAAGTAAATGTTATTATTATCTCTACTTTCCAATTAAATTTCAGACTATTATAGGAGATAATATTTCTTCTCCCGCTATTTAGGATGGCATTGATATCCTAGCTTATAAGAATTTGTTGATTGATTGATTGATTGATTAAAACTCCTGAAGCTCACTTTTGCCTATTCTGCCCTTTGTACTTTGATTCTACCTTAGGTTTCTTTAGAACCCTGGCACTTCTTGGCATCAAGTCCCATCAGGGTTAGATGCATGACTCAGTTATACACCTATTTCTGGATGGCTCTGGGGAAAATCCTTTGTCCACCTTCCATGTCAATTCACCAACTTGTGTAAACGCCAGTAGTTAATTAATGGAGAAATACGTAGCAGAAGCAATTTTTGAACTTGTGTAGAGATGAAAAGCTTCAGGTCACAGCATGTTTCTAATTTAATAAATTGTTTTAATAGTTTTAGAAATGCAGCCTTTTAAAGAAAAGGTCATTTTGACGTTAGTACTTTTTTCTAAATGGCATGAACCAGAATGAAATCAACAATTGTTGCGATCTAGGATACCTTCATTTTGCTAATGGGAATTGACTGTTCAGGCAAAGCAAGTTGAAATTTGGAAGATGCTCGCTTTTGCAGGGACAACAGAACGCAGAGCTAGGCGTCTTCTCCTTGCTTCTTTCGTTTTGTCCCTGTTTCTATGAGTCCTCCTCCCTTTGCCCATCCCTGATTTCTTGGAATCATTGATAATTAGAACTGGAAAAGCCCAGAATTGTATAATAAAGTATCCGTGCTTGTTCTGTTGTGTTCTGCTATGATTGGTGAGACTTTGTCACTTCCTTTAGAACTGTGCAAAGGCATATTGGGGAGAAAGAGGAGAAGCAGAGTGGGTTATGGGACAAAGGGAAAAAAACGCAATCCTGCTAAAGCCTTTGAAGTGTTAGACGGATCCATCTGCCTGTTTGAGTCTGAGGCTGAATCCCTTTTTAAAATGCATCAAATGTTTGAGTGTGAAGTTCGGTCCTGACAGCATCTGTGATTCTCTGTGGAGACATCCGCACCGCAGTTTCCCAGACGCTATCTGTATTCACACGAGAAGGGTTTGATCCAAAGGCCTAGCCGGAGTGGGACCATGTGGAGTTGAAGTAGACAGGTCGTTTCAGCAAGGTCCTGTGAAGTCTCAGCAGCCAGGCCCCGTAAAATCAGAGTGGGAAGAGCTTTAGGCTTTTAATTCCAAACTGAAGGCATGTTGTCAAGCGTCTCATTATCCCAGGTGCTGGAAGATAACAGGAAAGGGGGCAGGACTGAGCAGGCTTCCCCAGGCTTTATAAATCCAGGTTGTGGGAATTTTTCTGGGCAGTAAAGGAAGCAAAATTGTAATTTAAAAGCACAGATTTTTATTAGAGAATTTTGGCAATATGATTTCCATTTACATGATCAAGTGAATTACTTAAAATATTAGTGTAGATTAATTACAGCTTGAAATTTTAGGTGGCCGGCATTCTCCATATTGACAGCACTAAGTATACTTAGTAATATCACTACGTGGACCACAGTGTATTTATTATTAAACAGTCAGCACCATTTTAAAAATTCACATTTAAAACTGTAAGCACCTCTGGTCTTAACTGACTGCTTTGTAGGTAATTTGTAGGTACTTACTTACCATTTGTAGGTAATTATTTTAAAAAGATCTATAGTTTCGTTATAAGATAGACACCTACACATTTTTCAGTGTTTGGAGGTATTTTGGTCTGATTTCAGTAAGAGTAACTTCCACCATGGTTGTCTCGGTGACTCTTACAGAAGAATAGTAACCTGTAACATTTCATTTTAATCGTATCTCTGGTAATTATAATGTTTTCACTAATGCCAACAAAGTATTAAAAATAGCCGAGGGCTACGTTTAAGAGTAGAGAGAAGAGTTTGAATTCACTCCTCATTAAATTAAATCTGCAGCGGATCTTAGACCTATGTGCAAAACCTCAAGATGAATTTAGGCAGAGCAAGCAGTTTTCTGATAAAGAACATTCTTCCACTTACCATAACACAAGATGACAATTTTCCAGGCTCTCTTTAGTACCAGATTTAAAACTTTTTTTTTTTTAAGTTAAATTCTCTCTAGCAGTGAAAACATCCCCTTGGTATTTGGTTAGGCAGTTGGGGGGGGGGGCATTAAGTTTTGGGGATCACTGGAGTATAATTTTCTAAATTGCTTTTGAACTGCACTAAATAAATGCCTAAACATAGGACTCTGTGAACTTCTACATGGTTAGTGCCTAAAAAACCTGTAGAAAGATTCCACAGTATGGCTTCATAAAAATAGTACTTTTGAAACATTACTCTTTAATACTCTGGGAGCTCTGTGTAGGCAACGGAATGGTATGTTAGTGTTTACGCTCTTTCATATAAGAAATAACCATTAGGAACCAACATCAAAAGCGTAAGATCTACTGACTCTTATCCCTCAAGAAAGGACTTTGCTTAAATCTTTTGTTTTTAAAAATATCATTTCTTGTTTGTACAACATGAGTCCCTAAGTGAAATCCTCTTACTGTACCTGACAGTCTTAGCTTATTTGAGAGGGCTTTTCTAGTATGTAAACCTAGTTTATCATGTGTGTACAATGCAAGCTAGCTCTGATTTTTGAGTCTACTTGACTGAAAAGAAAGCTCTGGTTAAACTTCTACACACATTGTCTCTCTCCTACCCTATTGCTCCCCAAGCCCCAAAGAGGTGCAGCTGGAGGGAGAGTTAGAAGAACCTATACAAGTTTAGTCCAGCCTACCAGCTGAATCCCTAAGTAGTCAGTACTTCCCCAGAGAGCCTGGTCCAATGTTTGGAGCTCTACTTAAAGAGGGAATCACTCAGTCATTCATTTGTTTACCCCAAAAAGTGAAATACTGAGTAAATGGGATTCAAAGATAAAATAAAACATTATCTTTCCTCAAGGTAATAATAATAGTTATAAATAATTGAAATCCCAAGGTATTATGAGAAGTCAGAGAAGTGACTGCATGAACATGCCTGAGAGGGTCAAGGAAGGCTTTATAAAAGAGGCAGCTTCTGAGGAGAATCGTGAGTGATGAGTACCAGTCCCACTAGGAAGGCCAGGGAAGAACGGTATTCAGTCAGAGAAGAGTGTGTCTAAAGCATGGGGTTAAAAGACTAAGGGAGATACTAGATGATCAAAGACCCTGTTTCCAAGGCAAGGACGTTAAGTTTTATTTGAGTACAGTGGAGCGATTTCCAAGAGATTTTAACCAGAGGACAACATAATAAGACCTGGGGCAGGTTGGAGAGTGGGATTAAAGGGGTGAGACACCACATGCAGGGAAGTATAAATAGCCCAAGAGATTTAGATGAGGGCCAGAGCTAAGACTGGAAATAGAAAAGCAATGGAACTCAGAAATATTTAAGAGTTATGACTCAGGAGGTGTGGGGGATGAAAGAGAGGAGGGAGTCTCAGGATGCTCTAAGCCTGTCTCTGAAATTTCCATCCACTAGTCCACATGGATAAAAACAAATTCCTCTTCTACCACAAAGTCCTCATATATTTTATTGCCCCTGACCTGCCTCTTTTCTTGATTCTCCTCCAAGATCAACATCCACTAGTTCCTTCAAACTCTATTCATATCTCAGGGTTTCAAAGCCATCATCACCTCTCCTCTGAGTTTGTTCTCTAGGCTGTGCTCATTCATTCATCATCGGGTCTATGCCAGGGACTCTTGTCACTGACTGGGGATGCAAGGATATGCTGAGTATATCTCAGATTGCTCACGGTCAGTAGGTAAAAGGCAAAAAATCAATAATCACATGCTCGCTGTTGTAAAGGTTTTAATGGAAGTGTCTGCAGAAGAGTGGTTCTCAGCATTTTCTCTGCCCAGAGCCTAGCTGATATCTGTGACTTACTTACACGATCAGTTACAATGGCTCACTTAGGTGGCACAGAGTCTCATGGGTACTATTGACTGATTTCTTATCGTATACTATCACTGTAGATGTGAGCACCCAAATTTGGGGCATATCTTCCCTTCCCCTGCCTACCTCCAACTCCTTGAGAATCAGCCAGGTAAAGGATGCAGTGGGAATGATATACAAAAGCTATAGAGTTCTCAGTGGGAATGATGCTTTATGGCAATTCAGTTAGTAATGTGTAGATGGAATATTGGGGTGGGAGTTTGGCATGCTAAGAATGTACCAAGAGAGAAGACTAGATCTTTCACCTATCCCAGCCCTTGGTCTGTTCTAAACATCAGCCAATATAGAAGCCTGTGTTAGCCATAAAAGGTGCACTTCCTTTAATAAAATTACTGCCTTCGCAGATATTTTATGATAATAATTGTGAGTTAGGAAAGAGTATGAGCCTTTTATTGGCTTGATATCTGGTTATCAGAGAAGATTTGCATGCGTTTTACCATTTGATACGCTCAGTAATTCTATGAGGAAAAAAATCATGCTCTACCTACCCCACAACACACATGATTCAAAGAAGACTTTCGTCTGTCTGGTTACATGGTAGCACCAATCCTTGCCTTCCAGCTACCTGGATGGTCTACCGCCTCTCTTTTAGGTTCAGCAGAAATGGGGACAAATGCCTGTGCATTATAGTTCACCCTATTCCCGGGGACAAGCGAGTAGACTGCATTTGGATACATGGGCACTTCTCCCCTATCTAGAATATAAATCATTTTAATGGTGAAGAAAGGAGAGTTCTTTCAAATTAGGAAGATGTAATAGATGTGATTCCTATTCTGTGCATCTGTTTAATGCTCCAAATTCATTTATGTCAGCACATTGGAAAGGGGTAGAGCAGAAGCTTGTACTTATATAAATAATAGATTTATTGTTTTATTTTTGCATCAAGCTATTAGATTTACTGAGGATTAGTAATCTTAAATAATTGTATCTTTTATGCAGCTCTGAAGTTAAACATTAAAATTCTGTGTCCTCTCAATCTCTCCTTGAACCCTAATTTATGACAAAGTAAAAAGATATTTTTAAGTTCATATAATCTTAAAAACAATCCTTCACTGACCAAAACTCATAACTCACAGAAAACGAACTTACAGGTTCAGAGCAGATACAGCTTCATTTGATAGAAAAGGTTAAAGGTGCCTGGAGAAAACCTGAATATTTTGCTGAAGGGATTTCTAATTTCTCATAAAGACTTTTCCATTGACCTACTCTGTTTCCAGATTATTATTTTTTATTAAAATTTATTAGGGTGACAATGGTTAGTAAAATTACATAGGTTTCAAGTGTACAATTCTGTAATACATCATCTGTATATCTCATTGTGTGTTCACCACTCAGAGTCACTTTCACTTCTTTTATCACCATATATTTGAGCCCCTTTACCCTCTTCTATCATTCCCCCTCCTCCCTTACCCCCTGGTAACCACTAAACTATTGTCTGTGTCTATGAATTATTTTTGTTTCTTTGTCTTATTCCTTTGTTGCTTTCAGTTTTATATCCCACATATCAATGAAGTTGTATTGTTTTCAGTATTTTCTGTCTGACTTATTTCACTTAGCATAATAATCTCAAGGTCCATCCATGTTGTCACAAATGGCAGTATTTCATCTTTTCTTGTAGCAGAGTAGTATTCCATTGTGTATACAGATGGTGCCAAAAAATGTATACACATTTTAAGAAAGGAAAAAACTGTATTAAAATTGTAATACTCAATATATACCAATAAAAAAAGATGAATACAAGTCACGTTTGACTTCTGCAATTACAAAAGGTGCTCAAAGTGGTTACCATCAGCATCTAGACACTTCTGATTACAGCGAACTAGTACTTGAGCAACATTGACCAAAGCGTCCACTTGTATCGCTGCACATGCCGTTTCTATTGCTTCCCAAAGTACCGCCAGTGTTGCTGGTTTTCTAAAGTACACCACATCCTTTAAGGTCCCCCGTAGGTAGAAGTCAAGGGGTGTTAAGTCAGGAGAACATTCTCGAGTTTCAAATACCACTTCAAAATAGTCTTGCACTCCTCGAACGACAGCTGGGCTTCCGCCATTTTCTTTGACTCTCTTGCCTGTTGCATGGTGATGCTAGCATTCATTGGATTAACGCCATCTTTTGAGCGAACGTCATACTACACATTGCTACCATAATTCAAATTTAACTTTGAAAAGTAATACATAGACAACATCTGTTAAAAAGTGTATATATATTTTTTGGCATCTCTGGTATATACCACATCTTCTTTATCCAGTTATCTATCAAAGGAGACTTTGGTTGGTTCCATTGTTTTGGCCACTGTAAATAAAGCTGCAGTGAACATTGGAACACAGAATATTTTTTAGTTGAAAGAAAAAAAGGAAGGAAGGGGGGAGAGGAAGAAGATGGAAGGAGGGAAAAGGAAAGAAACTTCATTTCTTTGAAAGAGCTATACACCCCAGTGACCATAAAACAGATAGATGGCAAACCTGAATGAATTGTGACCAAAACTTTAAACTTTCTCCCTGTTCCAGACCACAGGAATATCCATCCCCTGGTGGACCTCGTGTCTGTACTCAATCAGCATAACTAAGAAGGACATAAATAAGTCCTGTACATATAATTATGTTGGGTCTATTTATGCCTCACATTCGTATATGCCCACCTAATTGAATCGAGTGTATAATCCCAGGATTCATTGTCTATTTATTTCCCTATCTAAGTACTTTTTCCTATTTATATTTAGCACCCAGCTGACCCCGTCTCCAAATGGTCAACTGTAGTCCCTTAAACGTCTTGAGATTGGCCTCCAGAACCCCTAGCTTTGTGCAGCAGTTTTCTCAGTAGGGGGCCACTGGATCTTGGTGTGCCCCTTGCCCCTGGCTTAGAATTGTTCAAGAGAGCAAGCTGTGTGGAGATGGGGAAAGGGAACTCAGCGCTTCCTAGCAGACATTCCAGGTAGAGCCAGGTTTGCTGCTCAAGTCAGGACAGGGCACCACTGGTGTTTGTAGTAGTCAGAATAAAGCAATGAAAAGATCAGTTAAAACACTTGCTGGAAGTTATTGATAAAAAAATTCTTTCTGCACGAAAGATTATAAACAGAGTGTTATCTGAAGATGGATTTGTTTTAATTTGGCATTGATGTATTTGATACCTGGTAGGATCAAAGAAAACAGAATCAAAGGCAGAAATACAAGCAGCTCTGCTTCTCTGAATATAGGCCTCTTTTATAGATATAAAATCTCGGGACTGGAGTGCTCAAATTTATTTGTACTGATGTTTGTTTAAAGATCAATATTAAATAAATTGGTCTGGAAGCTATAGTCATAAAGCAGCTGTCGAACTAATGTAATCCCACAATGCCATTTTGTCTACTGCATGAAACCTGGTTAACTGTGTACTTCTAATAACATGTGGAAATCTGGTGAAAAAGAAAATAGCTGAACTGGATTTTTGGAACTTGGACTAAATTGAATTGCATGTGAAGGAAATTTTATATATAAATTTTATATATATAATATATAATTATATATAATATATATAAACATTATATATATTATATATACATATACATATACATATACATATATATATCCCTCTCAGGGTGATAATTGTTTGGTTTTTATGGCCAAGTATAAAAGGTTCATATAACCTACAACTTTCTTATACAATATGTTAAAATGCCTCTTTAGACTATATTATTACACCTTAATATAAAAGGTAAATCTCAAGACCCTTGTTTTTACTTGTTTTGTTAATTGTTGATGTTATTGCTATGTTTGCTCTTGTTGTTGGCATTTGTCGGTCGTTTTTGATGGTTCTCTTTACATTTGTTTCATTACCTATGCACTGGTATGTATTAGTGCCTTTAAAAATCTCAAATTTTAGAATACTTGCCCTGCTCTGTATTCTCTAAAGATTAAGAAAGGAGAAAACCAGAGGAGAAAGAATGTCAGTTATGTATCCTATATATATGATGTGTATGTAATCGTACCCCACTGCCTTTGTCACACATGTTTTTCAGCATTCAGTTTTCTTTTGCTTTTTAGTTGCAAACACATAAGATGTGTCTCCTGCCGTCAGGATTATAGAATCTGGTTGCGAGTGGGGACAAGACATACATATAAAGAGATGATCACAATGTAATGTAACATGGATAAAAAGTCATACGAGGAGGATAAATTCTAGAGACACTAAAACGCACTGCTCTGTCATACCACTGAGTGAGCAAAGAGGAAAGAGGGCTTGAACTGGGCCTTGATCTACCCAACTTTTTTGGTTAGAGAAGGGAGAACTGAAGAATGACATGGTGTGACTTTCATGAGACCTTGAAGAGGTATCAGTTCTGGTTAAGCTGGCCAAGTAGCAAGGGTTATAAAACTGAAAGTTAGTTGTTTAATAAAGGTGTTTTTTATAACCAGATAATAGAGTGGTTAATTGTCGTTTTTCAAATAAAACAAAATCAGGGTATGCTATAAGCTCATATTGCCTATATTTCTTTTTCCATATCCTTTTTGGTTTTATGTAGAGCTCCTTGACTGTTTTCTTTATATCTAAATGGTTTTTATATCTCCTTGCCCCAAAGGACACCTAGAAGGGCATTTTCATAAATGACTTATATGAAAATTGTGAGAATTAAGCAACATTTTTTTATTTTCTAGAGTTGCTTATTGCTCATCACTTGCTTGGGAGGGTTGGGGAGCCTGGTGATTGGGAAATAGACACTTGAGTCAGATTAATGAGTATAAATCCACACTTGCTAGCTGTGTGATCTGGGGCTAGTTACTGAACCTTTCAAAGACTCAGTCTCTAATCTATAAAATGGGAATAATCGTAGTAGCTAACTGCTAGGGTTATTTTAAGGAAAAAAACAACAACAAACATTTACCACCATGACTGGTACACAGTTAAGACTTGACGAATAAGAACTATTATAGTTATCTCCCTTTCTAAAGGTTTCCCCTGTTGTCATATCTTAAAGTGTCTGAAACAGTTTCATTTCCACTTTCTACTTCTACCCATGGGAGCAAATGGTATGTAAACTGTACAGTGTTCAGAAGAACTACAGAGTTTTCAGAAGATTAAACATTAAAAAGGAATAAAATAGACCATGTTATTAATTTGTAAAAGTTAAATCAAGCATATGGGGAAGCTAGAATTCACAGTGCTATCTGTGTTTCTCAGTACTCGGAGAGTGTATTGTAAATAGTTGTAAATGTAGGAAAGCATTTACTCTTCTTAACTCTTAAGCCAGGAACTTCTTAAACTTTTGTCCTTTCTCAAAAAGAGGTTGTTGAGCATTACAGTACTGGAAGTCAGGATTTGTTATTTGGGCCATTTATGCTCAATGACTGATTCAAGCTTCAGTCAAGGGGCATTTGTCTCTTGAGCACTCTTGCCATTCGCTTATGGGTGAAGTGTCATCTAATACCAGGTGGATGAGGTTGGTTTTTTGTTTTTGCTTTTTGTTGTTGTTGTTTTGGCATAAGCTTTGCCAACTATCCAGGGTTAAAAAATGTAGCTTGATGATACCAAGGAGACCCAGGAAATTAAGTTCTCTTCTCTGTTTTAAAAAGTTTTAACCCTCAGGAATTCAGGACTCTCATTCTTTGGATAATATTGATGTAAGTAAGTATGTGGGGAAATTCATGGATGCCAATAAGAGAGGGGAGACGTGGCAAAGTGAGACTGATTTCTCTTAAAGGAGAGCTGGTTTTGTATGGTTAAGAGAAAGCATAATGCACAAATGGCCAAAGAAGCCCTGCGTGATATTGAAGCTTCAGTCTGGTTACAAAAGTCAAGGTTAGCTTCAAGCACAGTATGGAAAACGGTGTCCACAACCAGGGCTACAGAGATAGTTTTTTTCAGCATGAAAGGGTGCAATCTTGGAGGAGTTCCACAGACAATTGTCTGCAGCCAGCAGAGCTCTTGCATGCTGGTGTGCTCAGTTACATATGTGGGTCACACAAAGGGGAGAATGGAGCTCTTTGTTCCATGTCTGTGGGATAACTGAGTTTTGTATGATATAAACGGGGATTCAGCACTGCAGTGGATATTTTTTTGGACAGTGTTTCGGGACAATAGATCTTTAGCCTTTATCTTACGAAGAATTCTAAAATGACTCTTTCCCCCTGTGTTTTCTTGTTAATCAAAGACTAACTTTAAAATTTGAAGATGTTTTCATTTGAATAGTTTCAATAAATATCCGCTTTCCTCAACTTCAAGTGTTTCACGTTTGCCTTCTTTGATTTTTTCCCCTCAAAAGCCTTAATCATGGGTAGCTAGGTAGCAAAGAGTTGCATTTCTTACCTGGGTTTCTTGTATCACTCCAGAATGTTTTAAAAATCCCAAAGTGATTTGAGTTGGCCTCTTGATTTAACATCTTTAAAGATCCATCTATGTGTATCCAGTTTATATATTTCTACTTTTCTTAATAAAGACGTGAAACTTAAAATCGTGGCTGATTGTACTGAATTATTACTCTAAGATAGATTCATCAAATCTCCCAGCTGTATAAGACAGGGCTTACTAATGAAGTTCCCTATCAAAAAGAAAAGCCTAATTTTGATTTGGCTTAGGTAATGAACTTCTTTTTCCTGGTGTGATTATCTGCATGGGGTGGCTGAAAGAGTAGCAAGAGAGAGTGCGCTCACAGAAGCATTATGCAAAATGTCTTTTGTCTCTTTTTGCTGGGATATATTAAATTTTCAATGTAGTCTATGTAATATAAAATTATGATAATGACTTTTGGCCCACTGTGAAGGCAGCTTGCTGGTCCTGAGCATGTGTGTCTGGCTGGAGCACTAGGATACACTGTGGGAGTTGCCTTTTCTATTAACAAACCTCTAGATACCTAATGATGAATTTTCTTTCACCAAATGTTCTCCTTTTGTCTCAAATACAAGCATTTTCTAAATTGCTTTTGAGAAAAACAAGAGAGGCAGAGAGGTCTATGGTAGTAACAAGGGATATTGAAACAAAGCAAGGGGTTCAGTTCGCATCCGTCTTGTAATTATAAACCAACCAAAAGGTTGTTTCCTGTACTAGTGAAAATATTTACCATCTTATTGGTATAACTGATTGCATCACTTAGTAAAAGGACAAATTGAACAATTGCCTCATACAATATTTCTATTCCTTCCAGTCACATGAAATTTCGTGGTTGAATTTATGATAGGTAGTTGTAGCAACTTTCAGTATCTATTGGTCCTTCCCACTGAGGGCAAAAAATGTTTATTTTCCTTTTATTTTTTTTATTTTTTTATTTTATTTTTTTTTTAGAAACACAAAACTTGATAGAATTTTCCATTTTTTGTTATTTAGCATATTTGACACAAGGTATCGTAAAACTTTTTGAAGACATTTTCAAATACCATGTTATTATATTTCCTTTTACTTTGAATTTTGAAATGAGAGTACTTATACATAATGATGAAGGTTCCTCTTCACACAGGTACAACTGAAGGCTCACAGCTTATTCTAAACAACACCTTCAGAGCTCTGATTTTAATTGTTCTCGGAGCCACTTTACAAGCTATACAAGAAAATCTGGCTCATCACCTTATAGTCACATTGTATCTTTTCTTGATTTTCCATCTCTTTATGCCTAAAGGCAAAAAAATCTTCCTGAAAAACAGGACTCTTGCTTCTTGGTAGTTACGACCAACCTCATCTTCTTTATCAATTTGACATGATAATACATTTCTGTTGCGGATTTCACAGTTATTAGGGAAATTTCTGTAATATCACAAAACATGAATATGATATTTACTAGAAAACTAGCTTTGGGGAAAATCCACTCTTTAATGTATGTTGGAAATGCTGAAGAAAAGGACCCAAAGTGTAGAAAATATGATGTAGAGTACATGGTGACACTGAATGTGTCATTTCCAAGTGTTGTGAGACGTCAGTACTTATTAAGTTCTCTAGTTATATTAGTCTGAATCGGGAAGGTCAGTACTGAGTATATCTGTTGCTAACAATGTGAACATCTCTAACAGGTATGGTTTTGTTTGTAGGTAGATTAATAACTTTGGAACTGAATTACCATAATCACTTAGAATAGTTCATTAGAATTGCTTTTAAAAACCAAACTTAAAGGACACATGTGAAATAGGAATCTCTTAAATAACTGACTCCTGAATTTTGTTTCTGGAACTAATAGAGACTATTGCAAAATAGCGCTAATGGATGCTTCTGCTACCTTTCTTAGATGCCAAAGAATATACATAACTTGTAAAAGCAAAGCTAGTACAAAGTAGCTATGAAAATCTAGAAACCAACCCCGAGTATCCATGCATTGGTTAAAATAGATGGCAGTTTTGTGATCAATTGCCTCTATTTTTTTCTCCCTTCTGGGGCTTGCTATCTCAAGGTTCCAATCTAAGACTTGGAAGCCATATCTGTTCCATGAAAGCACTATGCTCTTCGTCTGCAAAAAAGTCCCTGGAACTCTTGAGGTAGGCATTGAGGAAAGAAGGGTTAAGAATTAGGTCATGTGTTAGTTATAATTCCCTTGAAGGCTGCCAATAATGAGGCCAGTTCCACTGACCTTATTTCAATCCGTTTTACTTGAGGATGAGAAGTATTTTCTGAGTTTGGACACTGCTATGGTAACTGCTTGATCGTTTTTAAAAAATTAATTTAAGAAATTGGTACTGTTGTGTCTGAATAGCCCAGGTGAGTTTCCTGTGCTTGGTAATAGCCAGAGATGGATGAGAGGACTTGAAAGATCTAGGAAATTAGGTTGGTGAAGTCCGAATGGTGTCAGTCTGGCTTATTTGATGAGGTGCTGTGCCTGTGTGACTGATCCGCTCCTGTAGCCAAAAAAAAAAAAAGATCCTTTTGGTCCAAGCTCATTCTTCCATATGTTCTCTTTTTGGTGTGATGGGGGAGGATGAGAGAAGCAGCCCTTTAGGAAAAACGTTTAGTGTTTTAAGCAACACAAGATGATGTTTGCCTAGTAGAAAGACAGTTCTTGGCAGCACATTTCTATGTTTTTACCCTTAATTCTGTGTCTGTGTTATATCAGCTAAACCAGACAGGCACAAATGAGCAAAAACTTCCTAGCACATGGAATGTTGGAAAGTTACGCTGGTCACCTACAGTCAGTGGTGATGTTGTTTTAGAGAGAGTCATGATGCTATAATTGGAAAACTGGGGCTTATTTTACTTATATTCATCAGAGTCTATTGCTGAAAAATCTGAGCATGGAGTAATCATTTACAGATAACCAGAGAGGCAAGAAAGGCTTTAAACTAAACGCACCCTAACCTATGGACAATAAACACTTTCTTGGAAGCTGACCAGAAAATCCCAAGTCAGATGACCAGCAAATTCTGAGCCTCTGCAGACTACAAAGAGTGTAAATCCTGAAGTAGAGGTACACACAGGGTTCAATCTCTGCCAAAGGGCAGTAAGTCATTTGCTTCATAGAGTCTTGCCAAATTGAAGGCTTTTCTTTAGTCATGGAGCCAATAAGGGGACCCTAGGACAGAATTTCAGTTTTCTGTGCCCTAAGGAAAAATGGCCCCCAGGAGACTTTCTAACTTTGAAGGAATATTTCATTTCCTAAGGTCTTGGAAAGCACACGGATGGTGTTCTATTAAAAGGCATTGCGTTTTCTAGCACAGTTTGGCAAGCACCATGATGCCTTTTGTGTTCCTCAAACATAAACACCAAACTTTTTCCTTAAATCTTTATAAGTGACACGAACATGCAATTTTTCATTTACTAATCAGAGGGTGCTGAGAACGAAATTTTTCAATTCCAATCAAAACATTTGTCCAAAGAAGCTTAGGCGTCCATTTCAATATAATGTTATTGTGGTCCCCAAGAGCTTGTACCCATTTAATTGCTGGAAGCACATGTCATTGTCAAGCTTTCAATTTTCTTTTCTTTTGATCTGCTTCTTGAGAGGAGTCGGGTCAAGGCAAGGTTCAGCTTATTGGGTTCCTTTGAAGATTTTGTGGAGAAGCGAGAGTGCCTTTGCATTTGATTTCATTCATCTCACTAGGTAAACATCTCAATTTCTGCTTTTTCTCGCTTAGCCTAACTCTGAAGTAATAATTGAATCTATTTTAAAGCAGAATGTTTGAGACAGGTCTTCAGTTTTACTTCCATGCGTGTGCATCTATGGGTGTATCAAGGGTTATTTTCTTCTATGGATCTTGGCATCATGCAGTGAACTTTGTTTCCTATGCTAAAATGTCTAGGAATATAGCTGGGTCAATTAAAATGTCCTCCCTGCCCCCGTTTCTTCGTTGGGAGCTATATCTTGAAGGAATCATTTGTCATTCTTATCAAAATGGCACTGGCCTTCGCCCCTCTACCTTCCCATGTGTTGAAAAAATGTAGGCTTTATTATCTCCCCCAGTTTTATGCATCTTCCAGATGATTTAACTGAACTGATGCTATGGAGGATATGCTGACTGGCACTTTTCCCATGCTTAATGTGTTAACAAAAGCCAATGGTGTCAGTTTTAACAGTTTTAGCTAAATTCCCACGACACTCTTAACAAACGCTGAAACCTCTGCCACGTCTTACCCTGACAGATTCCCTGCCGTCATTGCACACTTAAAATAAATGTCATCCCCAATCAAAAAGTTCACATTTTCTCTGACAATATAATTTGTTACTTTGTTCCTGCTTTATCTCTTTCTTTGGCACAGCAGTCTTCTCCGAGAGATGTTACTTTCCTTCATGTTGGCTGCTGTCCTTTTTGTTCTTCCAAGTATCAGGGTGGGATCAGAAAGGGAAGCTAAGAAGAGACTGTCTTTTCATTTCATTCAGGAGCAGATAGAAATTTAAAATTTATGATTTGATGAAGCAAATAAGATGTAAACTATGAGCTGATACCATAGTCTCATTTCACCCAAAGACCTAGTTTTGCTTACCCAAAGAAAGAAAGCCCTTGTGTGTGGAAGGAAAAGAAACATGATCACAAGGAAAACAACTTGGACTCTGAAGGGAACCTGGCTAGAGTATTGTCTCTCTGTGTAACAGGCAGGTCTCTTAACATTTTTTGGCCTCAGTTGTCTCATCTGAGAAAGGGGTGTGTGAAGACCAAATGCAGTAACACCTGCAATGAAGGCACTCAGAAGATGGCAGTTCCGCTTCCATTTTTGTCATGCCTTTCCCAAAGGTTCTGGATTGTAAGGCACAGTGTATTCATGTGACAGCATCTCTACATGGACTTCTTGTGCATAGCCTCTGCCAGATTCCTTTGCTCTTAAGGACTTTTGGTCTTTTTGTATTTCTGGCTTGGTGGAGGCACCTACAGTGCTTACTTAAAAACCAAATAGTCACATAGATCCCTCTTGAGAGAGAAGAGAGGTTTCCTCCTGCATTCAGAAAAATTCCTCAGCCAAAACCCAACCATCCTGTACACTGTACTTCCTTGCTTCACTTACAAGGGCTCTCTAGTGCCTTTTGGCCTGTGAGAAGGCCGGGCAGTGTGGGTTAGTGGATAGTGTGCAAGAGGAGGAGCCACTGGGCCAGTGTCTCCTCACCCACTTGCTATGTAGACATGAGGTCCCGTCAGTTCTCTTCTCAACCTCAGTTTCTTGGTATCTTAAATCAAGGCATTGAATGAAGTGATCTTTAAGGCCCTTCTAGGACAAAATTACGTATTATAATTTCAAAAGTATGAACGCTCTTTCACATGCAACTATTATTTTTTGATCAAACATTTTCTGTTCATTAGCTTGAAGACAGTCCGCAGATGTCGAAGCTAATGCTTTATCTGTACAATCAGCTCCTTTATTCCTGCTTTCCCTGTGCTCTCTTCTCCCCACCCCCACTCTCGACTCTTTCTCAGAGAATAAGAGAGGTGGCTTTCACAGCAGCTGGTTAATTTCCCTGGTTTCACACTACTGTTTAATGATCCGTTTCTCGTGTGCCACCTCTCTCATCTACTGAAAGATAGGTACAAATTGTACCTATAAAAATTAGAATATGACTCAGGGTTATCTCTTTTTTTTTCTTCCAGATTTTGAACCTCTAAATAACTTTCTAATGTTTATTTTCCGTCACAAATTGTTTGGAATGTGCTGAGGTCTCCGACACCCTATGTTCGTAGATACTGAGAGTAGATGCCTGTAATGTTCTAAGTTGTTTTCAGAGCAGAGATGAATCCCGAGAGGTGTCATCTCCTCAGCTGGACCATCATGTGAACCACGTGAGGAAGGCTGGGCCACTGGTACCTCAGCTTCCCAGGAAGTCCTTGACACTGCTTTGTGTCTGCTTCTACCAGTGCGTGTCAGTGTCAGTGGGGAAGTCCTTAAGAAGAAAGGCCTGCAAAATTGATCACTTGCAAAATGGAATCACTAAACAAGGGCTCATAGGAAGGAAAATCCTGAACACCCCTATTACTGGAGAAAGACTTTTGTATGCTTTTAGTGAAACAGTACTGTGTAAAGAACAGTGGGTTTGGGGTCAGATGACCTCAGGATCAAGCTCTGACTTTGCCACTCGCAACAAACACGTAGCAAGTCTCCTGCTCTCTCGGATTCAGTTCCTCATCTGTTTAATGAAGAGTTGGGTGGGGTGTATGGCCCAGTTCTTCCCCAAGGAAGTTGAGGCTTACCTCTGGGGTTTATGGGATGTATGTGCCGCCTACGCCTGCACACCGTTTGTCAGTCCGTCTGACTGTCTTTAAGGGGGTGGGGAAACAGGACCAGAAGAATAAGGAAGATGGATTTGATTTCTTGCTGTTTTTTTTTTCCTCTGTGCCAGTCAGTTGCAATGAAATCTGTAGGACCACTCTTCATACCTGTGATTGTCTGCTTAGTGTAAGGTCTAAATGTGGTAATACAAATGAATTGGCCTTTAGGAGCGAGACAAATCCTGATAATGCAGTTAGGAACTGTCAGAGGAATCCTCCAAAGAAACAAGAACAAAGCTTGCAGGGGCAGCCTGATTCCAAATGTTCCAGTTCTAACAGCAGAGGAAACCTTTGCCCGAGGTAATACTGTGGGGCAGGGTTTAAAGGAGCCTACTCTGTTGCATAGAGTTGCTAGACTGGTGCGTGTGTGTGTGTGTGTGTGTGTGTTTTAAAAGGAAACACAAAAGGAAAGCTGTTTTCACTCATGCCGGACACCATCGTTGTTCTTTAACGCTGCTTTGGCAAGCAGAGGAGTTTACAGTGAGGATGTTTTCAAGAACAGTTAACAGGTTTTGGTTGTTTTAGGAAGACACAGTCTTTCAATTAAATTTAAAAAGCACCAGAAATGAAGCATTTATTTTTATAAATAATTAGGTTTGGACTGAAGTGTGATGTGGGGAGACTTAACCTGGGAGTCAGAGACAGATGATGACGGTCCTTCTGGGAAGTCAGAGGTCACAGCAGTAGGAGCCAGGCCTCCCTGCCTAATTCTCCCCAAGGTCATTCGCATCCCTCCTAGTTCAACAAGCACATTCCTGGACCTCACTGACCTGCACACATTCTGTCCTGTTGGGTTTCACAGTTAGAATTGGTGTTGGGACTTTCTACTTGAAATTTAGCATTGTGGGGTTATCTACTGGTGCAGAGAGCATTTCAACATAACCTAATAGATATCAAATAGTTTTCTTTTTTTATTGCTAGACCTGAAATCAAGCAATCTGGGGTCTAGTGCCCATGCCTCGGTAGTCAGTGTGTGACAGAAGAGACAGTAGACGTTGTGGTGAAGGATGCAGAGTCCAGAGTCCAAACTGCCTGGACCCATGTCCTGCCTCTGCCCTTCTCGGGTCATAGTGGTGGGTGAGTCACTCACCCCGTCTAAGCCTGAGCTTCTCGTTAGATGAAAATAATAATAGTGGTAATTGATAATAATAATAATAATAATCATAATACCTCAGGGAGCTTTTGTGAGTAGAAAATAAAATAATGGATGCAAAGAGCTTAGAGCAGTGCCTAACAGAGTAATTACTCAACCAAGGTTAGATTTATTATAGTTGTTGTGTAGTTGTTGTTATGTTGTCAATCCTTAGCCTCTCTGACTCTTTGTTTTGTTACCTGAAAAATGAAAGGGTTGAACTAGGTAATCTGAAGATTCCTCCATCTCCGAAGTTTATTAAATTATTGATGTAAAATATTGACTGTATAGAAGTATTTTAAACAAACTGAAACTGACATAAACATAATTTCAATGAATCGCTCTGTCCTTTCTACATTTACTGTATAGAAATGAGAATTTTCTTTCTAGGGAAACTGTGTGTATATCCAGAAAAAGAAAATACTGGGAACCCTACAACTTTCTTTTTATATCATTATGAAATTCATTGTTCCTTTCTTTAAAAAAAAGAAAAATCTTGTTGATTTACATGAAAGAAAAAAAAAGGAAAACTTCTGTCTGTCTACTTTAATTTTCTCTAATTTTTGGTTGAGTAGCAATAATATATTTTATATAATCTTTCAAAGCCCTTCACATTTTTAACAAGATCCTACAGCTCTTTTTATGTTATATTGAAATATAATATTGAATAAGCTGACATATATATTAAAAAGCAACCAAGGAATAAAGGGTATTGTTTTGGTATATAAATCAAAAATAATACAGCAACTGGTCTTTCAGTGATTAAAGCTGCCTTTCCCTTTAATAACTCTCCTAAGAAACAGGAAATGTAATTTCCCTACACCTTTCCTGGGGCTCTCCAATCAGCTAGTTCCTCTGGGGGTTCCCTACTGTATATTCCTTCATCAACATGGAGTCCCCCAAGGGGCCCACACACACTCTGTTAAAATTAGCTGTGTTCCACATTAGTGACAGGAGCTGAGTATTCCTCAGAGGGGTACACAGTTGTATGGTACTGCTTCCTGTTTGAGCAAAATCATATCTTTAATTGCAGAGAATTTTTTTCATTACCTGTTAATTGATAAATCATGCTTGCTCCTGCTGCTGTAGCTTGTGTAGCAGACCTGATCGTGAGGCAGTCTCTGGCCCAATCTTCATTGTCCTTGCACCCCAAACCAAAAGGATAAAAAGCATCATGGCCAGAGAAAGAAAACAAGCAGATTGGATCCCTGGGCAGTAGCCTCAAGGAATTGCATCAAGACAAAAAACAAAGGGGGGCAGGAGGAATATATATATATATATATATATATATATATATATATATATATATATATATATATTCAAAATAAATAAGCCATTTAAAATGTTTCCCTCTTCTTTCCCCCTCCTTTTGTCATTCTTGTCCTTCTATTCATGTTTCTAATCTGAGTAGCAAGAGGCCACTGTCTTGGGAAGAACAGTAAAAATCCTGAGTATAGTGAAATAATTTAGCTGATAATTCCCCACTGTATAATTTTCTACGCTTCCTGCTAGCTGACCTTGTGGGCTCCTGTCAGGTTGCTAAGGGAAATCCAGCAGGACTCCAGCTCTGTTCCTTTACTTTTAAGAAGTATTACAGGATAGAGGGGTGTGTTTGTGGCAGCTTAGTTATGGAGCTGCGCATTCAGTGTTTCAAGTAGCACCAAGCATCCCTCCCTACCACTTGCTTGGGTCTCCCCCCACCCCTCTTTCAGTGAGAGCTGTAAGATGGAGAAATTGCTGCAAACTGTTGAGCTGGAATTGTGAGCTTGATGGATGTCATCAAAATGTGGCTTGATCCCTTGGGGCGTGGCCGAGGGAGGAGGCTGGCCAAGCTGATGACATCTAATGGAATGTGGAGTCTTTTATCTCAGAGATGTCAATCTTAGTGCAGATAGGGTTGAGTGAAAACCTGCAACCATTGCACTGAAGGCTGTTTTCAGAGTTAGAATGCACACAGCCCTGCTCCCTTTCTATCTGACGTCCTCATCCCATATCCCAAGTCTTTCTGGGCTGAATCAGTTTCAGTCTGGACAGGCAGAGGAAGGCAGAGGAAGCACATGGGGATACTGTCTTTATCATGACGTTCACAGACCAGGCGAAAGTTACCCTGCTCATTATGAATGAGACGTAATACACCATTGATTTGTGTCCAAGTAATTCCCAGGTAATTATAGGCCATCGATCTAACTAAGCAGGAGATATGGTGGTTGTATTCTGCCTCACACCTGGCAACTGCAGCACCATTGCATTAAAAGATCTAGAACAGTTTCTTCCTTAAGCTTCCTTTGGCCACAGGGACAGGTGGAGACTAGGATGGTTCCAGAAGTCTTTGAGAAACATGATGGATGCTATTTGCAGTCTATCTGCGAGTCTTGTTCTGTAAAGTTGCCCCTGATGATGGACACAAGGTAAGGCAGCTTCCTGTTTGTGGCTGCTGCTTACAGGCTGCCAACAGTAAGACAGAAATTGCATCAGCTGGATGGTTTTGTGCCTCAGCTGTCACCCAAAGAGTGTAGTAATATTCCTGATTAAATGTCATTACTCTGTGGCACAAAAATGGGAACACTGACATGATTTTGGATCTGTTCCTGCTAAAATTTAGCGGTAGGAGCAAATTATGTCTGCTATGGATTAAACACAGCTATTTTTGAGCTATATTCTATTGGCGGCTCAAAATTTTTATCAATAAGTCTACATTTTATACCCATTGACTCTCTCTGATCTTTAACCAAATTATTTAAAAAGACCTTACGTGATAGAACACAGAAAACTATTGTTCAATCAAAAGCTGTTGTTGACTCAAAATAATATGGTTAATGTCCCAGATTAAAATAAATTGATAATAAAATTTAGTTAGGTAGCAGTAGGTAAAACTGTAGTGTGAGAAAATAAAGTTTATTTTTAGATGCATTTGTCGCCTATGCCTTTACCTGATTACCGGATATTCAGAGTATAGCAATATAGATATGTTTAGACACACAATAGTCTCCATTACCTATGAAAAATGTATTACCTGTGTCATATTATCTTTTGGTGGATTATATGTCTATAATAGGCTGCAAATGTGTATGTGGGTGAAACAGGAAAAAAAGTGTGGACTGAAGGAATTTTAGAAGTCAATTCTAAGGAAATAGTTACAAATTGTTATTTCTCTTTGCCAGAATTAGAATTACGTCGTTGCTAAATCTTAACCTCAAGAAAGTAAACTATAAAGCCTGATCATTTGTCTACTTCCAATTTCTTTAGCTGATTACAAGCTTGGAGCCAGGTGGGAGCCAACAGAAGTGGTGAAGAGACACATTTGACTCCTAACCACGAATGTACATAGAATCTATATTATGGCCATGTGAATACACTTATCTAGATTAGTATAATAAATTACACTATATTTTACATCATCGGTAGATGGCATTTTTATTAAACTCTGCCAAGAGACTTTAACATGGAATATATGAAGCTGCTTCTTCAGTTACAGAGGCTGTGTCCACTTACCTGGCATTTAGTAGGTGATGCGATATCACTTACTAAGAATGGTTATGAAACCACCTAAAAATACCACCTATCCAAAAGGACCAACACACCGCTTGCTTTGGGAGCTCAGTTGATGCGCTGTGCATGCTTCACTGTTGAATAGGTGACTCCCTCGTGTTGGGGCAGAGGGTAGGATTTATGCTCCCATTTCGGCATCTGTATGTTTCCAGATCAGGGCTTTGTCTCCTCCTCTTGTTAGATAGGTTGAAACATTGACAGGCAGCGTGTTCCTTTTTTCCCTTTTATTACAGTAATTTATAAGATATTTTAGCTAACAGGAGAACGGCCCAAGGGGGCATTCTCATGTTAATTACCAAATGTGGGCTTGTCAAAATCAAATAGCTCCAGGAATAATGCAAGGAGCTCTGCATCATTATATTGTTTGGCCCTCAACCCAATATTAGCTACTTTTGAAAATCTGGGTTTATTAGGCTTTTAAATTTAAAAGAAGAATCACAACCGGGGGCCTTCAGAAGAATCTAAGGCACAGTCAGCAGCACAAGAGTTTAATGTAAATGACATGAAAAAATAGTTTCATATAACATTCTCGGGGAAACATAAAACAAAACAAAACAAAAACCTGTGCCTGAGATTAAAAGTATGTATTTTTTATCTTTACTAGCACGCTGAAATTGAAAATAGTTTTTAATATATGATTATTTTAGGAGTGTGCAGCTGCTTTTGCTTTATTCCTACACATTCTGCCATGTAGTGCCACCGTCAAGTTGGAGAATGCAAAGAATTGAAAAAGTTGGAAGTTATAAAAGTATAATAGACACAGAATACATATTATATCGATAAACAGTATTATTTGTTGGGTAACATATCCCCAAAGCTATTCAAAGATTTGTAGTTTGGGATAAAGAGTTATCAGGCTTTGCTTGGTATCCTTTTTTTGCTGTCTTCAGAATCTCTTGCATTTATAAGCCCAGAAACTTAGGTAAGGGGAGACAAATCCATGTTTGTTTCTTTGAAAATCCCTTTCTTTCTGACTTCTGCCATGCTCGTACCTCATACAGGAGTAAAAGTAGATGGAATTGGTGACAATGTCAATGAAGGGCATAAGTAAACAGCTGGTGGTGTCAACAAGAAGTTAAAAGTAAGATTTGCTACACGAAACCACAGCGTGCATGATCCTCTGGTGGATAATCAAGAGTTCACTATATATACAAGTGAGAATTAATTAGAGAAGTGTGAACTATTAAAATACTAACTAGAGGATATTACCATGGGCGCTGCGGTGAATCAGCTTGAATATTCAGCGCCTGGTGTTTATTCAACAAGCATTTATTCAACACCTACTATATACTAGGCTCTGTGCCAGACACTAGGTATATAAAGATAAATACAGCATAGTGGTCCCCTAAAGGAACTTGGGTTAACTGAGGATCCAGATATGCAAATGAATAGTTATGTCTAAGCGTGGTATTTGTCTTACTGGGGCTATACCAGGATCAGCTGGAGCCCAGGAAAAAGTATCATAAAGCTGCCTGCAAAGCAAAGCTCAGGAAAGACTTAATCAGGAAGAGAACTCCCTAACTGATATTTGAAGAATGAGCAGGAGTTTACAAGGCCAGAGCAGAACATTCCTGTGCTTGCAGAACCTCTTGGGGAACTGTAAATGTGGTGGGTGGGATGAAAAGCCTCAGGGTGGGCAGAGGAGTGGAGCCTACGAGACTCATGGGCCTTGTGGGCCATGCCAAGGAGTTAACGTTTTATCTTGCAGCCGGCCCATGGGTTTTCTCGAGGAAGTTTAAGCAGGAGAGTAACATGTTCAGATTTTCTTGTGACCGGGTCGTTCTGGCATCAGTGTGGATTGAAGGGGCAATACTGGAAGCAGAGGAGCAGTGAGGAAGAATGCTTTCTGTGTGCTGGATGCCTGCTTCCCTCTGGTTCTCTCTGGCTGCTGCCAGATGTTTCTGGTGACACTATTCATTTTCCCACATAGGTATGCCACAGACAAAAAAAAAAAAGGAATCTGTTTTAGATCAAGTTGATTTTTAATTTTTTAATTAACAAACTTTATTTCTTAGAGCAGTTTTAGGTTTACAGAAAAATTGAACAGGAAGTACAAGAAAGTACAGCGTGTTCTCTTTACTCCCTCCACCCTACCCCACACCCAGATTTCCCTGTTATTATAACATCTAGCATTGCTGTGGTACATTTGTTACAACTGATGAACCAGTGTTAATACAGTCTTGTTCCTTAGATAGTTTCACTGCCCTAAAAAGCCCCTGTGTTCCACCTATTGATCCCTGTCCTCCTCCCTTGGAAGCCCTAGCAACTGTTCTTTTCACTGTCTCCATACTTTTCCCTTTTCCAGAATGTCGTGTAGTTGGAATCATACAGTATGTAGTAACCCTTCAGATGATCTTCTTTGACTTATTAACACACATTTAAGGCTTTTTCATGTCATTTGATGGTTTGATAGCTCATTTCTTTTTATTTTTTGCATAATATTCCGTTGTATGAAAGTACCACGTTTTGTGTACCCATTCACCCACCGAAGGACATCTTTGTTGCTTCTGAGTTTGGGCAATTATGAATAAAAGCTGCTGTAAACATCTGTGTGCAGGTTTTTGTGTGGACATAAGTTTCAACTCATTTAGGTAAGTAGGTAGGAGAGCAATGGTCGAATCCTGTGTTAATACAGTACTATGTTTAGCTTTGTGAAAAACTGTCAAATTGTTTTCTAAAGTAGCTGTACCATCCTGCGTTCCTACCAGCAACGAGTGAGAGTTCCTGTTACTCCGCATCCTTGTCAGCATTTGGTGTTGTCAGTACTTTAGAATTTAGCCATACTAATAGGTATATAATGGAATTTCAGTGTTGTTTTAGGTATGTTTTAGTTTGCAGTTTACTAATGACAAGTGATGTTAAGCATGTTTTCATATGCTTGTTTGTTACCTGGGTATCTTCTTTGGTGAAGTGTCTGTTTAGATCATTTTCCCACTTTTTTTTTTTTAAACTTTTATTTATTTAAGTGTGTTTTTCCAGGACCCATCAGTTCAATCTAGTTGTGGAGGGCGCAGCTCACAGTGGCCCATGTGGGGATTGAACCAGCAACCTTGTTGTTAATAGCACCTCACTCTAACCAACTGAGCTATCCAGCTGCCCCCCATTTTCCCACTTTTTAAATGAGTTGTTTATTTTCTTCATGTTGAATTTAAATTTTTCTTTGCACATTTTGGATCCTTTTATCAGACATGCATTTGTAAATATTTTCTCATTGTCCATGGCTTATCTTTTCATTCTCTTAACATTGTCTTTATCAGAGCAGAAGTTTTCTATTTAAATAAAGTCCAACTTACCAATTTTTACTTTCATGATTTTCCTTTTGATGTTGTATACAAAAATACATTGCCAAATGCCAAGTACCTATATCTTCTCTTATGTTACCTTTTAGAAATTTTATTTTTGCATTCTACATTTAGTCTATGATCCATTTTGAGTTAATTTGTATAAAAGGTATAAGGTCTGTGTCTAGATTCTTTTCTTTTCTTTTTTTTTTTTTTTTTTTTTTTTTTTTTACCTCCTATGGATGTCCAGTTGTTCTAGAACTATTTGTTGAAGATTATCCTTTCTGCATTGGATTGCCTTCGTTCATTTGTCACAGACCAGTTAACTGTATTTGTGTGGGTCTATTGCTGGGCTCTATTTTGTGCCATTGATCTATTTGTTTATTCTTTCACCAGCACAACACTACCTTGATTGCTATAGCTTTATAGTAAATCTTGAAGTTGGATAATATCATTTCCCTGACTTTCTTCTGCTTCAATAATTTGTTGCCATTTCTAAGTCTTTTACCTTTTTATATAGACTTTAGATTCATTTTACTGACCTCCACAAAGTAGCATGCTGGAATTTTGACTGGAATTGCATTGAATCTGTAGATCAAATTAGGAAGAAATGTCATCTTAATTATATTGAGCCTTCCTCTCCATGAACGTCGAAGACCTTTATATTCTTTTTAGACCTTTTTAGGTTTTCTTTTATCAGAATGTTGTAGTTTTCCTCATGTACATATGATATATATGCAGAGAAAGAGAGATTTATACCTAAGAATTTCTCTTTTTTTGGTGCTAATATAGTGCTGTGTTTTTTATTGCAAATTTCAATTGCTCCTTGTTTGTATATAGGAAAGCAACTGACTTGTTTATTTACAAATTTAACCTTGTAGCCTGCAAACTTGCAACAATCATCAGTTAGAACCAGGAGGGTTTTTATTGTTGATTTTGAGGGATTTTCTAAATAGACGATGATGTTATCTGTATACCAAAGACAGTTTTATTTTTTCCTTTCCAATCTGTATATTTTTATTTATTTTTCTTGTCTTACATATTAATCAGCACTTTTAGTGTGATGTTAAATAGGAGTGTTGAGGGGGGATATTCTTGCCTTGTTCTTGATTTTAGGGGAAAAGTTTCTAGTTTCTTACCATTAGTATGATGTTAGTTGTAGAGTTTTTTGTAGATATTATTCATGAAGTTAGGGAAAATCCCTTCTATTCCTAGTTTGGTGAGAGTTTTTATCATGAATGATGTTGGATTTTGTAAAATGCTTTTTATCTTTTGATTTGATCATGTATTTTTCTTCTTTAGTATGTTGATGTGATGGATCACATTAATTGATTTTCAAATATTGAACCTAACTTGCATACCTGGAAAAATAATTTCACTTGGTCATAGTGTATATTTCATTTTATACATTGTTGGATTAAATTTGCTATATTTTTTGAGGATTTTTGCATTTCTTTTCATGAGACATATTGGTCAGTAGTTTTCTTGTATTGTCTTTGTCTGGTTTGGGTATTAGGGTAATGCTGGCCTCATAGAATGAGTTGGGAAATGTTCCCCCTGCTTCTATTTTCTGAAGCAGATTATAGAGAGTTGGTATCATTTGTTTTTTAAATGTTTGAAAGAATTCATTATTCATTGTTTCACACAGATATGTCAGAGATCAAATACCAGATCTGTTTTGGATTAAGTGAGGTTAATTTTGTTATTTAATACATGTATTCATACACTCACAAACATGACTGCACCATTGTGCATGTATTTTTCTCTTTCAAAAACAAAACATCATTATAATAAATGATCACCAAATTTAAAATGTACACAATTTCTTTTTTAAAAAAAGTATCTCAGCATATATATATATATACATATATTTTAAATTAGGAAATAGTGTGTTTCTCCAGGGCCCATCAGCTCCAAGTCGTTGTCCTTCATCTAGTTTTGGAGGACGCATATCAGCTCCAAGTCCAGTCGCCATTTTCAATCTTAGTTGCAGGGGATGCAGCCCACCATCCCATTCGGGAATCGAACCGGCAACGTTGTTGTTAAGAGCATGCACTCTAACCAACTGAGCTAACCGGCCATCCTCATTTTGTATCTTTAATAACCTTTTTTTTCTAAAATATTTTTGTGTTTGTGGTTAGACACGTTTCTTAAATTTCCCCTTCCTTCAGTTTCCTTTTTTAACAGAAGGAATAATAATAGTACATTTCTTGCTCATAAAATTATTATTTTCATTACTTTAATGAGTTAATTACGTAAAGGATATAGAACAAGGCCTGGCATATAGTAAATGCTTAATAAAATTTAGCCATTGTTATGATTAGTGCTGTTACCCTGCTGGAGAGTCTCTAGTCCTCCTTTTCCCACTCTATATTTTTTCCCACCTCTATTGCCTATAGACCAAATCTAAACTCCCTATTTCAGCGTTCAGGGCCTTCAACAACCTGCTATTGTAGGGTTACTGTATCTACCCACACAGAAAACTCCCTTTTCATTTCAAACTGATTACTCACCTTGCCCAAGCATCACTTCCACTTTGTTTTTCCTCCTAAAATTGCCCACCCAGCCCTGTCTCCCATTAAAGGTATGTCATACCTTTGAATTTGAAGTACGTGTAGCTTTTCAACATTTGTCAATCTGAGCTTTATTAAAGTATTCCCTAACAATAATACAGACCCACAGTGTTTTAAGATCTGGAATAAACCTTATGAGTCATTTGGCCCAAATGAATTAAATAAGTCCTAGAGAGATCACACGGCTTATCCAAGTTTAAGCTGCTGGAGGCTATCTGAGTAATAGCCTTTCCTGCAATGCCAAAAAATACAAGTGCAACAATTACAATAATTTAATTCTTTGGCTTGTTTTTATTTTTAATTTTATGTTACATTCCAAATACACAGTAATCACTGTAGGTGTTAGAACTAAAATTTTCTCCTAATTTCTAAGATTTATCTTATTGTACTTGTTTCCCATGTAGGAAATTTCAAAGTATAAAAAGACTTCTTCCATTTGAATAGATGTTTCTAGAATGTTTGTATGTATCTCCTTTAGCCCTTTCATAGTCCCCAGGAAGTAAATGTTACTCATGAGTCACTTTACTTACTCCAGGAAACAGCCTCTTCTTCAGTTCAATCAAGATTTTTAAATAGTACACAGGTAAGGAGAAGGCAGTAAATATCTGTAAAACTAATTGAAACTACAGAGGGAGTAGAAAAATAGAACATAGTTATTAATAATCTCGTGATGTATATGAAATGAACTATTCATTTGAGGAGCTAGAACACACAGTAGATATTACTTTATTTCCATTTATAACATTACTGTAGAATGTAAACATTATCAACAGCCTGACTTCACTTATGAGTTTGCAACTTAAGAGCTAGGGGAGAAGAGGGATGTTTCCTGGTCAATTTAATTGGGGGGGAAAAGTACTGAGAAACCAAGGATTGCTTGTGAGACCTGGAAATGGGTGCAGGGGTTCAACAAAATTGCTGGGGTACAACCATGTGCTCTGTATTACTGGTAGTCAAATCCACTTTCAAGTTTTCAAGGTTATTAATCCTGTAAGATGGTCCTGGGGGTGGGACAGGTGGGACTAGCACAAAAATTGTTCTAATATCAAAAAGCTTGCTACAACTAGAAACAAAATGATGTAAGATAAAATACACCATTTCCTAATTTTTCCCTCAAGTAATAGTCAAACACTTGGAAAATATGGACTGATATCCATCTTAACACTTAAAGTACCAGCTACTACTGAATAACGGCAAGGTTATTCCTTAGAAACAAAAGCAAAACTACAGCCAATTTATTCCTTTCTGCTCTTAATATTAAAAAGGCAGTTTTGAAAACTAAATCTACCCTGGAGTATTTCCCTAGAGAGAATTTGTGACACTATTAAATACAAACACACCAAATTGGTTTTGCCCAAATCCACGTTTGGGTTCAGTTTTATCCTAGATTACTTGAAGCAACACCTACTAATTTGGATGCCACATAGCCAAAGAGATAATTGATGCAATCTTATTAACCTGTAATCAAACTTGTTTTACACACACACACACACAGCATACGTTTTAAAAAATTCACTGGCTATTGTTTTATTTTAGGAAGAGAGGTTGAACCACAAATTGAACTTAAGGTATGTGTTGATATCTCTTAGTATTAGACCCAATTTGCTCAACATCAATAGACTTTTTGAATTTTATTGTCAATCAAACAGTTCTACAAACTGAAAAATGTAAAATGTCAAACTCTTGAGTTAAATCAGAGACCTCATTTTGTTTAATCAATAAATTAGATAAATACTAAGACTAATGTTCAACAATGAATTATTGTCTCCCATATTCCCGTGTGGCTAGTTAAGATTCAGTTTTCATTATAAATAAAAACATCTGAAAATCCACTCCTCCCCTTGATGTATAAACTGTTGATTTTATGAGATCAAATATTGTATTGAAGGTGAATTCATATATCAGGCAGATGCCATCTGACGAATGCATTATTCTTTGAGTTACCAATGGTGGGCATATAATGTCAACTAATTGAAGTTATTGATACAGATGAATATATACAGAGGATGCCAAACAAATGTATACACATTTAAGAAAGGAAAAAAACTATTAAAATTGTAATACTCAATATATACCGATAACAAAAGATGAACACAAGTCACGTTTGACGTCTGCAATTACAAGAGGTGCTCAAAGTGGTTACCATTAGCGTCCAGACACTTCTGATTGCGGTGAACTACTGCTTGAGCAACGTTGACCAAAGTGTCTACTTGTATACATATTTTTGGCACCCCCTACAAGTGGACACTTTGGTCAACGTTGCTCAAGCAGTAGTTCGCCGCAATCAGAAGTGTCTGGACGCTAATGGTAACCACTTTGAGCACCTCTTGTAATTGCAGACGTCAAACGTGACTTGTGTTCATCTTTTGTTATCGGTATATATTGAGTATTACAATTTTAATATTTTTTTCCCTTTCTTAAAATGTGTATACTTTTGTTTGGCACCCTCTGTATATATTGCTTATAAATGGTGTTTAGAAAACTGGCTGAATGTTTAAATATAACACCATAATAGAATATTTAATAAGCAGTAAAACTACCTGAAGTAGCCCTACCATAATAATAATTATAGCTTGGATTTATATAACTCAAAGCATTTGCACATATATCTTTTGACCACCTATGGTTTAAAAATAGGAGGTTTGGAAGCTGTATTAACACAATGGAGGACTATTTTTGACATGGGTATTTAATTTGTTTGGAGAAATATATTTCTGCTTATCTGATATAACTTAGATGGACAGAATTTTTACTAGTTCAGAGTACTGTCAGCATAGTTAAGTCATTTATTGGTTATTGTAACTGAAATTAAGATCAAAGTAGCTGAGCAAATAAGGATCATCTATACATCAAAAGCAAGGAAGGAAATGTGAGTAAGAGTTAAGAAATAGAAAAAGGGTTCAGTACCAGTAAAAAACAAGAAATGAAACATTGCTCTGAAATTAGCTTCTATTTAATCCATACTTTTATAAAGGCAGTCCCAGTTCCTCAACTTTTGTCATTTCATCACGCTGCTCATCAAAAGCAGTCTGATTACCAATGTTTTTACTAACCTAGTATTACCTAGTCTTTGAAGCAAAGCGCAAGTGGCCAGTAAGCTGAGGAAAGAAAAAGAAGCAGTCCTCAAAGTGATATTAAAAAATAAGACATAAAAAATGATTATAACAGGTACTTTAGTTCATCCCCACCCTGTGTCATTTCACAGATCCTTCCACTTGTTGATGGGTATAGAAAGGGAAAGGGAAAGGAAGAAAAACAAAAGATAGTTACAAATGAAAGAAGATTCTAGAGATACTCTCCAAACCCTTCTAATTAAAAATAAGGGAGATTTAGAGAAATAGAGCATTCTGTCCTCTTGTTTTCATGAGCTGAGATCCATAAAGCTTCCATGACTTACCCAAGCCCGAAGCAAATACACATTTCTTGGTTCCCAGGCCCTCAGGTCTTCCTCCAAAAGACCCTAGAGTGATGATTTATGAAAATAAAAATGGAGGGGATTTGAATTCTTTAAAAGGCATAAAGGGGATCATTTATCAAAACGTTAAAGAAGAGATCATTTCTTTCATGGACAGGTCTTTCAAGGGTGCTGTGGTCATCCAAACTGACAGCCTCAAAAGTGCTTCTACATTCTGAGAACCCCAATTATTAGAAATTAAATATGGAATTAATGTTTCTTACAGAAAGTGTATTAGGTCAAGGTAGGTCGAGGTTATATTAGAAAGAGTATTTTTATGACTGTGAATATATACTTTAAGGTGCTTTTAGAGTCCTTTGTAAAATCAGTATATACAGTCAGCTCATGCTCCCTTCCCTCTTAAGCAAATTGGTGGATTCATGGACTTGCATCTCAGTTTCAGTTGTTTGCCTTAAACTAAGTCACTACATAACGCAGGTTAATTTCTTTACCTCCAAGAATGAAGTGATTGCATGGGGGCACCTTAGCTCTAAAGTTTCTTGGCTTAGAGAATATTAATCTCAGTATTTAAACTGAGTGAGGTTTTGTTGTTATTGTAGCTTTTCCCTTTGTCCTTACATCATTTTCTTTATCATTTCTGTGTTATATTTCAGAATGATCTTGGCTTAACACTTCAGCCTCCAATAATACCACATTGCGTGTATGGGAAAGAAATCCAGTATGCTCTACAACAATGTGGTCTACACACAAATTTTGAGGCAAAAAGCAGTGTTTGCTCCCTTTGCCTCTTTTTTTTAAGTAGACCACAGTGCAAATAATTTTTGTTCATCCATCTAATTGTCATACTAATTCCAAACAGAAAAAAGTCTGATTCATATTTTCATTGGTCAGTGGAATGCTTAAAGTAGAACTAGATTAAGAAGAAGCTGATAAGATTCTCATCCTAAATGAACTGCTTTATATTTGATCAAACCAAAACATCTATGAATGTCTGAGTGTATATGATTTTCACCTTCCTGGCTTACCAGGTTTCATGTCTCATTCTTTAAGATTGCTCCTGATTTCCCCTTTTCCCCACTTTTATTGAGAAGTAATTGACATATAACATTCTATAAGTTTGATATAACATTCTATAAGTTTGTGTACAACATGATTTGTTTTTCCTGATTTTTCTTCCTTTTTTTGCTGTGATCTAAAATTTATCAATTTCTGTTCTTTTTGATAATACCACTCATACGACAGTTTGCTGATTTTTGTCTGCAAGCCATGACCAAAATTTCTTTCTTTTCTTCACTTTCACAAGCTGCCTTCATTCCAGTCAAAGGGAGAGAACCTTCTCTATGTGAGAAATATTTTCACTTCTTCGTCAGTAATGCATCAACATTTATGCCCACACAAATTAGGAGACAAATTTATATTAGAACTTCATTTTACCTCTTGAATGTATTCTAAAACCACTTATCTATTTGGTAGAATATACATGATTCCAGATTTGAAATGTGGACTTGTTCTTAAATATTAGATATTTCCAGTATAATACATTTTTAGTAATCATATTCAGAAAATGGTATATACTTAAAAACAGGAAAGTATAGAGAACTATAATACATTCAAATAACCTGAGTGGCCATGACAGTCTGTCAGACTATCAAAACATTTGTCAAAGATTACCCCTTTTTCAAATGTTTTCTGTATCCCCCACTTTCAGGAATTCCAATTATTTATATATATATTAGGCTGCTTGAAGCTGTGCCACAGCTCACTGATGCTGTGTTAATTTTTTTCCAGTCTTTTTTCTCTTCATATGTCATTTTTGATAGTTTTTATTCCTGTGACTTCAAATTCACTAATCTTTTCTTCTGTGATATCTAATCCTATGTTAAATTCACCCAGTGTTTTTTTTTTCTCTCATAAAGTTTAATATGAGTTTTTTTATGTCTTTCATGTCTCTATTAAGTATGCTCAATGTTTCTTCCACCTCTTGAATATATGAAATATTGTTATGATAACTTTTTTAATGTCCTCGTCTGTTCATTTTATTACCTGTGGCATTTCTATGTCTGTTCTATTGATTGACTTTTCTCTTTGCCTTATACATTTGCCTTATACATTTTCCTGCATGCTTAGTAATGTTTTATTGAATGTCAGATATTGAGAATTTTACCTTGTTTGGGTGCTAGATATTTTTGTATTTATATGTATATTCTCGAGCTTTGTTCTGGGAAGTATTTAAGTTACTTAGTAATAATTTGATTCTTTCAAGGCTTGCCTTTATTTATTATTTTTGTATGTGTATGGGATCAGAGCAACCTTTGCTTTAGGTCTAATTTTTCCTCACGACTGAGACTACCTTTCTGAATACTCAGCTCAGTGCAATGAGGATATTGAAGTAAGAGGTTTTGTGCTGTGACTTCTAGGAACACAGCCTTGGATGAACTATGGGGAAAATCCCCTCTGCTCCTCTCAAAAGAGGTTTTCCCTGGCCTCAGGTAGCTTCTTAACATTCACACATTGATCCAGGTTTCTTATCACCTCCTTGAACAGCAGTGGTCTGTGTTATATTGTTCCCCTCCCCCTTGTACTCCCAGCATCTTAACTGCAGACAAGAGGTAAAAAAGCCGGCTTAATAGGAGAGACTGTCCCAAAAGTGAGAAGAGAGCCCAAGATATTTGTGCACAGATCAGTTTTCAATTCTAAAGAGGTCAATCTATTTATTATTAAATAGACACGGGGGTAAGAATAAAAAGGGAAATATAGTCTACTTAGTTTTCTTTCCTTTTTTTTTAATCCATCAGTGTCACGTTTAATATATTAATATGATTGAACAAATCCATTCTGGATGTAGGCCAGTTCTATAAGTTTTATAAGATCTTTTTCAGGTTTTGATATTAGAGTTATACTGACCTTGTAAAAGATTTTCTGAAGGAGTTTGAGGGGGGGTTTTGGTTGTTGTTGTTGTTTTCTTCTGTAAATGCTTATTGTAATTCACCAGTGAAACTATCTGAGCCTGGTGTTAGTTTCTTTCCTTCCTTTTTCCCCTCCCTCCTTCCTACTGTCTTTCTTTCCTTTCTTTCATAAGAAATGAAATTTTCTAATAGATGAAAGGCCCATTCATATTTTCTGTTAAATAGTGTGTCAAATTTGTTGGCATAGGTTGTTTATAATATTCCCTTGTTGTGTTTTAAACATCTGTGAGATCAAAATGATAATCTTTGCGTCCCTATATTGGTCATTTAGATTCTCTTTTCCTTTTCATTACTCTAGATAAGTTTATCAATTCTAATGATCTTTTCAAATAATTGACTTATTATTTCATTAATTTTCTCTATGATTTGTTTTCGATTTCATTGATTTATAGTCTTATCTTTATTTCCTTCTAATACAGACTAGGTCTAATTTACTCTTTTTCTGATTTCTTGAGATAAAATTTTAAGTCAGTATTTTTAGACTTCTTTTCCTTTTTTAACATAAGCATTTATATCTATAAATTTCCTCCTATGAAATGCAATAGTTATATCACACAGCTTTTGAAACATTGAATTTTCAGTAATTTCAGTTCAAAATACATTCTGATTTCTTTTGTGATTTCTTCTATCCATGGTTATTTAGAAAATTGCTTTTAATTTCCAAATATTTGGGGTTTTCCTACATATCAGTTGTTCTTAATTTCTAATTTAATTCATTGTGATTATGTAGCATACTCTGTATTATTTCAGTTCTGTTAAATTTATTGACACTTGTTCTGTTGGTGAACATATGCTCAATCTTGGTGAATGTATCATGTGCACTTGAAAACAATGTATATTCTGCAGATGTTGAATATAATGTTCTATCGCTATCAGTTAGGTCAAGGTGGTTGATAGTGTTGTTCAGATGGTTTATGTCTCTAGTGATAGGTGATATAGCTATTCTATCAATTGCTAAGGGAGGTGTTTAAATATCCATCTATGACTGTAATATTGTCTATTCTGAAATTCTGTCCATTTTTGTTTTGTATATTCTGAAGCTCTTCTTAAGTACACACATTTATGAGTGTTATATCGTCTTGATCAATGACCCATTTTTCATGGTGATGCATCCTTCTTTATCTGTGGTAATATTATCTTGAAGACCATATTAGTATAGCTAGTCTAACATTCTTGTGCTTGTGATATGGATAGTATGTATTCTTTCCATCTATTTACTTTCAACCTCTCAGTCTTCATATTTGAAGTACATGTCTTGTGGACAGCATCTATTTGGAGCTTCCTTTTTATTCATTCTGACAATCTCTGCTTTAATATTCAGTCCATTATAATTTAATGTAATTATAAGTATTGATGGATTTAGGACTGCCATTTCTTATTTGTTTGCTGTTTGCCCTCTCTGTTCTTATGTTTCTTCCTTTCCTGCTTCCTTTGGATTATTTAAATATTTTTTAGAATTTTATCATAATTTACCTGTAGATTTTTTAGTTCTACCTCTGTGCTTTATTATTTTAGTGGTTGTTTTAGGGATTACAGTATGCATCCTTAACTTTTTAGTTTATCTAGAGTTAGTATATTACCACTTTATATAAAATGTAGAAACTTTGTAATTGTATAGATTCATCTATGATACAGATATCATATGTATTATATCTGCATATATAATAAGCCCCACAAGACAGTGTTATATATTTTTTTGCTTTAAATAATCAGATATATGTTGAAGAAATGAAAAGGGAAATTTTTTTGTGAGTGTTTACCAGATATTTACTGTTTCTGATGTTCTTCATTCTTCAGGGTCCAAGTTTTCGTCTGGTATAATTTCTCTTCAACCTGAAGAAGTGCTTTCTGTAGTTCAGTTCAGCTAGCAGCAAATTCTGTGTTCTTTACATAGAGATATTTTTGTTTTACCTTCCTTATTGAAGGATATGTTTTAGATATAGAATTATAGGTTGACAGTTTATTTTTTCTTTTGGTCCCTGGTAGGTGTTGGTTCACTCTCTTATGGGCTCCATCATTTCTAGTGAGATGTTAGAAGACATTCATGTCATTGTTTTCCCCCATATAGTATGTTTTTGTGGAGTTTTGTTATTGTTGTTATTCAGTGCTTTTAAGATTTTCCCTTTATTTCTGTTTTCAAGGATATGCTTATATGGTTTTCTTATATTTCTGCTTGGAGTTTGATAAGCTTCTTGAGTCTGTAGAGTTGTATCTTTCATTACATTTGGGGAATATTCACCCATTATTTCTTAAACTATTGTATCTTATCATTCTCTTTCTTCTCTTTGATACCACCATTATCCCATGTGTTGATATTGTCCTACAGGTTCTTGAAGCTCTGTTCATTTCTTTTAATATTTCATTCTTTGTTCTTAAAAATAAATTATTTCTGTTGATCTCTTTTCACATTCATTGACTTTTTTCATTATCATATCCATTATGTTTTTAAACCATACATTTATTGTTTTATTTAATAAATTATAATTTCCAGTTTTAGAATTTCTGTGTGGTATCTTTTAATAGATTCTTTTCCTCTGCTGTGATTTCCTGTGTTCATGAGTATATATATTTTTTATATCATTGAGCATAATTACAATGGCTGCTTTAAAATTCTTAGATGCTAATTCTAACGTTTGAGTTGATTCTCTTGAAAATAGATCACATTTTCCATTTTCTTTTGTATGCCCAGTTATTTTGAATTGTATCTTGGATATAGTTATTATTATGTTTTAGATACTATGGATTCTATTATATTCCTTCAAAGAGTACTGATATTTTTATCTTAGGAGGCAAGTAACTTGATTGGACTCAAACTGCAAACTCGGTCTGTTGGACTGCAGCTCAAGTGTCAGTTCAGGGTGTTTGTTTGTTTGGTTTGTTTTTAATATTTAATTGGGCTGCTGGCAGTCAGTGCTGTTCTTGTGTGGTTAGAAGTCATCCAGAGATTTGGGCAAACTTTTACACAGGATTGCGCTTTCTCACCCCCTTCAGGCTCTTTCATTTGTCCATACTTTCTATTGGCTATACTTGCTTAAAATTATCCAGAAAAATTGAAGTTTTCTATTAGACTATTAACATCCATGTGCAATTAAAATCTAAAAACAGGAAATTCATCTTGCATTATTCCCTCCTTCTAAGTGTTGACTCTCTCCAGACTCAGCCTGCTTTTATTCACATGCCAATGCCTTCAGGTTAATTGGTAGTTTGTTGTTGTTTTTTCTGGTGATTGTGGAGGGGTTGTCCAGAATTTATAGTTGCAATCTGCAGGAGGTTTGATTTAGTGGGAGCTTATTATGCCAATCTAAAATGGAACCCCCAATCCACAAGTATTAGAAAATTTGTGTGTAGGGTGGTTCCTGAGAATGTAGGTATTAATGTACTTTAAGTATCATTCTGAGTTGAGCTTCAAGGATTGCCTTTTGTTAGTTCTTTTTTTTCCCAATAAAGTATTTCTCCCTCCACCCCCCAAAAAAACTATTTCCCAGCAGTTCCCTCAACGGGAATCTCTTTCAACCCCCCCCCCCCCCCATTTTCTCATTCTAATTGTCACCCTCCAAGAAACCCATTTTCTAATTCTAGCCTCCTCACCCAAGCAACCCAGTCTCATTCTCACTCTGGATTCTGTTCCAACAGCAGTTTAGAGGGCTCCAGTATCATTCAGTGTGGCTTCTCAGTGACGCCACTGCTATAGTATTCTCTTCCCCATGAGGTTCCTCAAAGTCTTAGCTGTATCTACAGCACTCTGGTGCCTCTGTAGGAGACCACATTGTCACATCTCCCCAGTCACCCATTGCCCTGGGTCATCCTGGTCAATGAAAATACCAGAATGAAAATAGGGTTGTATTCACCCTATTTTTTTGTATTGATAGGGTTGTTTATGGTCTTTTTACCACCTAAATCCTAAGTGCTTATCTCTGAAAATATACTACATTGATTGTTGTAGTGTCTAGGCCAGGATGGGTAGAGCATTCCTAAGGTCACTGTGGCAGAGAAAGTGAGGTGAAGCTCTTTGAAAACGCACTGGAGTCAGGCTCCCCCTCAAGCAAGCTGTGGTTATGCAGGCACCAGGTTCCTGGGCAGCCTGAACTTCCCCAAGCTCCGCTTCCTTGGGGAAGGCAGGCAATCTGGAATTAAAAATTCATCTTTGAGGGACATTTTTCAGTGTTTTCATACGTCCGTTTTCTTAGGTGTATAATGAAGAGCATAATACACAGGACGCAGCTACCTCAAAGAAGTATAATGTGAATTAGTGGTATGAGAATGGGATGTCCGATAATTCACTGAGAGGACAGATCCAGACATGTGTATTTTGCTTTTATTTGTTATTTGGAGAGCTTTTGTGATACTTTATGAACAGTAAAAACCCCATGATTCACGGCCTATTATAGATATAAGAGCCAGCTAATGAAATGTGCCATTGATTTCCTTTTTCTGTCTTTTTGACCCTATGTTAAATTTAAAGGGGAAAGAAATACATTAAATTCCAATTCTAATAATAGCCCCCAATGGGGATAAAGTGGGTAAGACAATGGGAAGAGAGACCATTCAGCATTAGGATTTGCTTTCAGCTTAAATGAAGTCTGTCATGATCATGTTATTCAGTGAAATTAAATCATGGAAAGAAGTTGATTCTGTCTGGTCAGACCCCAAAGAACAAGTGTCACATCTCCAAGTCATGCCCACTGGTAGTAATTAAGCTTCATTCTCTGCAGAGTGTCCTAGGTGACTTAAGAGGTAGTACTATTGAGAATCCAGTTATTTACATAGCAAATGGATGCCTTTACTGTCTGTTCCCCTCTCTTTCATTGGTCTATAAAGGGCTTTGAGTTCAGCCTCTGGATTAATAGGGCACCATTAGAAAGCAGCAAATGTATTAAGGAAAATAATTTCAGAGGAAAAATAAAACAAGCATTTAAAAATGTTTTCAGCAAAGAAAAGAGTTAGGTAGAATCTTGGATATACATTTTCTGAAGCAGTAGCTAACACTTTTAATGGAAAGCTGTGACATCACTGAGGTATTAAAAAAATAGTACTTATAATTAATTGCATTAATCATGAAGACTAAATTTATCCTCAGCCTCTATAGTGTGTTAAGGATAGAGATATTTACCCAAGAAGAAAACTAACATGGCATTCTTCTGTGCGGATGTAATTTTCACTTGACAGAGTGTGTATTCGTATGGTAGGTGTTTGCTTTTCATTTATCCACTTAGAGTTTTTTATCCTTTTGGAAATTTATTGATTTAGTTTGTGAAATACAGACAGGAGAGGAAAGAAAAGGCTATGATTTGTGACAAGTATACTTCCTGAGCAAAATACTTATCCTGCTTACCATTCTGTTCTATCTTTTTTTTTTGAGATGTAACTGACATAAAACATTATATTCGTTTCAGATGTACAACATAATGATTTCATATCTGTATATATTGCAAGGTCATTATCTCTTATCAATTAGTCTTTGTATAATATAAAACACAGAAATATAAGACCTCATTAGCCTCACAATTTGTCAACAAATTATAATTGTAATTATAAACCATGTAGATCTCTTGATTTTACTTTTAGAGAATTGCGTTTTGACCCCTCCTGTCAAAAATGCGAATAAGGTGGAAATGGGTGGTCTTTCAGTGTCAGAATGATATCCTCTTTCCTAACAGGATTGCAGGCATCGGAAAGCAGTCAGGAAAGGTTTGCACTGTGTATATCCATATCCCATCTTGCCAAAGGATAAATAAAGGGCATTCATTCATCAACTTTCAAGCTGCCACCCCCTTTTCTTTTCCGCCAACCCCCACCTCTCCCTGAAATTGAGAGTGGGGGGAGGTTCTGATTATTTTTGCCTATTTCGAGCAGAGCTAGGCGTGAACAATTAAATTTAGGGCTTCCCTGTGGTCTGTGAATAACAGTGCACAGTGCTAACCATCAGGGCACAAAGGCAGACAACAAAAAAAGGCTTTTTTTATTTTCTGTTTACCCTTCAGGACACTGTTTACTTTATCACTAAAGGGGAAGTTATCATCTCATCCCTTTTGGAAATTGTACTGGGTTTATTCTCTAGCTTCCAGTCTCATACTGTCCAGTGATAGAGTGGGTATGTCAGCCTGGGGCTAGGGGATTGATATAAGGCCCCGCTCTCTCCCCCTACCTCCTTGACCCCCAGTATCTGTGTGTATGTGTATGTTGGTCCCTCTGTCTGCCTGTCTGTCTCAGGTTTTGCTCTGTCTCTCGAGGGGATTCCCACTTCTTCATTCTCCTCACACTGTCTCATTCTCTTTTCCTTGATTTTTCTGTCAAAGCTTTTTCTTTTTCTCCCTTTCAGCCAGAATGATTTTTCACCTTTTCTCCCTTTCTCTAAATTTACTTCACAGCAGATTGTCTTGTAGTAAATCACCAAAAACCCAAATAGCACTAAAGCATTCTGATACAACATTAGCATTTGCTTAACAAGCACAAGATAAACATTAAACAAAGAACTGCATTTCTTTATTAGAGGCTGCAAGATACATAATCCATGAGCACAAGAAACATGGGACCCAGTGGATATGCAGATGTGCGTTATTTCATTGGCGCTGGGCGGCCTTGTTAGAAAAGGTTTTCATCTGAAGGCTTGGGGGTGGATGGTTGACTGTCCCTGGTGGGGCTGTAACTAGATACAGAGACTGTTGCAAGCTAGGCTGGGCTCCCTGGTGGACGTGCTGATTGGACAGCCTGAGGAAAACTTGGGAAGCATCGGGAAGTGAACTCAATCACCTTGGGGATGATAGGGTAGAACCAGATGAAGGCATTTGACTTCTTTTGTAACTCCCACTAAGGACAGATTGCCAGTACGATCCAGCCTCCATAACTGCAAATCAGGCCCTTTCCCCTATGCCGATTTCATTAGAATGGCCAGCATGGTGCAAAGAGGGAAAAAAAAAAAGGTTAGACACAGTAATTTTACAGGCAGGCGGGTACAAAAAAAATCTGCATAATTAAGCAGTCAAGGCTGCTAATAGGGGAGTTTATATGCTCTGGGACCAGGCAAGGGCAGCACATATGGATATAGCACTGGATATTAAATCTACGGCATGCAGACTTACTTCAGGGCCCTCAGAGAAAAGGCTAATTATAGAGAGAGGAATTGTGTTTACTGGTCTGTCTTGGGCAAAGATGGTGAAAGAAGTGCAACCAAGTTTTGCAGTTAGACATGAACAAGCTGTTAATAGAGATATCAAAATATGTGCTTGTGGTTGTTTCCTATCTAATCAACACAAAATTATAGATTCTATGGACACTTCCCCCACCCCATGTTACCTGCTATAGACAAAACACTTGGACTTAAGTTTCATACATCAAGTAGAGGCATAATGTCAAGATGCATGGGATAGGAGTGTGTTTGTTATTAAATTGCCACAATTGAATCTCAGCTGTGCTCTTTATCATCAATGAATTTTATTTACCAGTTTAGCTAGCCCTGTTTAAAACTGTCAGTGCTTCTGGGCTTGAGCTCAAAGTCAGCACTTAAATATACATGGTTCCGGAATCTGAGTGGAAGTTGCAGTGGGCAGGGATAAGCCTTCCGAGAAAGGGTGTGTTTCTGGAAGGGGCGCTGATGGGTTGACATTAACATTTCATAATGCAGATCAAAGGGAAAGCGAAAACCCAAAGGCCCCTTTGTCACGGGCCCCTAACGACAGACAGCCTCATCCACGTGCTGAGATGATTTCTCCAGATTATTAAACAGATTCATTTAATACTTTTATGTATGAATGCATATATGTATGCATGCACTTATTTATTTAATTCCATAAAAGAACGTTTTCCAAAGAAGACAAGAGAGCAGGCCATTTGTCCTGGGCTAGATGTGCCAAGGCATGCCTGGTGGTTTCGGGGGACTGGAGCCTCCTGCAGATTTTGTTTGCAGAGAAACAGTCTGGACCCTTTGTCCGTTAGGGGAGCTTCCCGTGGAAAACAGCAGCGCTCGCCTAACGCAGATGTGTGGTGGTGGGCTCTGGCCATTTGCAGGCCTGTTGTGCATTCCGTTACTTCCCCCCAACAAGAAGGGCCACAGAAGGATCCCATGGCCTCGGCTCAAGATGCACTGAAACCTGGGGCTTAGGAAAGTAAACAGCATCTGATCAGCCAGATATTGGGTCAGGCTCGCCTGACATCTGTGCTCTTCTTAGAAGCAGGGAATTCAATGCTGATGAGAAGACCCACGTCTGTGCCTCGGAGAGAGTGGCAGAAGCTAATGAATGGGCAGTTTGGGCCCTGAACACCCAGGAAAGCATCACATTGACCCACAGGGTGCTGTGTGTCTCCCTCTTATCTGCTCGTTGTTCACCGCCTGACCAGGGTGTCCCTTTTACTGAGAACAGCTGGCCAAGTACGAGTATAGCAGTCAAGGTGAAGAGGGTAAAGGTCTTGAGAGACTAGTATAATGCAAATACCCAGTGCAGGTATTTCATACAGGATTTTTGAAATGTATTTTTTTCCCTAGCAACTGTTATAAGTTAATTGGGTTTTTAAAATCAAACTAGACCTCAGAATTTTCTCAAACTCAGAGTCTTCTTCTGATTTCTAGAGGTTACAGTGAGGTGGCATTCTAAAGAAAGAAAATGGTGATTACCCAGGGATTAGTAGGGATAGTGCAGTAGCATTGAAAGAACTTATTAAGACATTCTTTTTACCCCATGCTTTCTACTTGAGACTTCAAACTGTAAAATAAAGAAATATGTGTAGGGAGGATTCAGCAGAAGCTCGTACCCAGAAAATGGTAGCAGCTAAATGTAGAATGCATGGGGCAGGGCCTGAGCATCATTTTTCTGCTCGTCAAGAGAAAATGAAATTGACCAGAACACTAGCAGGCAGTAAGTAGGCCCTGCTAGAAAAGGGGGAAATATTATTTTTTAGACAGAAATAAATATAGAGAACAGGCTAAACACACAATTGCTTTTATTTTTTACCTTTTGGGCTGATCAGAAGTAAGAAAGCTAGGCAAGAGGCATGCCACTGGTACAGGAATGGTATGAATTTGACTATGTGTTGAATTGTTCGGGATACAAAGAAGAGCCAACCATATAGTCCGACCCAGTCCATGGGTGGACTGAAAATCCCTTACGGCACAGTGGCTTCCCAAGTCTGTCTCCTCCCTCCCTCCCTCCTTCTCCCCCTCCTTCCTTGTCTCCTGCTTTCTGTTCATTCACTCAACAACAATGAGAAAACACAATTGCCTGGAGAACAGACCTAGTAAGTGATAAGGAGAAGAATCAAGAAGGAATGTATCTTGTAAAGGAAATAAGACACGTATTTATGCTAGGAGGGAGCATGTCGTAAATGCCCTAAAAGTCCCGTACAGTGTGGTAGGAATTCAGAGGAAAAATTAACTCTGAATGTAGGGAAGAGACGTGGCTGAGAACTCGGTGACTGTCTTTCCCATTCGAGCTGTACTCTTCCTCATTTATGAACAAGTTTTCTGTGTCATCCCAACAAATACACTGATAGCTTATCTAAACATTAGTACCCCTCCCCCTCTGTGCATGTGTGCATGTGTTTGTGTACACACGTGCATACACACACACACAGTTGGGATGAGGAGAATGAAGGGGGAAAAATGACTGGTATTGTGATGGCATTGTCTTCAGAGGAAGAGGTTTCCAAAAGTGGATAATTTAAGAGCATTAACGTCTTCTGAGTAGTGTTTTAAAGTTTATCATTCCCATATGCTGAGATTTCTTCATAAATGTCTGGGTTAAGTTAAGAAGGTCTCTGCTGGGTCTGCTCAAAGAATCCACATGTCCAGGAGCCCGACCACTGCTGCTCTTGACAGCCCAGCCGATGTCTGGGAGATGGAGCGCCCGAGAGGCAAGCCCGCCATTCCTGAAGACGGAGCTGACCTTCCCAGTCTCACTGCATTCCGCTGCGCAGCCTCAGTGTTTCTGTCCTTGTAGCCACTGTCTCGGTTCTACCTCTCAAGTCCTACAAGACCCAAAACTGCTTCGGGGCAGCTAACAGAACTCACCACAGAAGAGAAAGCAACTTCTATGGAACTCTGACCTCCCCTCTCTCTCTTGTGTCTAAATACACGTGTACTGAACCCGGGGAGCCTCTCTGCCCCACAGCCTCTTGCTTCTTCTGCTTCCCTCCCTCTTTTTCTTCTATGGAGGGGAGGAGGGAAATATAGGGGAGTAAAATCAATTAATGAACTCTAAAGAGTAAACATATTTGATATAAGATATTCCAACAAATGGAGCAGACATTTGCTTCACCCTTAATAACAAAAATAACTGCTCTTTAGAGTACTATAGGCCAGGCATTGTGCTGGACACTTGACATGAGTTACCTCAGTTGAGTCTCACTTCTCAGCCCTGTGATGTAGGCACTTGGTGGCTCCATTGGACAGATGGTTCTGCTAAGGCAAAGTTAAATAACGTCGGTGAGATTACATGGTTGGTTAGTGGGAGGGCTGGGCATCGCACCTCCCGCTAAGTGATTGCAAAGCCTGAGTTTTCAAAATCACTCCACCATGGTGCATGGGAAGAGAGGCTTTGCAGATAATGTCTATGATGACTTTTATAAATCCTGTCTCTTCTGTCCACTACAGTGTAAGTCAATTTAAGCCTCTGGTAAAGGTCTATGTTTGCTAATTCAGAGGAAAAATTAACTCTGAATGTTAGCAAACATAGTGCATGCCACACATATCAGGCATTTTCCTCCAACTGTGGAAGCAACTTTCACCACAGTGGAAAAACGAGAAACTACAGAACTGGCCTGCTGGCTATCAAACCTTACTGTTAGAATAAGATTGTGTTTTTTATAAATTAAAAAGGGTTTAGTGGCTGACCATTCAATTTCTGAGTATTCATCAGAAATTAATATTTAATCCATGTGCAAGAAAGCTTAATTGTGTTTGTGACCTGCTTTCTTACATATTTGGGAGGGTAGAGATGAAAATGGAGAACGCACAGTAGATGCATTTTACTGCCAGAGTGGAACTTTACAGTCGTACCAGGGGACCTTTTGGTAATGTTTGTAATGTGCTGCTATTGTGATTTAGGAAAGAAAAATGCTACTGCTGGGCTTTATTTTCAACGGATTTTTTTTAAACATCAATTAATGCAATCAAATGTAGTACAGGGAAATCTAACTTTTTATTTACATTTCTGGGGGCCAGAGAGGGTTTGTTTGCTTTTGTTAACTCCAATCATTTGAGCTGTACAATGTATGGTTTTCTTGGTATTTTCTAAATCAACTCAGTAACTTATATTTAACAGTCTATGTGAAACTCTCCACATGAGGAAGAGAAAACAGCCTTGTAACTGGTTCCACTTGTTGGGAAACAAATGATTCTGCCTTGTTACACAGTTTGAAAATAATGACCTTTTTGGTTTTTAAAAACAGATTTAGTTAATAAAATGAATCATATCAGTTTTCTTACCCATACCAGCAAAATTGAAATATGCTATTTCTTCATGAATTAGTCAGATGTTTGAATGCCAAATTTTGAGCTCAATCTTGATGAATTTGAAAATAATAACCTATAAAAAAAAGAGCATCATATGTTTGGCCTTAAACCTTAAAAGGGTACTAAAATAAACCATTAAGAGAATCAGAAAGGTCCATGCTGAAAGAACATTTTTCTAATTTTTCTCCCTAGTGTGATTCACTGCCTTAACTAAACACACATTATCAGCCCAAGCTGCTGGGTGATCTCTTATCCTCCTGAGCGTACGGACTCAGTAAACTAAGTATCGTGGATGGTTTAACTAAAAACTTGGTTCCATGTTAAAATTTAATTTTTTTCTTCCCCATATTCTACCCTAGACCTAGATTTGAGTCCAGCTCTCTCAGTAACTACTCATGTGACGAGCAAATCAGTCATGTTCTGCCTAGATTTGCGTTACCTGGACCAATCCATGTTATTGAGCAGATTAACTGAAAATTGATGTATATAAACCCACAGCACACATTTTGAAAATTGTAAAATGCTACATAAATATAAGGAGTTGTCGTATTTCTGACCATCGTCAGGTCGAGATAATGGGAGGAAGATGCACCATCTTAATAGTCTTAGCAATGATAAGAGCCTCCTTCTTGTGGGGCTTTCAAATGAACAGGGGAGCCTGAATTTAAATTGTGTAGACACTTCATTCAACTTCTTGTGCTTAAAATTCACATTGGCCTGAACACAAAGAATGATCTTCTGCAGCAGATGAGGTAATGTGTAGACTTAATAGGGTGAGTTAAGGCCATAGTGACAACTCTGATTTGGAATTTCTCTGCTATCCCTTTAAGACAGAATTTCTAGTATTCATTTCAAAAAAGAGATGCCTGGATTCTAGGTCCTCTGTGTGTCACTTGATTGCCATCTTCTTCTTTCCCATGCTGTTCCCTTTTGAAGGTGTGTCCACTTGTACTGTGGGTGCCGTCAGATAACGTAAGAAGGCTCAGAATGAACAAGTTGCACCAAGACGCCAATCTAGCTCTTCCTCGTCAATCCTGTGCTTTCCACAAGCATATTGTGGTCGATAGTCTCAGTATGTCTAGTTCTCTGAGATTTTATTTTATTTTTAATTGTTTAAAGTAGCTGAGCCAATATTTAATTAAGGAAACTTCTTTTCCCATTCTAGGGAAGAAAATGTATGTTGTTACTGAGCATTCTCCTCTAAATACAACTGTTGGTGCATGGTCAGTTGATGTGATTGGTTGAAAATATGCTAACCATATGTACTGCACTTCGTTCCTTTCTGCACACTCCTGCAATGCTAATCTGTATTTACCCACTCTCATTTTAATTTCTGAACTGTCTTTCTTCCAATATTCAGAAAAAGGAGAACATTTACTGCTACCTCCTATCAAACTATTCACCTCCTAGCTAATCCAACAGTTACTATCCTACAAAATTATACAAAGTATTTACTTTTCTCCAGATTGTCAAATATAAAAACTCTCATGCCAATCAATCTCTGTCTTGAAGAAACCGAACATTGCTACTGCTTTTCAGAAGCAAAGGAAGAATAGGAGGCCAACATATCAACATAGGTCACCTTTTACCCTGGACTTTTATGTTTTTCTTTACCAAGAATGCAATTGATAATTGAGCTTAAATGATTTGGTTTCAGAAAAGATATAAACTTCATAGTTGTAAGTATCAGATTTCTACTTAGATTGTTTAAAACAGCATTGGAATTCTATGCTGATTGCATCACATAGCAGACAGGTGCAAAGCAGAGTGTTTCAATATATATAAAATGTTTAAAGCCATTGATAGACATTTTAGTGACATTTTTTCAATAGATTTCCTTTTGTGTTAGGAAATTATGAGCCTTTTTAATATTGACACTGTATACAATATTTAAATTTTTTAAATGGATCTTCAATGAACTAGATAGAGTTTTAGAAAAATTGTCATAAAGATAGGGGATTAAAAATTTATTGTGCCCAAAGCATCTTTATAATTTCGCATTATAGTCTTAGAAATATTTAATAGCTTTGCAGAAGGTAATATGAGGAATTGCGGTCTGAGCAAGAGCTATCCTTAATTATTATGTCTCGTTCTTCATTTAACAGATACACTTATTAACTAATCCATGGTTTTTGTTAGGCCCACTTCATAGTCTCTAGCTTGGCTTTTGACCTAACAAAACACCTAGGAATATCTACTTCTCTGCTATACTTCCAAGCTAAGTAGAAATAAGAAAAAAAATCTTTGTTATAATACATATCTTGTGACCATCCTTCCTTCCTTCTTTCCTCCCTCCTTCCCGCCCTCTCCCTCTCCCCCTTCTTCTCTCCCTCTTTCCCATCTCAGTAGATAATAACTCTCTCACTTATGTTGCTCTTGACTGACAGGAAACAGACAGAAGGAAGTAGAAGTGAGTATGATTCATTGGTATGCCAGTAACAGCTTGGCTTCAGAATCGAGAGTCTAGATGTGCTGGTGTATCCAGAACGATGCCCAAGAGAGAAAAGTAGGTTAGGAACATATTGAGCTAACCTATTTTCCATACATAAGTATGGAGTTACCTTTTCAGTAAGCCACACACTTAGGAATACGCATGCAGTCCCAGTTTCTTCCCAAATGCTCGATTCAGTACCATATCAGGGAGTGATTCGGGCACTTGAAGAAGTAGAATTAGTTATAGGCAGAATAGAATTAAGGAATCAGCCTTTGTTTCTGAATAATTATAATTCCATAAAGGAGAGCTCAAGCCCAATCTCATCAGGGTTTCAGGTGACAGTTTAACCAAATCACTGGGTTATTGCCATTGAGAGAAAGCATCAGCATTCAGCCATGGGTGCCTTCTGTGTCAGAAGTTGTATAATCATGAATGTGTCTTTCAGATTGACAGCTCAGACCAAAGTGCTCTACCGAGAATCATGTTCCTAGCTCCTCTGCAGATCTGGAGATATGGGGAATTTCACTTTCCATTACCAACAAGAGCTGCATATTAGCTCAGGCTCCACTTTCCTGAAGGGAGAGGAGTGCTTTCCCAAGGGCAAGACGGACTTTAATAGTCATTGCTTAGGAAATAGGGAATCTAGTAGATTGGAATGAATTCAGGCTTTGTCTTGTCAAGGAGCAAAGGAGTGAACAGGTGCCACAGAAATATAAATAACTCCTTGCACATCAATAAGCGGCTTAGAAAGACAGTAACTTTTGCTTTGCCTCGTTGACAGCTTAAATTTTTGAGCTTAAGAGGAAAGAAACTTTCATATTTTTAAGTGAGGGTTTGATGGGACACTGTACTATTGGGCTCAGGAACCCTGAGTTCTAGTACCGGCCATGACCAAGCCACTTTGCCATCACGGCCATGTCAGTTAATTGCTCTAGTCTTCTTTTTCCTCATCTGTTAAATGAACCCAGAGTCAATTAGATTGTCCCCAAAGCCCCTTCTAACCTTTATCTAATATCCCAAATACATAACATTTACCCTTTCTTTTTTCCCTACACATTCCTAGTTTATTGCTTCTCCTCCATTTTACATGAAAAAGCACAATGTTCTGGGATCTTTGGAAATACTTGGGCCAACATATACAGTTTTGTGAGGTATTTATTAGAATCTTTCTTCGTAAAAGGATAATGCCAAATCGTGGTCAGCCAACCCTCCTGTGCCTTCACAATCGTGTTTCCCATATCACTTTTCAGATTTCTCTCAGCACTGGGAGAGTTATTTGTTTTTGGAGGGATGTTAATCACCTTAGAGTAGTTTTATGTCATCCTCTATTTTTCCTTAAGTATAAATGCTTTATCCAAGCTATAGTCTGAAAGGAGAAACTCTAATACATTCACAAACTATTCATTTATTTTTCTTTTAAGTGTGGTGTTGCAGGTTTTTTCCCTTTGCTAATATACCTTGACACCTTATAGTTGTAACCTGCTGTTCTCTTTAATTGCTTATTGTTATTAATTATATAGTGGTAATGTAGTTGGCTGCTTGAGCCACTTGGCTGTAAAGAAATTCATTTATCATTATTGCCATTGGAGCTACAGAAAATTGCCAGCATTCTATCTAGAGATGAATGCTTTTGAGCTCACATCCAGCAAAATTTTGAACATGGGTCAAATCCTTAAGTATTTCCTTTCTGCTCCTACCCTGTGCTTCTTCTAGTCTATGCGTTGAGTACCTTCACTTTCTCTTATCTTTTGTGTTCAGTCCTTGATTTGCTGCCCTTGCAATGAAGTTTATGTATTATTCTCAGCACTCCGTTTAGGGTCTTGTTCAAATAATACCCTTTACTTTCTCCTCATATTCCTCACTCTAACTTTTCCTTGTTAGAGGAATTTCTTTTATCATGCGAATAACATTCCTGCCTTTACAACTTTGTTATATGCACATTTCATTTTAAAACATTATGCTGATCGGACATAGCTTTAAGCCGTGCCTTTCAACAAAAGTGATCATTATGACCTTAAGCGTAACTATGAACCCCTTCGACCTACACTATAAATAATTAGATGTATTTAGATTCCCAAATTAGGAGACTGACAGTATATGAATGAGTGAATGACTGATTGAGTGAATGAATGAATGAAGCACATATGCAAACATGGGAATGTGTACTTGCACATCCCCAGCTACTTCCCGGTATCTGTAGTTTCTTTAAATCTGGGCTTAATTTACTATTCATGACCCCACAGCTGCACATGCCACACAACAGCCAGGCCAGAGCACTCTTCTGCCTTCTGGCAGCATGACATTAAATTCACACTAGTTAAGCCAACTTAAATTGAGCCTCCTTGAACCTTCCTAAATAAAACTAGTGGCCTTAATTACAATCAGGCAATTTAAAGGTTATGGAGCTCTAACTAGTACTGCAGTATATCACTTTAATAATGCACAGGAAAATTTCTCTAAGGGGTGGCATCGTTTGATTAGAAGAATTCAAGTTTCACAGCACATTTCCAGTAAACTGTTTTTAGAAATCTTATTGCATTTATTGCGCCATTACCTTTTTTTTATTCTTCAAGGCCAAGTTTCTAAGGTCACACCAACAGAACAATAAAATGTGAGTCATTTGCAAATAACGTGCAGTATTGAGATTTTTGCATTGCTGCTGGTGATTTTCATAGTATTGCCACAAAGTGAAAAGAGCGGGATAAAGTCCCTTAGACATCGGAGATGTGGACCCCGTTTAGCCCCCCATGCCCCGTTGCAGATGTGATTTGTGCTTCATGGTGAACCCTGATTCTAACACCACAGTTTCGGAGAGACTACGTCATCTTTGCAGTAGTCATCAATATTATAAGTTTCTTAGAAAGAGGATGAGCTTTGGAAACGCCCAACTAGTTTCTTGTCTTAGCCTGTGGGCACCTCAAACCCTATGGTTCTTGAGATCCATAACATGTACAGAAGCTGCTGAACCTCATTCCCTTTCTTTTGTTTGATTTGGGTTTTCTTGTTTTTTTGAGGGAGAGGGTGTTCATTCTGTTTTAATATCATCAGCAGTAGCAAGCTATGCTTTCTAGCAAGGATAAACAGCTTTTCAGTATTTGGAGACTTTCGCCTTGAGATAACTAGTGGCTTTATGCTACGAAGAAGCGGAAGGAAGGAAGGAAGGAAGAGAAGAAGGAAGGAAGGAAGGAAAGAAGGAAGGGAAGGAAGGGCCCTGACCCTTGCCATACACTCGGCACAGTAATATGAAAACATACCTGATGAGAGCTGTCAGGTGCTGGCTGACGTTGCAGGCCGCTGCCATGTGAAATTACTGTTGACTATCTCACCATCTCCGTTCTCAAAGATTTTCCTGGATAGATTTAACTTTAAAGCAGATTGCATTTAGTTTATGCTGTATGAACTATCCTCTTTCAATTTTACCAATTTGTGTTTTTTTTTTGTACAGTACTCGAAGGTAAATATACCTGTAGTGCCACCAGTGCCAGAAGTCCCAGATGTGAGGGCATTAATAGTAGGTATTTAATATCAAACAAGAGAAATTTTAAACAAAGAGTGAAATAATTGCATACATCTGATTTAACCAATTAGTTCAAAGGATGGGGCTTTGTAATATAAGAATACATAACTATTAATAAAAACTGTTTAAAACATGAACTATGGGTCATGGATGCATGGTATAGCTACTTCTCTATGAGTTGGGACAATTAAAAGGCAGTTATCCCTTCTTTTATGTGGTTCTCTGTTGTATTTCAGGTATAAAATACGTAATAATATTTTTCCTCTTGAAATAAGGGATAAGTTTCAACTCATAAGTTTCTTGCCAGAGCAAAGCTGGCAAGTAAGACTGCTACTTTGCTGTTAATGCTTTTTTTTCCAGAGCATTTTAATCTCATTTTAGGAAACAATGAAGGCAAGCCGTACAAGGTAAATTTTGCTAGTCCAAGTTTGTCGTATGCATAGGGATTAATGCACAAAAGAACGGAGCAAACTTCTGAAACTCAATTAATAAGTAGTTAATATTGTTTTGATATTAGTCTAGGCATTTTGTTCTGATGAAGTTAGACATAGAACTAGCTAAGTATATATTTCCCATAAATTCAATAAATATGTATTGAGTCGCAGCGATGAGCCACATACTGTTCTGGGTACTTGGCATACATCAATGCACGAAACAAATGCCCTTGCCCTCCTGAAACCTGCCTTTTTGCACAAATTGATAAATAACCCAAACTGAGTGCTTGGCACTTTCTTGGTATTAAGATGTCTGGGCAGCCACCCTCTACTCTCTAACAGGCAAAGCAAGAGCTGAAGCGCATTACTGAATTGGAAACCTGCTTTGTCCAATCATATTGTATGCCTGATTATTATGGGAAGTTGAAGGGGATTTTTTTATCCTGTCTTTGTGTGCTCACAAGCTTTCTGTCAAGGCAGCGAACAGAGCAGCACTAAAGATTAGGTGGTGAAAAACTTTGTATAAGAGAAAGGGTTAGTTTCACATATTTAAATGAGCATAAATAAAGGAGAAAATTGTTCAAGTAAACTGGGTCCCTTTCACTGGAAGACAGTGACATAGACTGAAATCAAAGCTTTATAGAATAAGCTTTTTTTTTTTTTTTTTAAAGCAATCCTAATTTCCAAACAGACCTAGAGGATGGATTTCAGACTCAGTTGGTCTCAATCCTCACTCCCACACCTATACTCACCATTGCCTTTTCAGGACTAACAATATTTTTACTAAGAAACGTGGGTATTACTTTCTTCTTTCTTTAGTTAAGAATGGTTTTTATCTTGGGGGTAGGGGAGGGGAGGTCAAAAAGTGATTTTATTAGTGCCTTACCAAAAACTGATATTTGATTTAAAAATTAAAATAAAACATTTGAAGCCCCAATTTTTACGTTTAAAGCTATTTACTGGCGCACTGATGTTTTCCTGAGATTTCAACTAGGGGGGTCCATGTTTAGATTAGGAAAGTGGAGAAGAAAAGGATGAAGACCTGGAGCTGCAGACATCCTGGCCAGGTTTGAGAGGTATCTTTGTTCTACATGCTTCTCCCTAATTCCAAACTTGTGCCAAAACATCGCTTCTGAGTCCCCAAACGTGGAAGGAAGCACCTTTGCAGTGGGTTGTTTGTTTTTGTGTTTATTGTTTCAAGAGCATTGCAGTGTTTTCTCCTACATGAGAATATTTTAATAACTACTACTCACAACCGATAATAATAGCCAAGGAATTGGATGATATTGCATCTCAGAGCATCTGAAATCCCACTGCCTGACTCTCCCATCCCGACCCACCTGGACCTCCTGCTAGTTTCCAAGCTGCTGATGTTTATGGGGCTCTAGGCAGCCCCTGGGCTCTTTAAAATCTGCTGGGTACAGTGCAGCCTACCCCAGTTGAATCATTTCCTGCTCCAGCCTTGCTGATAATGAGAAGTTCAAGACAGGAAATAACAGTGTCAATATCAGTGGCTTTGCTTATAAAGTCCAAAACACGTTGTAGCCTTCAGACCACTGGCCCAAAACAGATAGTTAAATGCAGACTTGCACCTTATAGATCTCCTTGAAATAAGAGTCTGGCTGAGACACACAGAATGTATGTCATTTTGCTTTTCTTGAGCTACCTAAGGATTAGCCACTTGGTGCATGAATAGTCCAAGTCAGTATACCCGGTGTTTATTTACTCTTAGTATTCCCACTGCCCTTTCTCTCTTATTGTGAGTCTCGATGCTTGGATCTCATATCCCTCTCTTGTGTGGCATAGAAATCCTGGCAGTGACAGACATCCCCATGTTGCCAGTGAGAAAAATCCAAGAAGGTGCTAGTGTCAGCCCTCAAGCAACATTCATTTTCATGTTGACGTGTTCAAAAGAAGAGAGCAGAACTTTTTAACTAGTGTAAGGAAAAGGCTCACACAATATTCAGTGCTCTCAAATTCTGCCTTACTTTAGGGGCCTAATGACTAATCTACTGGCAGACTTTGAGGCCTAAGTAATAGTCTCCGTTGCCAGATTAGCACCTCAGTGAGTTTATGTTGCAGTTGTGAAATATGTGCGGTACGTAATACAACAAATTATAGTGGCCTGAGCTCTATGGACCTAGAAAGATGTGATGGCTGTGTGCATGGCAAATTACAGTACAGTCTGCCTATTTTTCTCCTTCTGGTTTCTAGGGTGAGCCAACGTAGCCAAGGGGTGAGTTTTGTCATGTATGGCTTTTCTTTGTTACTCCTCAGACCCCAAGCTTATAAATGTGTGCTTGGAAATTAACTCGGGGAAGAGGAGAAGCAAAGGAAAGGGTTGGGGGTTGGGAATTGGTTTAGGGCATAGTTTTCTTGGATTTAAAAATATATATAAGTATAGAGTGGTACACGCATTCAAACTGGAAAAATTATATCTGCAGGGCATTTGATGCCTCTGTTTGAATTCTGAGGGCAGAGTCTACTCCCACTCAGATCAGAGCTTTTAAGCACGGCCCCAGCCACACGATAATGCACCAGGAGGGGTTTGAATCTTTGGACTTTAGCCTATAGATTTATGCAGTGGAAGGTGCTGGAGGACCCTTTGGCCAGTCTCGAGGGTAAATGAGAGGAGTTCTACTTATAAACCGTTACGAATCGGTCCTCAGTAATGGCTGCAGTGTTGATTAGACGATATAAGGGGGTCCCCAGTGATTCCTGGGATAACAGCGACATGTAAGTCAACCACTGAGCATTTGCTTGTGGCTGCTCTAGATTTTTGTTTTTATTGAAGGAAAGGGAGTAGGAACATGGGACACATAGTCTGGAGGCTGCTTAAAGGGTTTCTCTTGTTTAAAGCTTATATTGAAATGTCTGTCTTGTGATGGACTAACAGTTGCTATGTTGGAGCTTATAGCTTGAGTTGTACTTCAGCATCCAAATGGTAACTCTTATTTTTCTGTTGCAAATGGCTGATTAACACTTGTGTTGGTCCAGGTTTTGTAAATTGGAGAGATAGAAATTATCATTTCCTTTTGAACTGGCCTTAGACAGATTTTGTTCTTATAGAACAGTTTTGTAAGTGGTTATCATATTCTCTACTAAGGCAAGGAGGTTTATTGCAATTATGTGTTCAGACTCATTCGTTTGAAACATTTAATATTGGAGTAAATATTTCCATTAACGTCAGTCTCTTCTATGTAGACTGGATTCCTGTTTACATTTATGTTCACAAATTAACCAATGGAAATAATTATTTTACCTGAAATTTATATACATGTGAAATTACTTCTCAATTGTACCCAAACGATCTTTGGGAATGCTTTAAAATGGTTAACCAGGACCAGAGGTTGCTGGCCTCCAACATGTTCTCAGTGGTGAGAGCTTCACTCTTGCCTTGCCTGACGTTGGACCCAAGTTCTGGCCCCATACATGCTGCCCTCCCCCACATCCCAGTATACAGCAGAGAGGGGTTTTCTGTTTGTTCTGGAAAGATACAGATTAATACTAAAAGCTCCATATTCTCCTCATTAAGTTGACTAATTTGCACTCTGATGTTTCTCCCTTTCCTTGTGCTAATTTCTGCTTCCGCATGTATTTGGTTAGAATACTTTTCAGTCTGAAGTTCATTACTGGAGTTTTTCTGTATACTCCATTATATTACTCATTTCCTGTCTAGCTTTTTGGCTATCAGAATTTCAGTGTTGTAACCAATCTTTATTAAGAAGATGTATATAGAAAGGGTAGTGTTTTTTATTCTTTAGTTTCCAAAATTGCTTACAAAGGCAAATCATGCTCATTGTAGAAAACCTGGAGAATATAGATGAGCAAAAAGAGGAAGAAAAATCTAGAAGTTTCATCCATAGATCCCATCGGTAACTCTTAGTAAAAAAAAAATAGGGCTGGACTAGCCTATTATAGCCTTAATAGAATATTGTAATGGTTATTAAATCAATTGACTCAGAATCTCTTTTTAATAAATGAGTAAGCCTGTATTATCCAATTACTGTCAGCTGCTACCTTTCCGGAGAGCAGAAATGGTTCCTTTGATTGAATTTTGAAAGCTTTTGGCACCTTTAGGAAGAAAGAAGAAAAAAAAAGGCAAGGTGCAAGTTGTGGCTTCATGGGCAAAATCCTGCGTCTAAGACTCGAGTTCACCTGAAGTCGGAGGTGTTGATAGCACCGCCTCATGAGCATCAACTTTAAATTAAAACCACAGTTATTCCTTACTGTTCTTTACTACTTTATACCAGATAGGAAGAAAAAAAGGAGAGAAGCTCAGTTTTGAAAGGAAACAGGTCTTAACTCAGCCAGATCCTGCAATACTAAAATGTTAGGAATTCTTTGAAAATTAAGTCACTGCTCTTAGCCACATGATGTAAATACTAGAACACGTAAGAGTTGAATTGAACAGAGACTCTGACTAAAGATAAACTTTTGAAATTCTTATTATAAATAAGTTTGATTAGTTTGCCATTACTGTCTATCCCCACTTTTTGCATTAAATAAAAAAGTAACATGAATTCTGTTGACTAGTTGGGAAAATGTTTTGGGTCTCCCATCTCTCTCTCGTTCATTATGCATTTGACCCTGTGCTAACAGGTAAGGGTGAGCATGACTACAGAAGCTAAAAAAGGCGAGAGAAGTGTGTGGCTTTTGCTTATGTATCATTTGCTGTGTTAACAATTCAGATACTTTCTTTTATCCTGCTCAAATAATTACCAAGTTATTTGTTGGGAAAGACCTCACTATGTTACGTAGAAATAAAAGGCAGATAGAACTTCCTATATGTTTTCAGTATTTTAAACTGTACAGAGTTCTGTAAAGGCTAGATGATAGTTATTATCCTTAGTGTTGTCACGTAGTGCCTTCAAAATTAAAGTGTGGAACTCATGAATACTAAGTCTGCGCTAATAATGTATAAATACGTTATGATTCTGTGTCACCTTTTTGTGAATTCACTTGACTAAGTCTGGATTATTTCACATTTTGTGATGGAACTTCTCTGTTCTTTGCGTAGGAAATAAATAAAATTCGACAAGGACATTTTCACTGTACTCATACATATATCTCTTTTTTTATTTTCCCTTCCATTGTTTTTCCAAACAAAACACTCATAATCAAGACAGATAACATCACATTGAAGGGCATCCTAACTTACATAATTCACTTTATGTTCGTGTAACAGTCAATCATTATCTCCAAGAAAATCCAACAGGCATGTATGTGTTACTTCACAAATATTGCAAGTTTAAAAATTCTGGAGCAAACGTGTATATCTGCTCACACCCATAGGCCACATCCAGGTTTTTGTGCAAAACACATAATTTAAAGATGAAATTAGAACTCTTAATTACCTTCTTACTATCAAAATAAAGGCATACAGCCTTGAGGAAATAGGAAACCTTTACATGTGGCAAGTCTTTCTGGTGATTGACTTACTGGCCCAATTTTCTACAATAAATAGTGTTTCTTATATTTCTTAATATCTAAAATTTGGAAAAATTTTGGTAACTTTAAGATGAAAAAAAAAAAAAGAACAGATGAAAAACCCTTGATCTTATATAATCCCTAAAGCTTTTTGTATAACCCCTTGTCATGTCAGTATGCACAATTAAACTCCTTACATAATTATAATCAAGGAATTTACTTTGCCACCCAAATACAGAGTAGGTTTTTATCTCTTGTGAAATGTAGACAGTATTGGGTGGCTTAATTAGTGCTTTGCTTCTCTTTTTACAAATTCCAATCCTCTGCTTCTAAAGGCTCATACTTGTGTGAGAAGAAAGATTAGGAATACAAATAGAGTGATTTTACTCCTAGTTAGCTAATAATAATTCACTTTGTAATTGGGCTTTTGTGTTGCCAGTAATATCAACTGGTGAAGGACTTAACACATGCATGTTGTCTTGAATGAAAGGAAATAACTTTGAAGTATAGACTTGTTACCCCCACAGTGTGAATTTGTCTTTCATTCCTGGATCTGGAATATCCAACACAGATGTTCTTTAATAGCGTTTTTAATCATTGCAAATAAGGGAAGATAAAAGTATAACTTGATAACAAGCCAGGTTAAATTGCAGCCTCTTACCCTTTACTTTTACTAATAAGTAGTCTTGGGAGAAGCTCACGTATGCTTCAGCATATCTGGTAAGGCCACGGACCCTGAGCCAGGCTACCTGGGTTTGAATCCAGACTGCCTGGGCTTACGTTCTGCCTCTACCTGTTATTGCCCCTGTGACTCAGAGCAAAGTCACTCAAACTCTCTGGGCCTCGTTTTTCTCATCTGTAAAGTGGGAATAATAATAGTAGTCCTCACAGGGTTGTTGTTTAATCAAATGAATTCATACCTGTAAGCACTTAGAACAAGAGTATCTGAAACACAGTAAGCACTATAGAAGTATTAGGTTGTTCCAGTGCTAGTGGTTTTCACTTCTTATGATTGAAAATTGAAATTAAATAGGATAATGCCTAAGTTTTAAATTTCATAAACATTTTTAATGAGTAGAAAAGCAACATAAAAATAATGGTTTCTATCTATAACACAAACGCTTCACTTTATATAGCAATTGTTACATCAAAATATTTTTCTACCATCTTGTTCCTAAGACATCAAAGAATAATCCAGGATTGGTCAAAAGTGAGCCTGGAGCTCATACAAGTGCCTTTGGAGAAAGACAGGCAGAGTATAGATTGGGGGTAAAACTGAAATTATCTAACAAAGTAAAGGGAGCAATGAACTGAGAAGAGACGGGGGACTGGGAGTACCAAGAAGAGTAAAGAGCATTTATGAGATACTATAAGCAGTAATAATATTTAAAAATTGCTAGAAAATCTTGGAAGTAGAAAAAGAAATTCTTACCAATGGGAATACCCCTAAGAACTTTACGGTTAGAAATAGAAACTTCTAGAACCTTCTAGATAAACCAGAGGAGAGGCCTGAGGAAGAAGCTGCCCGTTTTCCTATGGGTCCTTTATTTTAGGACTTTGGAAATACACAGCCCATAAAATTGTGATAACTAGAGAAAAGGAGAGGCCTCATTATTGATATGCCAATTAGACTTTAAATGCTTAATAGACTGCATTACCCTAAAATAAAATCTGCCTTCTGATTATCTTTGGATTTTAAATTCCAGAAACGTTTTAACTTGATATAAATTTGTTAATAATACGAAATAACCAGACACAATATATACTAGTACATATTTGGTGATGCAAATGGTTTATGTATGCAATTATATTAATAGTTAACTCACTAGTCCATGAAAGATATGATGGGTGTCAACTTTTCTGTTCATGTATTTTCCTTAACAGATGAAGGACTGAACCATGAATGCAAACTCTGCAGCCAGACCTTTGACTCCCCTGCTAAACTCCAGTGCCACCTGATAGAGCACAGCTTCGAAGGGATGGGAGGCACCTTCAAGTGTCCCGTGTGTTTTACAGGTAGGAAGATGACTTTAGGAAAACTCTGGAGAGTTTCAGGGCCACATCCATCATATCTTTCCTACCAAAGCATACTTCCCACTGCTATGGCCTTTTACAGATATGACTTCAGTTCAATTTGGGGAGAAGATATTTGATTTCTGCTTATTAGCATTATTGATTGCAGCCTACTTAAAGGCTCAAATGGGCAGGAAGGTTAACCATCAGGCTGTACAAATGGCATTTCAAGTTCACTCAAAAGTTTGTACTTTTCCATTTGGAAAATGACATCCATGTTTTGTTCACTTTTCTCCTCTTGACGTTAAAAGGTTACCAAGGCAAAGACTGCCTGCACAAAGCTGCTTTTTTAATCACAAAATGTTTGACTAAAAGTGCAGCCATGTTGTCAGCACATGTCTGTTATTTAAATATGAAAAATTTTATAACATTCCCCATAAGAAATAAAAAGATATTATTAAAATCCTCCCAAAATTCTTAGATGAGGCATTTATTTCCTATATAATTGGAATTTTTAAAGTAGAAGTTGATATAAATTTACACATTTAAGAAGAAACTTTTATTAGATGTTATAGCAGTACAGTTTTCAGCACCCCAAAAAAAATAAAAATGTAAATCAGAAACTATAATTCAAGCCCATAGGAGTTGAAATATGATCACACACATTTCTGGTACTTCCCCAACAATGACAAAGTTATTTTGGAAAATCCTTTGTGATCATTTTGCATGTGTCTTGGACTCAGTGGTTAAGTCCCTCAAGGGTATGTGTTTCCTTCATATTTGTCAGAAAAATCAAAACAAAACCAAAATATAGTCTCTCAAAATTGACTTCTTTGTTTCCACAGCACAATTCCAAGCTCTGATTATTGACCTTCACCACGTTCAGCCTGTAGATTTCCAACCTGTAATAAAATTAAAGAAAGAGAGAGGCCATGTTCATTGCACAGTTAGCACAAGAAGTACTTGCGTGTGCTCATGGCTCTGCCTTCAGCCTGTGCCTGCAAGGCTGATTCCGTCAGTAATTCCAGCAGCCACTTCTTCTTTTGGAGCTATTTTTTTATTCTTCCAAATTTGTATTTAAAAATCGATAGTGTCCAGTTTTTCCCGTCACGTGGTATTTATCTTAAAATACGAGTCAGGAGTCTGGGTTCTTTATAAAAGCTCATAACAAGTCTTCGTAAGGAGGACTGGATCCGAGATCTCCTCATGATTAAGACCCCTAATAAAATAGTTCTTTCATGTTGTGGCCAGAAGCCTCATAAAATGTGTTAAATGTGTATGGACGTTAGTTGCAAATCTGTCTAAAGACCTCATTTCTTTTTGTTGATGTAGGTAAGAGACAAAAATGCATTAATCATGAACAGTCTGCATTTTCTGTGCTCACAGACCTGAATTGTTTTAGAGTATCTTGAAGTAATTTTATAAATAACAATTAAGGAAAAAAAAACAACCTTCCAATATAAAGCATGTTAGGTGGGAGAGGAAATCTGAGCAGTTTTTTAAGGTAATGAGAAATGTGATTAAAATGTATGACTCATGCGAACAATATTCTAATATTTTAGGTTGGCTGGCAATTAGAATAATTTTAATGATTAGAGTAGAGTCAAAGTCAAATGCCAACATCTTTAATAAATCCTCTCCCTGCCTATACAGATTAATATTGTAGATGCAAACTTTTTTAGGTCACAGTGCACCAGGCATCCATCAGAAGTCAGTTCTGCCAACCCAAACACTGCCTCTGGCATATACAATTTAATTATTAATAGTATGTCTCCTAGGTAAACTGTTACACAGTCTTAGGGCCTTGTTTTGTAGTCATTAAAATTGAACATGTTTATATTATTGAAACCCTTGCATTCAGTGTGTAGGCTGAGTTGATCTTAAAGTATCCAAAGAGAATTTACCTGGGGTTCTGTTTCACATTTATAGACAATGCCCCAGAGTAGCTGTGGGATATAATTTTTAGCATTAACACATTTAAATAGAGAACTGTTTGCTAGCTGTAACTTTGGGCAAATATAATAAACAGGGTTTTGGCATCTATGATTTCTTAACCTGTGGGTTGCTGAGAAATGAGAGTCATTTCTGTTCAGACAGTGTTGTGCATTTGACAATTTTCGGGTTTATTTTTTAAAGATTTATAGGGAGCTGGGCCTCCATAAACCTTTACTTTGGAGCTGTTTGGGTTGAAGTAGGTGCTGGGTAGAGTGCATCTTAACAAAAGCCAGAGACCCAATGAGCAAAGGTGACTCAGCTCTCTCCAGGTCCCTAGCAGTGGTCACACCCAGAAGACGCGTGCCATTCAATCTGCTAAGTCTGGATCTGTTCATGGGGAGTCCTCAACTGAGGGCATTTCAGAAAGAAAATAACCCAAAGCTCACCATTCTTTTATCATTTCAGTATTTGTTCAAGCAAACAAGTTGCAGCAGCATATTTTCTCTGCCCATGGACAAGAAGACAAGATCTATGACTGCACACAATGTCCGCAGAAGTTTTTCTTCCAAACAGAGCTGCAGGTAATGTCCCCATGAGGAGGACTGGGATTGAACTCAGTTGCTCTTATAGGAAACAAGGGCATTTTAAATCTGGATTCACAGTATCACTCACCCTGGGCCACCATGATGCTTCGTGTGTACTGGGGCAAAGGGAAAATTAGAGGCTGGATTAACAGACACCAAAGTAATTTTGCCTCTAGCTGCTGTCAATCATAAAAAGAACTAGAACAGACCTATAATTGGACCTTCTGACCCAGTGTGATAGACTTAAGGGTCAGATTTATTGGACTGTGGGATCATTCACCTCACTTGTCACAGCTTATTCTCCCAAACCCTGTTTTATTCATGTTCTGTTCCCTCTGGGCTCCAGGTTGGATGGATATCCAGGTTATTGTTGTCCTGAGGGGCTTAAAATTGGGAGGAGGGGAAAGAAAAAAGAAGCTGGAATCTTGTCCAGTGTAAGCTTCTTTCACTTAATCAAATAGAATAATTATTACTTAGTAACAGCCTTATAGTTAAAATGTTAACACCCAAAGATAATTGGGTTTTAGTCTTGAGTGTTCCAATTGCTAGATGTGACCTGGCACAGGTCCATAATGTTTCTGAACCTAAGATATGAAGAAATGATAGATAAATTAAATGTAACACGGATGTGTTGTTAGTTAAACATAAAATAATAGGTCTGGTTATAAGGTATAAACTCTAAAATATGATATAAATGTTTGGTTGGTTTTATTATTCTTAGCAATAGACTGATAGTTTAAAATATGAGTAGGAGACCTGGATTCTCTCCCAGAAATGTCACTTATAGTAAAGGGAAAGTAACTCTTGTTTTTTCGCTTGTTTCTGCTACTTCATCTGGAAAATGGGCCTAATACTTATCCTCATTTTTCTGATGAAATTTTATAAATAAGTAACATGTTTTTGGTTAGCCTAGTTGGTGCCCTTGGAAGAGAATGGATTTGAACTCAAAATTATTTTATTATGAACAGTATTATTAAAAATAAATTTATTCAACCTAAAATGGGGTAGGAGTATAATAGTTTTTTTGCATTGACTCCCTTAAACAACCTGAAGAGGAGCTGCTCTGGTTGAAGCAGGGATTCAGAACCCCACCTACTCCTTACCCCATGTCCCATTCTGTGGACCCTGGGGCAGCATTGCACCTCCTTGAGCTCTGGAGAAGGCAGATTTATGTTAATTATGTGTCAAAATAAGGAATTTAGAGTTTATCTTCTCAGTTATCGTTCTGTAAGTGAACAACTAGTAACTTGAGGTAAAATAAAAATATATATGAAAGAATGGGTGAGCCCATTTAATTGAAATCATGTGTCAGTGGACCAAAATTAAAATCACTATTTTATTTTTTATCACGTCTAAATAGAATTCTACTCTGTCACATCTGTTTGTGAATTGACTATAGAAGATAGCCCAAGTTAGACTATTGTTTAATTTATGTCTTACTAAAGTAACTTAAATTTCTGTTTGAAAATACATTCTTATGACTCTGTAGAAGATATGAACAATACACCCAGTAGTACTGCTAATTAGTATTTAAACTGTGAAGCCGAATTAGTAATAGCTTACAATCAAAGTTGTGGACATTCTGTAGAGACTGACTTCTATCAAATGTTCTTGAAAAAAGTTTGCAATAAAATCCCACTTTTATACTTATAGAAATCCCCCCTTACCCAAGGGGAAAACATTCCAAAACCCAGTGGATTTTGGCCTGAAACTGAAGATAGTACTGAACTCTATATACACTATGTTTTTTCTTATATATGAGGTATGTTAAAAAAAAATACAGGGATCGTTTAAATAAAAAAATTATTACAGTAAAAGACAGATTACCATTAATCCCCCTCAAAATACTCATTCTTGCTTTGAACACACTTATCCCATCGTTCTTGCCACTTTACAGTTCTGGAAATCCTCTTTCATGAGTGTCTTTAGTTGTGCTGTTGTGGCTGCCTCAATGTCCTGAATCATTTTGACTTAGGGGAAGAGCCAGAAGTCGTGGATGAATAAGGTAGATGAGGACACACTGTAATGTTTTTATTGGACAGAAATTGCTGTATACCAGAAGCAATGTGTGACACAGAGTATTATCATGATGGAGGATGATTTACAGCACACTTTAAAACACACCTCTCAATCGTAGCCCACACCCAACTGACTGCACCAAACAAGTTGAAACTTGTCACACACTGTTACTGAAGATCCTTGCCTTTCTGTTGAATGGCGCTCATCAGCAGCGTTCACCGTATATTTTGATCATAATAGAAAGGCTTTCTGTCACAGTCATTGCTTCTGGTATGGCAATTTCTGTAAAATAAAAACGTTACGGTGTGCTCTCATCCACCTTATTCACTGGAGCTGGTACCATGCAACTTCTGGCTCTTCCCCAAAGTCAAAATGACCATGAAAGGTAAATGTTTTGGATCGACTCAGGACATTGAGGCAGCCACGACAGCGCAAGTGAAGACACTCACAAAAGAGGACTTCCAGAACTGCTTCAGAAAGTGGCAAGAATGATAGGATAAGTGTGTTTGAAGTGAGGGGGAGTATTTTGAGGGGGATTAATGGCAATGTATATTTTACTGTTACAAGTTTTTTTTATGTAAACATTCACCGTATTGTTGGATCACACCTCGTATACATACTTATGACAAAGTTTAATTTATAAATTAGGCATAGTAAGAGATTAACAACAATAATGATAAAATAAGACTGTTATAACAATATACTATAATGACAGTTATGTGGTCTCTCACTCATAACCAAGAAGGCTAAGTGACTAAAGGGCAGGGAGCAACACAGCATGGATATACTGGGGAAAAGGGACGTTTCATGTCCTGGGCAGGGCAAATGGGATGGCTAGATATTTGATCATGCTACTCACAATGACACAAAATTTAAAACATGAATTGTATATTTCTGGAATTTTTCATTTAATACTTTCAGACTGCAGTTGACAGTGAAAATATATTCTTATGACTCTGTAGAGGATATGAACAATACACCTAGTAGTACTGCTAATTAGTATGTAAACTGGAAAGCAAAACCATGGGTAAGGGGGGACTACTATATTAATAGATTCTAATGCAACTATCCTGATGGTAAAACTTCAATGTCTTTCATTAAAAGAACCCAACACCAAGACAGTGGTGGCCTGTGGCCCGTTGTAGGGCCACAAAACTAAGCAATTAAATACATCCTTCAAGACTGCAGGTTTCTTTTATGGTGTATTTTAGAGTTGCATGGTACATAAAGTAGTCACTCTTTTCTACAATTAGTATAGACCAGTGGTTCTCAAACTCTTTGATCTCAGGATGCCTTTACACTTAAAAATGATTAAGGAACAACGGGCTTTGAGTTATGTGGGTTATTATCTATTGATACTTTCCATATTAGAAATCAAAATTGAGTAGTGTTTTAAACACAAGAATACACAAGCATGTAATTTTACTAGCTGTCAGAGAGATGATGATATCACATGCCAAGTAGCATCTAGAAAACTCTACTGTACACTAATGAAATAATGAGAGTATAAAAGGCAAGTAACATCTTAATGTTATTATGAAAATAGTATTAACATAACAGACCCCCTGAAAAGACCTAGTTGACCCCCAGAACCCCGAAAGTCACACTTTCAGAACCCTTGGTCTAGAAGATATGCTACAAAACATAGGACTCTAAGATCTTAAGAAGTCAAACATCTCTCAAAACATCTCTGACTTATTCATTCAAATTGTGACCTGGGCCAAAATAAGTCTTATTTAATAATCTAAAGTTGTGAGCATTATTTTTTCAGTCTCACAACTCAAAATCATGAATATTTAGTCTTGATATGAATACTTAGGCTTAATCTGTGCCTCTTTCCTTAGGTAAGAGCCAGATTTATGGTTAGTATGTGATAAATATTGCAAAGCTAATATCCACATTCATTGGAATATCTGTGTATGTCTGTTTTCTAAAATCCCCAGTAATAGCAGTAGATTTTAATTTCAGTGCATTAAGAAAAATGGATTAAAATTAACTTTGCTTTTTCTAGTTTTGAATGTGTTTGGTTTTTTATCCTTTAACCTTAGGGGTTCACAGTCCTGTGCATTTGCTTTCATTACTCAAATTATTTTTTACACCTGTGTTTTTTCATGAACGGTCATAAAAGTAGATGCCCAAGAACTGAAACCCTATGGAAATTTGAAAGCATATAGTGTGTTTGGTTCTTATATCAGAGTGAGAGTAATATAGTAAGTTTAGGAACTATGTTGTATCTTTTCATGATGCATAAATTATTTCTTGACCAAAATAAGTAATTTACATTTCTGTCACTATTTATACCCAGTTAAAAACACAAAAGCATCTTTTTGTGGAGAGAAATGCTTTGTTAGTTATAAAATTATATAACACACACACGCACGCACACACACACACGTACACATGTTATTTTCATGAACATTGCCTACAAGGCCATTCAGAATTCAGCTAATTCCTCATTATACACTGTCCATCTTCAGAAATATCAAGGACTCAGACATAATCCTTTGGACATCACAGACTACAATTCCTTTTAGAATTAAGCACAAAGAAACCTCTATTTCTATGGAACACTCAATCTAGGACACACCTATTCTTCACATGACCCCTAAACCTTTCTGACCTAAAGTTCTATATGCCAGTCCAGAGATAAATGGTGTATAATTTTTGGCAGGATGTAATCTTTTCCTTTTAGTAGAGTTTTCTCCCATTTTTGCAAGAAATTCTAAATACTTCAAAGGCCACCTAGCATGCTGGTAAGGAAGATGTGCTTTGGAATAAGAGTGCATTATTTGAACTAAATGAACATTTTGTTATTTTAAAAGCGAATGAATATGTTGAATGTTTCACATGTTTTCCTAATAGACCTCATAACTTTTTCTGCAGAACTTAAGGAAGCTGCTTTGAGAGAGGGATGGTGTGGTCCAAGAATAATATCCTACAATGCATATTTGTATCCAAAGTGGTTTATACAGGTGTGAGCAAGTGGTGTGTTTGTAAAAATTCTGTTGAATAGGCCACTTTCTTCCAATATAGTAATTACTGTTTAATTGGTGCTTCTAGAAAAGCTACAATTCAATGGCAGTGATCAAATCATCCTCCTCCAACATGTCCCCATAGAAAGTTCCATCAAGCATCATGTTATGAATTTAATGGATATAGAGGGAATTCCAGCAGTAGGAAGAGAGGGAATTGGCCTAAAATTCAGGGGTGTCCAAATTTTTTTCAACGTTTTTTACCAAGGGCCATATGCGGTAAAATACACAAACAGCTGGGCCACTCACTTGAGGTGAAGTATGTATTGCCTCACCTGGTTTATTTAAGTAAACTAAATATATTTTTGGAATTTGCTGCGGGCCAATACAAAATGGATTGCGGGCCGCAGTTGGCCCACGGGCCGCAGTTTGGACACCCCTGGCCTAGATGAACGTTAGGCTCTGATTCTGATATTTCAATTCCTTTTATACATCAAAAATTATTTTGATACTCAGCCCTTCTCTTCATTAACTCATGAATACAGTTGCCACATTCAAAATAGAGTAGTGATTTAACATTCTGAGGGATATACCACGACAGTCAGATATCACTAAAGTTTAAATATGTAATTGGCTCTACAGCTGTTTGCTTTTCTTCTGAAATCACTTTGCCACCAAATCACCTGATTTTGATGCATATTTTTCGCATCACAGCTTAACTGATGCTTAAGTGTTACGGTCATATTTCTGAAAGAAAAATGAATGACTGCATATAGGGTAGGAAGTATGAGACAACAATACAGCATTGAAATGTGACTGCTGAGTCACTCACCAGGTCACTCACTAACTTAATATGTGCTGAGTCATTTAAGAATCCTGTTAATAGTCCAGTCACAAGTGCTATCTCTACTATATACTCCTATCATCCCAGTGCCATTATTAGATAAGAAAATATATTTATTAATTAAAAATATAAAAATAGAATTTCATCATTTTAAGTTTACCATGATCCCAAGCATTCTATGACATATCAAAATAATTATAAGCATATCATATTTATAGTCTACTAGAAAAGATAAATACATATATAATTAACTATTATATGAGGTACATGCAAAAAATTGTTATAAGCATTCTGAGAGAAGATGTTTATTCTCCAGCTAGGAGAACCAAGAAAGCCATCATCTGGTCAGCATTCGAGCTAGTTTGGAAGGACGGATATAATTCAGATATCTGTGAAGGTGGGAGAGTTAGCCACTCATAAAATCTCAAATGGTTAATGGTTTTAAAATAATACAGGTGACCCTTGAACAACGGGTTAGGGGCGCCAACCCCCCCCCCCCCCGCACAGTCGAAAATCTGCCTCTAACTTCTAACTCCCCCTAAACTTAACTAAGAGCCTACTGTTGACTGGAAGCCTTAGCGATAACAGAAGCAGTTGATTAACACATGTTTTGTGTTACATGTATTATATATTGTATTCTTATAATAAAGCTAGAGAAAAGAAAATGCTGTTAAGAAAATCATATGGAAGAGAAAATACATTCACAGTGTTGACTGAAAAAAATTCACACATAAGTGGACCCACATAGTTCAAACCTGTATTATTCAAGAGTCAACTGTAGTTTTTTAATGTTTTATTTTTTTTTAATTTGTTTTCTTTTGCTTTGATATCCCTATAGGCAACTTAATACAAGGGAAAGACCGTGAGTTGTGGAAAAGAATCACCAGAGTTTAATTTTGGTCACTGCCACTTATAAACTGTTGACTGTGAGGTTCAGTGTTATCATCTGTAAAGCAGGCATGTAGGGGATGACAGCATCATACCCAGCTCCCAGGTCCTGGTGGCAGTGCCATGGAGTAGATGAGACTCAGCACAGAGTGCGGAACAGAATGGCACCAAGTGAACCCTGGTTCCTTGGCCCTCCCGCTGCTCCCTAATGCTGAGCCAAGTAAGCAAAATCAAGATTCGTCATTCCTTGGAAATACAATCTCTATTTCGCACATGTCAGAATATTCCTTGGTTCTCTGTTCTAGTTCACCGGAATAAATTTCCAGTTAATCATACCTTGACATAGTTTCATGTTAATTGGTTTCTAGATAAAAATTCGTGTTTTTAAACATTTACCTTTTACAAGGGATTAAAGAGTCTTGGGTTTCTCTTTGTTCTTCCTTTTTTAGCATATGACTATAAAACGAAACACTTACGTTTGTTTTCACAATGCATTTCAAAACAACCTGACCCTTCCCCTCACCGTCCAAAATTAAGGACCTGTGGCCAAAAGAAAAAAGTTTTACCTTGCCCCTCTATGAAAAACAAGCTAGGATCTGGATGTGGTGTGGGGAAAGCTTTGCTTTAGTTTATTTTATTTTCGTATTTTTCTCCTAGTTAGGCTGTAATCTTCTTTTGCAAACAAGAGGAATGGAAAAGTGTGTGTTACTACCATAGCACTTCTGAAAGAGGTGCCTTTCAAGCAATTTGCTCCTCATATTCATCTTCCCACAATTTTTCTCTGTTTTTCAATTGTTCTGTTTTTAGTTCTAACAGAGCTTGGAATTTCTTTCATTATCCCCGCTCTGATTCTAAGCCTCAGAATCCAGTGCTGCCGTGCCTCTTGTCGTGTGTCTTCCTTTGGGACCCAGATTGGGAAGATGTGCCCATTACTCTGTCTGGGCCTGGTAGAGCTGGGTTCCATATTGGTCATTTGGGAGGGCAGTGTGGGGGTGTATTTCCTGCTTCTTCCTGGGTGGTCTGTGCCTCATGCCTTAGGTCTCCATTTCCTTAGCTCCATTGGATCTCTATGTGTCTCCTGCTCTTGGGGCTGGAATCACAGACCCTAAACACATCACATAGACTCAGAGCATGAGCGTAAATTGTGTCCAGTGAGCATATGGTTCTGGAACTAGTCCATTTCTGCACCACCTCACTCCTCCGCTTTGTTGGCCTGAGGGGCTTTTGAAGTAAATTGGTGCTACAGCAACTTCCACTTAATTTGCTCAGTGGTTAAATTGATCTATCTCTTTTATTTGATCGGATCTCCAGGAACCGAATCATTTGCATTGATTTATTGATTGGTGCTATGTTTTCACCATTAGTTTTGATCACTTTCAGCTGTTAATATTGGATAATTCAATCAGGATTGATTGGCCTTACCATTGAAGGCAGAAAGTTAATCATATAGGACAAAGAAACAGCACACGGCTAACCCCAGTTTGTTATTCTCTCTTCCTCTCTCTCTCTCTCTCTCTCTCTCTCTCTCTCTCTTCTCTCTCTTCCTATCATCTATGCAGTAGCACAGAACGTGGGCTTTTCTGAGCAAAGAAGAGAGTTTAAAATTTGATAGAATTCATATTGCAGCTAAAGGTGAGGTAGCTTTATTTTACTTTTTAATAAAACTGCATCTAGAAATTAAGCAAGCATACAGAAAGATAGATAAGCCTGATTGTCACAGTGAACTCATTGGACTAAAAGAGTAAATGTATTTTCAATTACCCATTTTGTACCAATAAATGTCTAATCTGTGTGTGCTTGTTTGGAGGCACAACCTGGGCTCACCTTTCCCTAAATTTGGCCCTCACTGCTTCACCATGTGTCCTGATAGTCAAATTTTCAAGAATCAAGTGGTTAATATGCCTGAAGTAGGTGCAACAGAGGTAATTGCAATAAGCTGAAACCACTTTATTTACATTTGAATTGTTTCTACAGCACCCCAGCTCAGTTTTTAAAAATTCTCCATCCATTAATTTCTTGATGTTCATATCGATGGCTGGTTTTTGCTATTAAAAGAGGGAGAACCACCTCCTCATTCTAGGACTCATTCCCTCCTCCAACAGCCCTGTTGTTAGCGATCTGCCATTACATTATTTTTTTGTTCTGGCCCAGAGTTGACGACAGATGGCCATCTCCGAACTGCCATCAGTGCGACTTTATGGAGCATCCAGCTAGGGTGTACTGAAGAGCACTGTGGCCAGTTCTGCAGCCCCCTCCCTCCCAGCCCCCTGGAAATGTTCATCACCTCTGCCACATTCTGCTTTGGCTGGGCTTTGCTGGCCCTGCGATCTTCTGTGTCGCCAAGACAGCCTGCTGCCACCCAGCACCAGATCTGCAACCATTAGGAAAGAGAAACTCGGGGCATGATTGTCCTGTAAAGACAGTGCTCGGTCTCAGCACCTTTGTAGTCAGATCTTTTGCAGAGAGCTGGAAATCCACATTTCTAGAACATTCTGCAGTCCAGAGAGGCATGTTGAATTTCCACATGTGCTCCTAGTTTAGATGTTTGTTCCACACATGGATCAGTTTCCTCACGTTAGCAGAGGAAAAAATGCCAAGAATAGACCTTTGTGTTTACAAACTTTTATCCGATTGTGGGTAAACACCACTTCCATATCCAACTGTTGTGACAATTAGAGTAAGAGAGAAACCGTAGTAATCGTGGACTTCAACTATAAATCCCCTGAAATGAGCAAGCAATTCATCCTAGCATCTTCTGGTCCGTGGATGTAGCAATCCTTTGGACAGCCACGTGAAATGAGCTGTTGCTGTGCATTTGGAGAAAGATGGATAGGCTGCCCTTGATTGAGTTTGCTACGGCAAGGCAGTCTCGGAGCCAAGCGTGTGTTTTAAGAGGAATTCACATTTGTATCCTTTATTGTTATATTTGCAGTGCATCTACAGCTCGTAACAGGCTCTGCCCTGCAGCTATGGAGGAGTAAGTTCCCCGTGTTGGAGAGAGAGCAGTGTTCTGTAAAAGCCTGAGCTGTGGCGGGTGAGATGAATAGTGCTTAAAAGCAGGGCTCGCGGTGCTGTCATTTAGAACAGCAACTCGGAGGCTTAAACGGGAGTGAAAGGCAGGGTAAATGAGTCCTTTAAACGTGGTGAAATTTTAAACTGCCTAAAATAACAGGCCTCCTTCATTGATAACTTCATTGAATGAGTGAGTGGGGGAACAAAGTGGGCAGGAACTGCTTTCCCATAAGAGGAGAAAGTTTGCAAAAGGGAGGCTTTTTCCTTGTACCCAGTGTGTCTGGGAGGTGGGCCTCTTTCTTTGTGGGGGGGGGGGGGGGAACCTCCTGCTTTGATGCAGCTCCTCTGCTGGCAGAAAACCATCTTCCACTGGAAACTCGAATTGCCTGTAAAAGGTTTCCTTTTTTACATTGCCAAAACTTAATTTTATAATTATCTGACTTACACCACTGGGCACATCTGCTAAGTTTGTGTGCCTTCTAGACACATAAAAGGCTACTGTGATACCATTAAATATCAGCAGTGTGCTTTGCTGTGCTTTGAGTTTATAAGGGTGAAAGGTGATTGTGCAGGAAAATAGAGCAGTCTATTTGCTGTGAGCCAGGCACTAAGACCTCACTCCCATACTCAGTTATAATTCATGACGGTACTGGTGGGGTGCCCTCATCCCTCTGTGGAGTTAATGCATCTCCACTGAAGCCTGCTGAGAGCACCCTGCGTCCCCGCCCACCATCTGTGCCTTCACTTGCCAGCTTTCTCTCTCTCTCTCTTGCTCACTCTTTCCTGGGATCTCGTGGTGTTAAAATTGTTGGGCTACTACTGCTTTGTAAAGGTGGCTCTCCAAAAGGGGACTGTCATTTAACTAGGGGAAGAGCTGGAAGGAACACATTACAGTGTTGTTTATGTCTCATTTAGAAAATGTCAATTAGAAAATGGACAGGGAAACAGCAATTGCCTTAAACCAACAGCCAACTCTAGGAGCAGACGATGTACTGCCAATCACCAATTAGTAAGAGGCACCCATGGCCTGAACGTGGTGGGAGGCCAGGGAGGCCACACAAGGTGTGCACGACCATCCAAGTTAATCCTGTTCTGAACCTGAGTTCAGAGTCTGGAGGCGAATCTGAGAAATGTTTGCCCATTCTCTCCAGTGGCTTGGACCATCCAATGATGTGAGAGCCAACCCAGTGCCCACATGCTGCCCCCATCTGTGATATGATGCCCCCCACTCTGAGAACCAGAGCTAATTGCCTTGGGGCTACCCAAGCCTCAGCTCAAAATGATCAAACCCTGGGCTTTAGAGAGCCCCACTTAAAATAGCTGGGGTGATATGTGTGGCACAAGCCACCTTCTGAAGTTGAATGAGCAGAGGTGGCCCAACCCACTGTAGCTCAGAGCTTGCGGAGGTTTAATAAACCTCCCCACTCCCATCGCCACTCCCATGCTCCCCCGGGAGCCCAGAGGGTGCTGGGACGTGAGGGTGGTGTGTGTTAAAACAAAAAGTGGAACCACCTTGTTACTCAGGCTGACTCACCATTAATTTATGGTGTTTCACAATATGTGCTCTTAACATAGTCCGTTGTTAGTACTCCTTTTTTAAAAGATAAATCAATTCCAGGCCCGAAATGCCAGTGTATGAATTTAGCAGATGTGATGCTATAATGGGGACCTACTGTGTTATAAACTGCAGAAATGGACTTTTTATGCTTTAGTCTCAGGCTTATTCCGAAGAGGCTTTCGAACTAAAGCGGCGAGGGGAGAGGTCACACATTAAGACAGTAGCACCCACACGTAATTCAGCCTTGTGTGTAATTGGTTCAGAATCTCATCCTGATGTCTGGGTGGCATTAGTCACATCGTCTCGCTCACCCTCCAAAGGAAAAGTAGGGCAAGAAAGGCTGTGCTCACTGTCCAGGTTTTCTTGGGTGAAAGATCACTTTGAGATGACACAGCTGAGTAGTCAGCCTGAAATCCTGGTTGGTATTTTATTAATTTTGCACCAAGATAAATCCTGAAATTCTGACAAACTCCATGACAGGTGAAATTCCTTCTTGCAGAATCTGCTCAGCAAGAGGCTGCTCATTTCGTTCTGTTCCGAGGCAGGCAACAGGAGGGCAGCTTTATAATCAGCCCTCAAAGGACCCCCAGCCGCCCCAGAGTCTCGGGCTGATTGAATAACTCCTGGGCCTCTTCCCCTAGGCCTCCATCAGCGGGGGTCCTGTGGAAAGCAATCTCCCGCAGACTGGCACTGAAGTGAGCTTTAAACCACCATTTTCTGCTCTCCAGAGGAGCCTGGAGTACTAAAAGATAGATGGACTGCAGATATTTTATGAGAAACTGTCAGAAGAAGAGCCGAGTAAATGTTTTTTTTCTTCTTCTTTGAGTCACACACTACATCACTGTTGAATTTCTCCCAGCATCTTTTACATTTAAAGTAAGAAATTAATTGGTTGCTAACCTTTAATTCCCCCTCCTTCTTCTTCGTTGTCTTCCTCCTTCTTTTTTTCTTAAATATTCACACAGAGGCCCTTTGCTTAACCACAGTTGCAGAAAATCAGTACCATTTGCAATGAAATATTTATAATGACAGAATGAAAAATTGGATTCATTTTCTGGACTGTAGCCGAACAGTCTGCAACTTTGTGCAGCATTGTTGAGCATGTCTCATTCCTCCCTTTCGTTGGAGTCTTTTTCGAAAACATGCCACGTGTATACTTACCTATGCTTTGGAGGGGTGCCTACCAAAACACAGACCCCATTTCTACTCTTTAAAAAAAGGAGTAGAAATGTTTGCTGCCATGTGTGGGCACGGCCTGTGAAAAGGTAGAGAGGTATGAACCGCGTCTGTAGGGAAGAGCTGGGGGAAGTTCATAAGGACTGCAGGAGAGTCTGGTCTGCACTTTGTAGCAGAGTACAAATAGCAGTGAGCCTGCTTTAGTATCGTGAGGCAGATTTGTAAGGGGTAATGGGAAGGTGGCACTAAGGTGTGTAAATATACACTGACTCAGCTCATCGTCTTTCTTCCCTTTAGTGTTAGCGGCATAGGCTTTCCTTGTCACGTGACCCTCATATTCCAAGCTGCTTTCTTTCTAACCAGGGTTGATGATTGCCTTTTTTTTTAAGAGAGAAAAGACAAAACGGTTTTGCTGGGACAGTCCAGTGTTGTATTTCAAACAAATCCGGCTCCAAGTGCAGCCACGATACATTCATTCTTATTACAGGAAGAGATTGAATCCAATTGACTCTGTAGCAAGATGCCTATGAAGTAAATTTCAGCCAACCAAATACGTTTTCACGTACCATTCCTCAGACAGGCCAAAAAAGCCTGCCCACTTCTCCACCCATTGTGGCTCGAGGATAACAAGGGATTACACTAAGGGGGCCTTCTCATGCTCCCATTGCAGCCCTCTGGGTTAACCTTTCATTTGTCCCCTTTTGAAGCAACTGGCTTTAATTAGTTAGTGTTGTTTTCTTTGGGTGGCTTTTCAAAAGTGAAAACAGTTCTAACAGATTTAAGCATGACTAAAAATAGTCGTGCTGAAGCTCAGATCTTCAGGTTTCATTCACTGACTTTGCATCCTGCCCTGCCAACTCCACCAGATCAATAATCCGTATTTTATTGTATAATAAAGGCTGCCTATAATTGAATTAGCTCATTCATTCCATCTGATTAGCCTTATTTTATTCATGGAGAAGAAAAATAATACAACTTACCTTCACTGATATATCGCTTTATGTGAATGTAAAAGAGCTTTCAGCACTATAAAACAAATGTAAGGATGATAGACAAGTAATTTCAATATTTGTTCCTAGGAATAATACGAATCCCATCACACTGCATTTTTTGGTGATTCCTTTAATGTCCGCATCTACTATTGTGTCAGCGTGTCCTCTAGTCATCCTGGTGTGAATGCTGTAACAGGTCCCTCTTCTGACCAACAGCAAGAACCCCACTCCAAAACTGAGAAACAATGGGGATGTCCTTGGAGATTCACCTCAAGAGATTTCACCCTACAGTTGTTTCCTTTTATCCATCCGTGGAGTACCATTTTCAATTTTTTTGAATGCTTACTCTATTTTCTTTAAAACACAATCTTAGCACTAATTTGGACTGGGGTGATGAGAAACACTGAACAGGAAAGGATTCATTCATTTTTGGGGTCTCGATCCCCATGTGTAGTACAACTTGTGTGTGACACGTACTTTCTGAGAGGTTTGGCGTTTTTCTACAATTTGTCTTTTCATTGCATTCCAAAAAAATGATTTTGAGAAATATGCTGACAGTTCAGCATGAAATGATGTGTGTTCTGACACAAACTGCACTGTAGCTTAGGAATCTAGCCTGAAGTTATTTTACTGTAGCATTTCTTTGATTCTTTGATTCAGGGGAGAAGAATTATTTTCCTTAAAAATGTGTGTTTTAGGATGTGACAATAACTTTTCTCCAGTGCTGTGCATGGTTTCAGCAGATTGTTTCCACTTAACCCTTATCATTGCTTTCTTTCTTGAGGACCGAGGTTAAGGGGAAAAATTTTTTTTACATTAGTTTTTCAACAACTTAAGTGAGTCTGAAATATATACCCAAGTAAATGAGAACTATAATAGTGGTGTGTTCAGAGTCAATCTCCTCTGCAGACCAGGAAAGGAACATTGAATAGCGTTCATTTATGTACTGCCAGATGTATTTCTGCATGTGACATGGCTTGCCGAACCACTTTGAGTGATTTTCAGCATTATTAAGCAGACTCACAAGATCAACAGGCCTCATGACAGAAGTAAAGGGCCATGTGGCAGAAGTCCTGTTGAAGGAAAGTTGCATGGCATACCTCATCCTCAGAGACAGAGGCACCCAAATGCAGACGTTATTTTAATCCCTGGGATACCAGTTCTCTGGGAATATTTCTCTTCCTCTTGTCCAGCTCCTTCTGTGTTGTGGCTGGTTTGCATTTGTGTTTGAAGTGCCAGGCGGTTTAATGAAGTTATTCTTTTATAAATTTTGCAACACTGAAGCAAGCATGAGGGCTTTAAATTAGAATAAGTGCCACTTCTGGCTGGCAGGTTCCTTTGAGGGCTGATTAGAGTGAGGCCTCCTGTCGCCGGGCCTTTATGCTCGGCAGTGTTGCTGTGTGTACTTGTTTACAGCTCACCTTTGAATTTGCATGAGTATGCACCATGCCTGCTGCCTGGCCTAGGCAAAGTTGTCTCTCTTCCAGGATCATGTTAAATACTTCACTTTAAAGAGTTATTTTTTTAATTATATTGCTTTATGCTAATGAATTAAAATTAATCTGGAGTAGCAAATTATATAAGGATGTAAGGGTTATAGATTACCCTCACCATAGCTACAGCACATCTTTGTGTGGGAGAATTAAAGGGCTGTCTTTCTAGTAGCTCTGTGCACCACGAGGGGTGAGGAAACTGTCCCACAGAGACCTAGAAGCATTGCCAGGAAAGGTGCCGGGAAGTGGGAGGAAGGTGGGCGTTTCAAGTGTGGGCTTCTGAAGCATATAGAGGCTCATCCTGGCTGGGCGGAGAGTGGGAGCAGCTCTGCCATTTTCAGACCTGAAAGGTTCTGAGACAAGAAGCGATGATGGACAAGAGAGAATACAAATATATCTTAAGAACTGACTAGTTTCCACACGGGATAAGAGGTGCACTTAAGCATTCCTGATTTCTTGTGTTTGCTTGTGTGAACTGGCTAATAAATGGGTGATTTCAGGGGACCAGGAGGCAGGAGGTTGTTCAAGAAAGGGGGCTTGAAACTTTCTACCGCCCACAAAAACATGCAGGGGGAAGGGAAAGGAAAGAGAGCAAGCAAGGAAAAAGAGCACCAAAGTTGAGTGTGAAATTTTTCTCCTCTCACCAAACCAGGATTTTTTAAAATTTAAAGTGAGAGACACCCAAATAGAATTGGATTTGTGAAATATTTGCATTTTAAAAGGAATTCCTTAGAATTCAAAACAGGGCTGCTTGGGGCTCCTTCTAATTGCATTCTGCATGCAGGAATATGAGCCCGAAGGGACAGAAGGATCAAAGGCGAACACCAGGGCTTTTACCTGTAGAACCCTTACACGTATGTAGCTTTTTCCCCATCTCCACAGCACATGCACCAACATCCAGCTCAGACCTGCACACACACACAGGTGCACACATGCCTATACACACATCCTTACACAGGTTAATTATGTAAATTATGTAACTCAATACATTGCCCTTCTACAGTCTTATTCTCTTTATGTATATTTCCTAAAGCAAATGCCCTAGTAGACAAACATTTGGTTGCTTATGACGGAGAAAGATATTTTTCTGTTCTTGATGATTTATTACTGTTCATGTGAGTTTAACCTCCTAAAGAATGTGGCAGTGTTTTTAATAAAAGAAATAATGCACTACAAGGAAGTGGCATTTCTTTTGCTTTTTGCCCAAGTTCAATGAACTATTTTTCATAGTTATTGGAATTGGGTTGAAGAAAATCCTTGTCCATATCAAGAGGAAAAGCAGATAGAGCCCTTCCTCCCTCCTCCCTACAAAGGTTACCCTTTGAATATAAATTACAACGCCTTGTGCTTCTCCCATTCTAATCAGATGACCTTTTGAATCTAGTGGACCAGAGTTTAAATCCTAAGCCTGCCAGTCAGTTTTTAAATCAATGCCCTGCTCCAACAGCGGTCAGGTACATAACTTTAAATTTCAATGGATTTCAAAAATAGAAGTGAAATAAGTAAGGCCAGTGGAATCTTGCAGCGGATGATAGAACAACCCAACTTGACTGCAAGGTCTTGAGCCAACTAATGTGACTATGGGTAATTTTACTAACTAAATCTTTTTCTTAAAAAAAAAAAAAAAAAACCGGGGTGGGGGGGAGGAAAGAAAGCAAAAAAATCTTCTGGGATTCAAAATCTAAGAGAAAAAGGAGGAGCAGGAAATTTGTAATGTTTGCAAGAGGACATTTCTGAGCAATTATCAATTTAAGCTCCCATTATTTGCTGCTAATTACTACACAAGCCTGTTAAATATTTAGCAGAAGTTTGTTTAATTGCATTTGACTGGGAAGGGGGTGTCTGAATATGGCTCGAGCATCAGGAAGGAGTCAGTTGTGTGCACCAACAACCTGGCAGAAAGGAAATTTGTATTCGCCCAAGATGAACACATTACAGTGTCAAACAAGCCTTCTTTTTTCCTCCTTCCACAGATTTATTTATCTTTAAGGTATCTAAAATTAGAGCACGAAGAAGGGGCCCTGTTCACGGATGTAAAATTGGAAGGAGGTCATTCTTAACCTTGTTTACAGATGTTCTAGTTTAGAGAGCGCCAGTGTGATAAATTAAACATTACAGGGGGAAAAATTAAAGCTTAGCAACAACTGGCACATGGACACATCTGTCTGTGAAGCACTGCCTTAATCCCTGAATATCTTATTAGACTGTATTGCCTATCAAAGCCTTCTGTCCCACAATATGCTGGAATCCTGCAATTCCAGAATCTGAGCAAAATCTTGAAGCTCCAGCTTCTCTTTCACTTTTGCTGGCTTTGTATAGTTTAGTTTAAATTTTCTGTTGTCTCCCTGCATGTAAACAGGTAGCTCAATTTATAGTTTTCTATTACAAATAAACTTTATATTTTAATATATTTCCCAGGTGCCATTTTGCTCTTGTCAGCCTATTCTTCCAATTCGACACTTTGTTTTTTTCTCAGTGTAGTAGATGATGAAGGCTGTTATCAGTTCAAAATAGGGAAACTTTCAAGCCTGTCAGCCATGCAAAACAGAGGGGTCAGCTAGTGACTGAAATTTTACTACCTTTTTTTAAGTTCTCAATGAAAAATGAAGTTGTTATGATGTTAACATTTCCCATTTATGACCCATCAGCACAGAATTTGTACTGTTGAAGCTGGTGGACCAGAGTGGCTTGTTCTATTTCTCTGTAATGTTTAACTGTGAAAATACTAGAAATTGTTCTATATTAGCAATTTGGACATGGCATCATTTTAAAATTAGCCTTTGTAGGCTTCTGAAGCCTCACATTAGCCTAAGCTAGGCTAATTACGTAGGTATACTTGTGACATTGTTAACCACCATGGGCTTCTCAGCTTGGTTCGATGTAAAAAAGATCACCTGTAGTGAAAATAGGCCCTTTTGAACTGTCTCCCCACCTCCCTGCCCAGCCCCAGGGATCTTCAGCCCCAGAGATGACTGAGTCCTAAACAGTCTCCGTTTTCTGTGGCTCTCAGCCGGACTCATGCTTGCCCCCTACCTCTGGAGCCCATCACTCCCTTCTCACCTCCTCCTCCTCATCCCTCCAGCACCAGGTAAGTGTGACTCTTTGAGAACTACGCCCACAGCCTCTCACAGGAGGTGAAGGGCCCATAGCTCCCCGTCCTCCCTGAGCTGCTGAGGGCCAATTACGGACAGCATCTGTCACCTCTGTAGCCGGCCCAGCCCAGGGATTAGAACACAGCATTAGTGCCACTCAACAGTTACTTCAAGCCTGAAGCCAGCTCAGCCACTGGAGTAGCTAGAAGACCTTGAATGTTGGCTTAAACTCTGGGATTTAATTTCTTCATCTATAACATGAGATATTGGACCAGATTCTGTCAGACAGATCCTCCCAGCTCTGAAACCGTCTCTTTGGTTCCCTGATGCATTACTTACAGGTGTAGTTGACTCTTGCTATAGAATCTAGACCAGCAAGTTGAGGATAATGGCTCTGCAGTTCTTTCAAAGTAGATGGTTGTTTCCATACCCTAAATATTAATTTCCAGAGTTTAATATTTGGGTCCCTTTATACTCTATTAGATTGCAGATATTCCTAAAGCACCCTTGATTAATTGCCAGTAATGTGTACCACCTTTGTTCATTGACGGTATATCGAAGGTCTTAGTAAATTGCTGAATGAGTGGATGTTTTTGGAGAGACTCAGATCTTCACACGAGCAATGCCATTTATTACGTATCTCAAAGAATCCTTTCCACAAGTTATTAACAATTGCCTGCTCTCACCCATTGGCTGTATTTTAAAATGCCATGCAATATAGTTCTATGTGGTATATATGCTTCTCTTTTGCTATCCTTTTTTGTTTGTTTGTTTGTTTGTTTGTTTTTAATTTGATGGGGGAGAAATCTCTTAAAGTAAAGACTAAGTAGCCTACTTAAGCATTACTTTTCAAAACACTGTAAAGCAGTGGTCCTCAATTGGGGGCGATTTCTTTTTCCCACTAGGCGATATGTGGCAACGTCTGGAGACATTTCTGGTTGTCACAACAGGGAAGGTGTCACTGGCATGTTGTCGATAGAAGCCAGGGACACAGCTAAACCACCTACAGAGTCCAGGACAGCATATTCCGCTCCCTCCCCCCAAGAACAGAATTGTCCAGCCCAACCTGTCAGTAGTGCTGAGGCTGTGAAATCTAGTCATAAGACAAGCCTACTGGTCTTCTAGAATCTATCATGAAGCAATCGAATGGCATGTATTTTGTAAAATGACTAAGAGATAGCTTACTGGATTGTCTTTGGGGTTACTTTGGAGATCTCTGTCTCTCTCTCTCTCTCTCTCTCTCTCTCTCTCTCTCTCTCTCTCTGTGTGTGTGTGTGTGTGTGTGTGTGTGTGTGTGTGTGTGTTTTCAGACTTCTGAGCATAAACTCATGAACTTGCTAGTGTCCACATGTTTCAGGGTTATCTCCGACCACCCTTTTCTAGGCTTACTTAGCATGAATGCCCAGAGAACAACAACAAAAATGTCTGTCAGTGAGGTTTATTAGAATGTGAAATCATTTCCTATGGGAGGTGTAAGGGAAACTTCATTGCCAGATCCACTTAAAACTGGCCTGGAGTATAAACTTTATAAAACAATTCTGTTCCAACAAAGGGACAAACCAAATAAACTATAGTCCATTTTTGCCTTTAATATCTTGAATTTTTCTGATCACTTATGGTGCCATATCACCTTTTGCTTTAATATAGTTTAGTGTCGTCTAGAAAATGCTTTGAGATGTCAGGCCAAGCCCATGCGAACTGTTAAATGTCAAAAGAAAATGTGTCAGTGTCTCTAAGTTCATAGTGATGACATTACATGTAAAAAAATAAAAAAGGAAATTCTCTCCGTGCAAACATGATCATAAATGCAATATTCATGGCATTAAAGAGAGCAGCAAAAGCATATCATGACAGTTTCACAAATGCCATTGTTTTGTCAAAATAAAAGAGTAGAACCTCATTTTAGTCAATTCAACCAAAGTAAAAATTATGACTCAACTTCCCTGGCTATAAAAATCCATTATATGAATATGTTTCTTAGATTCTCATAGCACTTTGGGAAATCTAATATATTTGTCTTTTAAAGACTATTCAATAAAATACAACATCTCATACGTTCCTGGTATTTACCAGCTAAGGTCCACGAAAACACAATTACCAGGAAGTGTATAGTTTGTGGTGGTAAAATGGGGCCTAGTTGGTACTTTTGGATGATTTGGGTCTTCAGTATAATTTTTAGACCATTCCTAATGGTGCTTCCAGAGCTGCAGCTATTCACTTTTAATTAATTTAAAACTATGAGTACTTTTGTAATTGTGCAGACTTTGAAAATGTTAATTTATTACATTCACATCCCATTAACCTTATTAAGACGTTTAAAGGCTGCCCTTTGTGTTGTGACAATTTTTTCTCTAACGTATGGGGGGAGATAACCCAGTATCCTGTCATCATTATCTGTATACACTTTTAAAACTATTTTACTAGCAAAAGAAGTTGGGAATGAAAAAGAGAGAGGGTGGAAATGTAAAACTCTTGATTAGAAAGTATAATTTAATAGAACATGTATTGAACCAAATGTATTGATTAATGTAGAAGATATAGTACTTATATTGATTCAAACCAGAGATTTAGTACTAAAAGCTCTAAGCCAAAATGCTGTTGGAGATTGCTACAAAAGTCAGTTTAATGCTGTCCTTGAGAATGCCTTCACAAAGAAATTCTTCTAATGTTTGAGGACTAGGTAGAATGCGGTATATGTCAGTTTGATCCCGGAGGGTTTTATTTTGTACTCTAATAGCTGTTACGAGCCTACATTATATCCGAGGAGTAATTTTCCTTAGGGGTGCCCGGCTCGCTTTGTGTCAATATTCTAGCATTTTAAGTCACGTACAGTATATGCTTCTGGGAACAGGGAAGGAGCCAGCCAGACTCATAATGGTCTGCATTCATTAATAAAGGCTGAAGCTTCTGTCCCTCCATTACCCACTACAGGGATGTCTCTTTGGCCTTCAGGGACCCGTACAGACACATTTAAAGAAAGCTTTATTTTGAGTGGGCAGGAGATGAAATGTAGGGCTAGCAGGCATTTCCTAAGTCAGCTATATGCCCGAGCGCGGGGGTGACCTTAATGGGTCAAAGAAGAATGCAGGTCAAAAGACTTATTATCCAGCCTGTTGGAAACCAATTGCTTTTGTTTAAAAAAATAAAAATAAAAATAAAAAAGCAGTAGTGGTTAAAGGTGGATGGTAATGTAGAATTCTGTTTGCAGCCTGTAACTGCACGACTGTATGTGTGCTGGAATATGCTTCCAGAAAAATAAGAGCATACAGATTATCCATAGTGTTTACAGGTAAAGGTCCAGCCCTCCTGGTAAAAGGAAAGGTAATATAATTAGTTAATCAGTGATGATTGATTACAAATGTTTGTGTTCTTCAACTAAAGGAAAAAACAACATGCTGCCGTGATGCTGTCACCATCTGTTGAAAGCAACAGCCACATTTAATCTTTATATTTCTTTATTTCTTCCCGCCTTGCGTTGTTGCAAGGCCACAATTGCCTGCTATTTCATCTGGTTGGAAAACATCTCATTTAAACTGAATACAACTGCTGTTTAAATTCAAGATTCTAATGGCATGGTGAATTAGTGGAAAGCTTTTTTTTTTTTTTTCATTCCTTTTTAAAATAGCCTGCTGGCTCTTTTTCTTAATTTTAAAAGCTTGTCAGAATTTGTTTGAGACAAAGGGCTATAAATAGAAAAGTCTTGGTAAAAATGATTAACATCTTTGAGTCAATAGTTCTCACAAAACTTCCATTCAAAGGCAGTTTTTATTTTTATTACCATTGCGACTTAACATTTTGCCGATGCCAACAAAGGGTTACAAAACACAGATGAGATGTGGCCTGTGCCAAAAGATTGGACAATCTGTGGCACAACTTTGGAGATGGGGACTTAATTTTTCCACCCTGGGAAGGTAGATTCCCCCAGGCTTTTCTCCAAAGCTTAACTTCGTCATTGTTATAGGGGCAAATATTCAAATTCACATCAAAATCACAGAAAAATGGGATAGCTTGGCCAAGGTGAACAGTTTCAGGGGATCATGGGTTTTTATTTTTATTTTAAAATATTTTGCTTGGATTGCATTTTAAATAGGATTAAACCATTTGACCAGTAAATGTGGTCAGCTCTCAGAAAAGAGGCTGAATTAATCATTTGTTAGAGTGCCAAGCCCAAAATGAGAATTCCAGTCTTGTAAAATGAAAGGCATCTCATATTTTAAAAGAAATACATAGTGCTAGAAGGGAATTTGTAAGGTCCTCATCTGTTTTTTAGCTTTCTAAGTTTAATTTCACATTTAAAGAGAAAAAAGATAGAACACACTCCTTCCAAATGGGGCCCTTTACAGTAAAGAGAGTTTTGTTTTGTTTTGTTTTGTGTGTGTGTGTGTGGTTTTTTTTTTAAAACCTAGTTATTAAGTATCATACCTAGATAGATCTTCTTTTAAGCTTGAAGGTGTGTTGTGGATTTGATTTTTTTTTTTTTAACACAAACCCCCCTCGTGTAAAACAACTGTTCATAACTGGGATTAATGGTTTGCAATTTTCAGTTACTTAGACGTGGGGTCTCCAAGAGATGGCTTTTTGCAGAGTAGAATATGACTCTCTGTGGGATTACAGAAGTTTTCTTCTCTTCCTACTTCCTTTTCTGTCATCACCCCTCCCTACCCCCATCGATGTTGTTGATGTTCTCCTCGATTATGTAAAACATTTTCCCTTCATTGGAACAGATCTTTTTTCTCATAACCTGTCATTGCATTAAAGTACTTTGGGGACTGTGAATTGCTGTGTAAAAATGGTGAGATTACCCACTGCTTTGTTCTGGGGGAGTGGTTTCCTCTGGACCTAAGAGCAGAAACCTACACGGGGAAGGCTGCTTGCTGATGGCCTGGCAGCGTTTTCGCCTCCCTGCGCGTCCACGTTTGTACTGTGGTGACTGGGGACCAGCTCTGTGGGCATGGCAAGAAGCCAGGGCTGGAGTGAACTGTGTGCAGAGCCCACCCTCTCTTTTCACTTAGTGCTTCTCTCGTCTACTGTCCATCTTTCCCTCTTGTTTCTTGTCTCCTTTTCTAAAGAAATGGTGTCTGTGATTTTTTAAATATGCAAAATACAGAGAGGGTTCCTATTCAGTGACTTCTTGTTTCCCTTCTCAGGATCTTCAGTGAGGTCTAGAGACTGACACTCTGCATCTGTTCTCTCCAACCCAGAAAAGCAAACCCAATAACCTATGCAGCTCAGACCTTCCTTCCTTCCTTCCTTCCTTCCTTCCTTCCTTCCTTCCTTCCTTCCTTCCTTCCTTCCTTCCTACCTACCTACAATGAAATTAGGCCATTTGTATTTTCAGTGACTCAGAGTACAGCGTGGGGGAGGGGAACGGACACACCCCAGGGGTCTTCCAAGGGGGTGAGGTCAAGCCTTGGAGGGCAGGGTTTCTTTTTTTTCAATGAAAAATTTTCCATGACGATTGGAGAATATGCCCACCTGGAGAGTCCCTGCCAGTGGTGGACACAAAGAATGGAGCGTCTTGACCTAGCCGTCAGTTGAGCTGGGACAAAAAAAAAAAAAAGAAAGAAAGAAAGAAAGAAAAGAAATAACAATGCATAAGGGATCTCAAGGGTATGCAGACATCTCCACACCAAAGAAACTTTCTGCCTTTACCATTTTTCATGCCAGGTTTCCATTTAGACATTATTTATATTGAGGCTCTTTATTTCTCTATAAGCTTGAATTTCACAAGCCATACTCTTGTCCTTCTCTCAAATGATTTATATTCTTCTCTCTTAATATGCAGAGCATAACTCCTTTAGTGTAGCAACTTCAATCTGTTGCAATAAGTGATTCATATGTATTTGTTCATTTCTTTGCAGCTCTGGAGAGACTTATATGGCTTTGGTTTAAGATGAAAGCATCCAAGACACAACTATTGGCCACTATTATGGCCAATTTGTGTTAGATTCTTGTTTTGCAGTATCCTGATACTGGCACATACAAAAACACTGGAGGTTTTGCAATATATCGTCCTTTACTAACCTTTAGAATCCTATTGAATGTGGAATGTCTATTGTAAGCACTGTAAACATTTAAACTTAATGTTATTAAATGGATTTTTTTAAACTTTGATTATGGTGTAAAACAAAAAATTCCTATCTGCTGTCAGTGTCCTATCATTTAGGTAACTGTTATCATAACTTGTATTTATTTTTCAGATTGTTTTTTTAAAATAAGAAATCTTTCTATAAGACCAGACTTAGCTCTTTAAGATAACAAAATGTATAATAAAGCTTACACAGTATGTTTTGAGTAGTTGAACTTGTGCATTGCTTATAACCTCTCAGATCATAATTATGTTGATTTTTAAGGAAAGAGGAAAGCTTTTTAGTCCCATCAGTATTCTGATTACTTATTTTTGGTCGACCTATTAGTGAAAAATAATTTTCAGAACCATTTAAAATCAATACAAAGAAAAAGAGACATAAAAATAGTCTGCTCCTGTATGCACTTTGTGACTAAGACAAAGAAGAAAAAGAAAAATATTCCTTTCACTGAATTAATTAAAATAGCTACGTTTTAAATAAGGGACAGTGAAATCATTATTATTTGTTGTCACTCTTGAAAAATGGTCTGAGTTTGAAATAAGGAACGGAAAACTGGGCTCTCTTCACAAGTCTCCCCTGTCCCTCACTGGTGCCCTCAGCCTCAGGTGGGCAAATGTCAGCAGCCAAGCCACTGGTCATCAGCACGTTGTCACTGAGCAGCCATTTTGCTCGTGGTTTTGAGGAATGGAAATACAGCAGAGTTCTCTAAAACAAAGCCCTCTGCTTACAAAACTCCCATAGCTCCTCTTTGCCTATAAGACAAAGCCTGAACTGCTTAGTACGGTACATATAGCTCTTTATAATCTGGCCCCAAACTGTGCTCCATCTTCCTTTCTCCTCATTACTCGTAGTTCACACAGCCTAGGAGACGCCAGCCAGTGCGAACAAGCTGCAGGTCCACGAAGACACCTGCATACTCTTGCTTCATTGTCTTTACCCACGTGGATCCCTTGACCTGGAGAGCCTTCCCTGCATTCCCAAATGCCTTCTCGTGTTTGCAGCCTCAACTGAACTGCAAAGCCTCCCGCAAAGGACAGACAGGCAGGGTTAGGTGTAGCCACGTCATTGCTGTGTTCATTTCTAATGTAATTCGGCCATATTACTTCACCATTATACACCCACAGGGCTTTATTCTTTAGACTGTGGGCACTTTGGAGGCATGGAGGCAGGGACCATCCTTTCCCCTCAGTCGCCTTTGCCTAGCTGGTGAGTCCTGCAGTTGGCCAGTCCTCCTTCCTGAGCACTGCACTGCTGTGGCCTATGCCAGGGGGCGATCCAGGTGTTCAACAGATGCTTGTGAAGGAATGAATAAAAGCGTGAACCCAGAATTACTGACGTAGGGAGAGCACCAGGCCTGCAAATGGCCAGGAGAGAACACCTACGAGTGTACGATATAAGCGGTATAACGTGTGGCAGGAAACCAGAGAAGGGAGAAATCCATTTTAGATGCGATGAACATAGACGTAATAGTATGTTGACCTAAGCCTCCAGGTTCTGATGAGAGGACTGTAGAGGATGGCGTACAGGGTGAGAGGTGAGAGAACATGGCTCAGGGGACATGCAGAGGAGGGAAGGTGGAAATCAGTCCATCTCTTGACTTATGATCCAAATAAATGCGTGAGAACACCTGTGCAGGCCACAGGCCCAGGTATTCCAGTGAGCCTCACAATTTGGAAGGACGTTGTTCGCTAAGAAAGGGGACACGCTGTGTGATGGAGAGGAACCTACCAAAATACAACAGAGCCTGCGTCAGCTGGCCATGGGGGAGTGGTTGCCCCATAGGGTGACCTGCTCCTGAGCCATGTCCTGACACAGCCCAAGCCCACCCCTGAGGAGGGGAGCTGGAGAACCTTCCTGCCTCCTCTGTCAGGCGTTGGCCAGGCAGTTCTTGCCTTTAAAGTCCATTTTCAGGGAAAGTAGAGCCTCTGCTGTCAAGATGTTCACCATCTAAAAATGATTAGAACAAAAGCATTTGTAATTGAAATAATGCACAGATAAAGAAAACTGTTAAAAGAATGCTACCCTGGTCTTTGCAAATGGGTCATATTTTGGTAAGAAGAGATGGTCGGAGGTGGAAAGATATCCTGGGAAGGCATGGCAGAGGCAGAAGAAAGGAAAGGTGCGGGCCAGACTTCTCACCTCACTGGGCCCTTGGTCCTGCCTCTCCGTCCTGGTGCTCCCTGGGGGACACTGAGGAGTCAGGGCCCCCATGAGCTCCTAGTCACCAGGGGGCAGAAACACATTATTCGCAGCTTTACAAATCAATCAGCATTTATAGGATAGATATTTGGTCTGATGAAAATACAGTCACTTAAGTTTTTTTCCCCCTCTTTCTTTTTTCTTGCAGAATCATACGATGACCCAACACAGCAGTTAGTGCAAGTAGTCTCTCAAGGAGAATGACTTTTGTGGCACAAAAAGGGAACATGTTTTACTCTTTGCACGGAAACTTTCATTGTTAATGTATATTATTCAGAAACATTGTATTGTACCATAAAACTTGTATTATCAAAACTGTTGGATGTTCATGTGTTTGAGCTTTTGAGCACCGGATAGACTCTTTGTATATAAAGTGTTGCACATGTATTATGTCGTCTGATACTAAAATGGTCTTATAAAGACAAGTGGACTTGGGCCCTATTCAGGCAAGTTTAAAAAAAAAAGTGAGCAAAATGGCTTAAGAAAAAGTATTTTCAAGGAAGACAGATTAAAACAACTGTGTTACACATGAGACTATTTTGGACTTCCTTTTATTTACACTTAAGCCTAGAATTTCTCTTTTGGTATATCAACGGTTAAATCCAAGACTATTTTTTATTGCTGAAGATTCTTGCAAACCATGAAGAGATGTTCTCACAGAACAGACCCCACAGCTGGATAAGGCCCGTATATATATTTGTAAGCCTTGCAATGTGACAGGTAGCATCACTATATATGCAATAGTTGTTATGTAGACTGTCAAAGATTTTTTTTTTCCTGGATACATTTGAAGCTTTGAGTGTTCAAGGTTTTCCTTAATGATTTCACACAGCCAAATTCTTGAATCAGTTGAACTAACCTGTATGTTACTGTTATTAATGTTTACTCTGCGGTCTGAACCTGGAGATTACTGGAATTGTTTTCCAAGAGGAAATAAATTCAGTTTACCATTAGGTATGAGTGTATTTGTGTGTTTTCTTTTTCTGGTTACTCCACCATTAAAAAAGAAAGAAAGAAAAAAAGAAAACTAATTGCCTGCACCCTTGGAAATGAAATCTGCTCTTGAGCATATCACGGGCGTAAAGTAACCTCAATCATATTTAACCTTTTCACACCGGGCCAAATGCAGCTGGGAGGACATTCATCACACTGCATAGGGAAGGAATCAGACCCAATGTTCTTCTCCTCTCTTGGATACTACCAGGTCACATTGTACTGGAAGATTCTGACATCACAGATGGATGTGATAGCTGTTTTCTGCATAATTTGCAGCCCAATTCATGTCATGCTGTGCAAATCTGAACTCAAAGTAGATGGCTGCAATTTGAGAGGCAGTTTGGCTTATGTGTACTTAAGAAGCAGCTTTGTTCATTCAGAAGACAAAGTACAGAGCAAGGAGCAGAGTGGCTGTTAGTTCCAGCCCTGGTGTGACTCCCAGTGTGGTCTTCTCCGGATCACTCCACCTCCCAGCCTTGGTTCCCCAGCCACGGGAGGTAATGCAGCGTGGTCATCGGGCATGCGCGTCCATGGAAAATTGCTAGCACCAGTGGCTGCCACAAAATGGTGAATGACTAGGACCTTTCATTTCAAAGGGGTTTTTGTGTTTGTTTGTTTGTTTGTTTGTTTGTTTGTTTGTTTTTAAAGAAGAGAATAGCCATGTGTAAATTGTGGCCTGATATACATGTTTAGTCAAAATCGGTAAGTATATGCCTCATATTAATGGACAGGTTTCAGACACATCATGCTTGAAATATTTCACCTGCTTAGACTCTTAACTTCTTTGAAATTCTGAGGGCCTCAAGCAGATCTTTAAACCATAAACAAGCGAGAATCCTCACAGCACTTTTTTGGTGGGGAACTGAAGTGTGGACCAATTCATTTTGTTGTGACTGCCTGTCGCCAGCGGACCCTTGAAAGAAACCCAGATTACCAGCACCGCAGGTGTAATCCTCACCCCATGGTTCTCAAGCCTCAGCCTGCGTCAGGATTGCTTGGAGGGCTTGTTCCATCCCAGGATGCTGGACCCAATACCCAGAACTGTGATTCTGCCCACTGGGCTGGGGCTCAAATTTTTGCAATTCTAAGAAATTCCCCTGTTGCTTATGCTCCTTGTGTGGGAGCCACACTGAGAACCACTGCTCACCCCATTTTCAAGTTAGTTGGGTGCATTAAATGTGAATAGCCATGCAAAGTGCTGGCAAATTATACTACTTTTGTTACCAATAAAAAAAAAAGTGTTAACAAATTTTAAAATTATTCAGAAATAAGTTCTTCGTAGTGATTAACGTGCATGTGTTCTCTATAATTGTGTGTGTGTGTGTGTTTAGTTTTTTAATGCTAGGAGACCTACATCTATACGTTTTACAATGGATTGCCAGCATGCTATTTAATTAAAAAGCTTTTTCACCACCTACATAAATAATGAAGTATGCTGAGAATATGCAAGTGCATTCATAATTAAAATACTCAGCAATATATTTAAAAAATTAAGATCTCTGGTCTGTTCACGGATTTTGCATTTAAAATGAAATAACCACACTTAATGATTTTTTAAAAAGCTTTAAAACTTCTGATTATTAATGAGCAGGCTATATTTCACTAAAAGTACGCTGCTCCTCATTTCACGGAAAGCAGGTGACGGTGTTTTCCGGGGGTGGGTCCCAAGTTGCCTAGAACAGCATTGCCTCTCAGAGACTCCCCAGACTCCTAGGCAGTCCTGGGAACCGGAATTCTCAGAGGCTGGTGCTTAGTGCTCTCTTGGAGGCCGCTGTATGGCTGGCCATGGGGCTCTGTCTAAACACACACTGCTCAGCCTCATCCCAGACAAAGCTGGAGGTCAAAGGGGTTGACCCTTGTGGGCTCCATATGCTTGGCTGACCAGCCCTTCCTTATAAACAACTGTTCTTTGGGTCATAAATACCGAACAGTGTGAGGAACACTCATTCCTTCCTTTTGCTTGTTACCTTGTTTATATGTAGTCCTATTTCAGTCGCTAAGAATAAAAGACAAAGATAAACAAAATGCTACCAGGAAAATCAGCATTGTGCAGAGGGGAGTAAATATACTCAAGTATTTGTCTTGCGCTTTAATTTTGGTTTTGAATGCACTTGTAGCATTGACTCTGAGCTTCCTGGTAGTAAAGTTCTTAAAAAGAAGTGGGGGGGGGGGGGGACAGCAAAGCATATACCACTTCCTTAAGAGATAATATTTTTTCCTAACACTAATTCCAGAAAAAGAATTCTTCAAGGCCTTATGCATAGGCAGGTGGCCAGTACAATGGCCACTATTCCTGACCACAACTCTATGATCTAATGCAGTGGTTGTCATATCATGCTATCTGTGGGTAGAGAGGCCAGAGGTCTGCTAACCATCCTAAAATACACGGGACTGGTCCCCAGAACAAAGAATTATCCGGCCCCAAATGTCAGTAGTTCTGAGGTTGAGAAACTGCTCTAATGTGAAGTTTTATATGATTTTTCAAGGACCTTTTTACATTGGAATCACCTGGGGAACTTTGAAAACTCTTATTGCCTGACTCCCACCCTGAGAGTTTCTGACTTAATTCGTGTAGCGTGCAAGCTGGGCATCAAAAGTGCCCCAGTTTGAGTGTAGCCTCTCTTGAGAACCACGGGCCAGTAACATTCGTAGGCAAGTGTGCTGGATTCAAGACTAGAAATCTGAAAACCACATCCAGACGTAGCTTAAGCAGTGGGGGCCTCAGACTCTCTTCCCTTGACATTACCTTTTACAACTCGGCATTTATTAATTATTTTCACTCTAACATAAGAATCAATATCAAGTTTGGACAGAAAAGGGGAACATGACCCAGAACCCCACCACCCTGACACCTGGTCCAGGATTACAAACAGTGAGTGAGAAATCTGGCGCAGTGGGGACCCTGGCAAGCCAGAGAACAAAAGCTCCGTCACCTGCCTAACCTGTTGCCTGGAGGGAAAGCAGACAGCCGAGGCAGCTTGCTCGGTGTCTCGGGAAGCCAGTGGTCCGGGTGGTTCTGCGCCATGCGCCAATCTTTCACTGTTGGCAATCTACTCCACCTTTTGTTCAAACCCTGCTGCCCCCCACTGTGTGGGCCATCTGAGAGAGACTTTCAGGCCAGGGCTGACTTAGATTGCTGGTTTTGACCTCTGGCATCCACCATTATTTTTTTCTAATTATTCTCATTCCAGGCTATTTTAAATGTTTGTTTTAAAATAATTATATGATTATTATATATAAAAGTTTGGGTTGTGCTTTGTTTTAAATCAGCATTATAGGCAGTTTTGAAGGTACTCTGTAGACTTCATGTTTTTGTTGTTTCTGGTCGAGCAATGGTCCACCAAGTGGATGTGTTCTCTATAAGCCCACGCCTGTTCCTGGACATTTAGATTTCAGATGGATTTTTTTAACGATGAAGGCTAACAAATAGTAGAAAGTCAATATTCTCTGTTGCCAGTCAAACATGCTAGTTCTATGTTGCTAATGCAGGACAGGTTAATATGCTTTGGAAATCATGCAGATGGGTGGTAGGGTTGACATTCTTCTTTGAAATTTGGGAAGCATAGTCAGTGTTCCTGCCCAGACGGGAGGTCCAGGCACCAGAGATGGCCTTTAGGTGTCCCCCGCAGGTGGGGCAGGCTCCTTGGAGCAGTGCTGGGTCTTTCCCTAATCCAGAATTTGGACTAGGACTCGAACCTTCAAGTTCCACCCTATAGAGCATGGCAACCCTGCTTTGGTATCTGCTGGGGTGAAATACTGCAGAGAATCCTTGAGAAAGGAAGTTTGAAAATCCAGATCCCATTTGAGAACACCTGCAAACGCTTCTCCACTTAGCTTCCACAGGCCAGAACCTCTTACCATCTCCCTTGTGTGGAGGGAACTCTACCAAAGGTACTGAAAGCTCCTAGAGTTCAAGAAAGAGGAATGATTTAGGGTAAAATGGCCCAGCATGGGTTTCTGGCAGAATCCCAAAGCTCAGGTCTGGTTGGCACTGCACTCCTGGGTGAGTGCCTCTGGAGGCTGAGGAGTAGTAGCCACGACCATCTCTGCCAGATTCCTCTGTAATGAAGTCAGCTGTCAACTCCTTGGGGGCAAAAATCACAGAGCCCCTTTATTTCCAAGCAGGTGTTGCAGCATATTAAAGGTTGCATTCCATCTTGTGCTCACATCCTGAATGAGCCAGTTTGCAGGCAAGCTCACTTCTTTCTGCAAAGAGGGAAACTTGGCAATGGTGAAGGCTGAGTACTTAAATGGCAATCAACTTCTGGCTCATATCAATTAATTCCTTCATGGACTTCTGCCTAAGTATAGCATCTTGAATTCCCAGCTGCGGAGACTATGAAAAACAGCCCAAGCAACACATGCCACAATCTAGCGGAGGGCACACCGGTGAAATGATGATGGGTGATGCCATTTCAGGGCAACAATGGATGCCTATTTGGGGTTCTCTGTTTACCTGCAGAATACAGAGCAAGACATACACCCCTTTCTGTGGGTGGCAAATTCTAAGAGAGAGAGAGAGAGAGAGAGAGAGAGAGAGAGAGAGAGAGAGAGAGAGAGAGAGAGAGAGAGAGAGAGAGAGAAAGAAAGCTACTATGCCTAAGCGAAATCATTCTGAAGGGAATCACCTCTTGTTGGCTTTAAAATATCCAGATCCAAAGTGACCACAAGACATGGAAGCAAAATGGGGAGTAGGAAATCAGAGAAGGGCTTTGTTGTCATTCAGACATCAGGCAAAGCTTTTCAAAAAATTGTCCTCATCCTAAGGAACCTAGCAGAATCCTTTTAATCTTCCTGTCACGTGAAGAAGAAGCATCTTGATCAAGAGCAGCAGACAGAGTGAGGGTGAGTATTGGTAGTTCCATATGAGATTTGGCAATTCTTTAATTCAAATTCTCAATGCGGACTACAGCTCAGACCATGACATCTACATGGAGATGTGAATTTCAAGTGCCTCGTATCTCAGGTGGGTTGTCCTAATGTAATGATCTAATTATGTGGCTATCACCAAGGTATAACCAATGAAAATTAAGGTCACCTGGCACAGGCAAAGTCATTTTTCGTCCCTTGCATATGAAATACCCCTGGTTTGTCTCCCTCTCTACTCTCCTTTCCCTAGTCAGAGGAATAGTTTAACTCCCTTTTTCAGGAGACAAAACCTTTGGTTCTCTAAGGGTCATGCACTGTCCAACCTGGTAGCCACTAGCTGTTTAAATACATGGCTATTTAGATCTAAATCAATTTAAATGAAGCAAAATAAATAATACAGTTCCTCAGTCTTACTGGGAACATTTCAAGTGTGCAGTTGCCACACGGGGCTAGTGGCTGTCATGTGGAAGAGCATACCAATGGAGCTTTTGCACCATGGAAAGTTCTATCGGGCAGTCCAACAATTCTAACCCACCCCTCCTACATCCTTTGACCCCTTCCACGTACAGAGGCCCCTTTTTCTCTAGCTCCTTTAATATCTCCCTCCTGTCTACATACTGTCCCCTGTCTTTAAATATGTGCACAGATTTCCCATCTTTAATCTTTTTTCTTGACTCTGAAACCTCCTCACAAGACTGTTTTATTTATTTCCTTCATTTTCTTCCAAATTTCTCAAGTCTGTGGTCTGTCCCCACATCCTCCATTTCCTTTCCACTGACTCACTCCTTCTTCACCTGCAGTCTGGCTTCCATCAATATCCTTTTACTGAAAATGTCTTCCCAAGGTCACCAGTGGCCTTCTCATCGCCTAATCTTTCTGGGTTTTTTCTCCTAGTCTTCATTCTACTCTGCCTTTCAATAATTTAGACCATCAGTCACCAGGACCCATGCTCTTGCTTGGCAGTATTTCTTATGTTTATTCTTTCCTTTTTATTTCCAATGACAGGACTCTAGGGAGACCCTTTTCGTCTGCTTACCTCTGGTCTCTCTTCTCTCTAATCCTTCTTGTATATGGGCCACCATGTTAATCTTTATAAAACACTTATTTCACATCATTTCCTCATTCAATAAATACCAATGACTCCCAGAGTAATGTAGTGAAAAAGGGCACAGTTTCAATGGAGTTTGACTCTTTTTCTGCCACTTACTAGCTGTGTAGCCTAGACCAACTTATTTTGCTTTTCTGAAACTTCTCTTTCCTTCAAGGATCAGTGTACTTACAAGTTATTGTAGGATGGTTGCTGATATTATTATCAACAGTTAAAAATACCTGAAAGACATTAGATGCCCTGTATAGGAAATTGTTGCTTTAGGTATTACACTTATTTAATCCAGGCTCTTTTTATGTTGATTCTAGAATCACTGCTTTTTTTCCATTGTACCTCTTACCACTCTGATTCCCTCATATCACTCCTTTATAGTCTTTCTGAAAAAAAAAAAAAAAAAAACCACCACTTTTACCATCTCTCCTTCTTATGAAAATCTGGAGTAAAGTCTGTTATCGTCTACAAAGACTTATTTCTTTGACTTTCAAGTGTTTTAATCTTGCCCAACTACTGACCAGTCTTATACTTCATCTAGCTTAAACCTATTTCAGTCAGTCAAGCTGAATCACTCTCCTTTACACATCTTCATTCATTTTTGTTTTTGTTATTGTTGTTCACTTCTATCTATTTCCACTCTTTTCACACTGTGCCTTCTTTCTCTCCACTTACCTCAGTCCTGCTCAGTCTTCTGGTCAAAGACCAAGACCCTCTTCCTCCATAAATCTGCTCTAATCTGCACCACCATCTCCTTTCTCTAAATTTCTATCGTACTAACAACCTAGCTTGGCAGTTAAAGGCTTCCTTGAAAACCAGCTTTGGTGGTCCTACAGTAGCTGGATTGGAAATCTTCCAAGGATGGTGAATCTGCTCTCTGTATGTTTTGTTCGCCCACCATCAGTGATAGCACCTCAGAGAAGTAAATTAAGTTCCATTGATGAGCTTGACTACAATCCTCCGTCTATCTTACTTCAACATACACATGCTGTTTTTCTACTCTGTGCCTAGTACAAAGGATGAGAGGGAAAGACAAGATCCCTCTCCCCAGGCACTCCCCATTATAACTGTCCAAATACTCAGTCTCAGCCTTTTTTCCTCATCCCACAGTTGCCACCGTCCTCATTAACCAGATGAGGAAGGGCATCAGGACGTAGGTCAAAATGGCCTAGATTCGTAGCCACGAAACTGGTGTTGGATGCCCAAAATGCCTCCCTGTTTGATCTCTGCTGTGATAGTGATTTCAGTGAATGTGTTTGGCTCCCAAATCCTGCAATCAGCTGCTCCTGAACAATGGGCAGCACGCTGTGGTCCACACCAGACTGACCAAAATCATGTCTCTGTCGTTAATGGAGTCTTGCACTAGAAATGGCTAATGCTGTGCATATTCAAAATGAAGGTTAAAGCAGCATTCAAAACAATCTGCAAAGGTACCAGATCCATATGTAAATCTAAGTTGCAGCCATTCCTTTCTGAAAGCAACAAAGATGTTGGCTGTGATTACAGATAATAAGAGCTTTCCTTCTGATGAAACGGGTATATACTGAACTAAGCATACACTATATTCCCTTGACAAATATATTTATACTCAACTCAAAACATGGAGAGAAAAGAAAATGTCAATAGTTGACAGCTTCTTGGCCTATGCGGTATAATCCAGGAGCATAATAAATTCATTTAAGCTTGGTGTTGAATAAATGCATTTAGGCCTGTGCTTTTTTTTTTTTTTTTTTTTTTTTTGGCCTTTTCTCCAACACATTGTTTGAATACAATGTCATGTTTTGCTGTGTTGCAGTCCTAGTGTTGTCAGCAGAGGCATGAACCAAGATAATCCTTTGGGTCAAACCTGGGGTAATTTTCCCTAATGATTAAAAATAGGAATGAGAAAAAGATACCATGTAGGAAAATAACTTATTACCAAATGATGGTGGATAACTATTTCACACTGAAAAATATGCCTCAAGAATGTCTGCCACAGGGAGGTTACAAAGTCCAAAATAAGATGAATTTCCACAGAAGATCTTAATCATGCTGATAAAGGGATGAATAAGCAGAGTAGAGCGGATATAAAACACATAAAAAGCCACCTTTGTTTAGAAGCTAGATACTGCTCCTTTCTCCTCATTAATATATTTCTCATCTCAGCCAAATCTGATGTGAAGATATGTTCCTTATCACCGGCAGATCTCACAAGATATCAAACATTTCAGACTTTGCGTGTGAAAGCATGACATATTGGTTAAGACTGAAAATAGCATGTTTCTGGTAGAGTTCAAGTATATAAGAAATACTACACCCCACTGTTTTTGTAAATGCCAGAGTTCCATTGAGTCGAGACAGATGGTAGCAGGCAAAGATGCAATCTTATAATCAAAAGCTAAAATATGTCAAAAATATGTTAGCAAGCAAAATATAGCAGATTACTAGCTTCTCATGTCATGACAGCTTGCAAAACATGTTAGGATGTTGAATCTCTAGTTATGTAAATAAAGGAAGTGTAAACAGAACAGCAGCAAATGGTGTGAGAGCTCATGTACTGACTGTCCCTTCTCTGCATTTTGGGGAAAGAGAGAGTCAAACAGTCACAAGAAACCCCAGATGGACAGTAAGAAGTCCCCGATATCAAGTGTGGGGATCCATTTTCCTTCCATGAATAACAAGTTTCTCTGTGATACCTAAAAGCTGTTTAACTAAATTACAGGAGGCATTCAAACTTTCCAGAGAGAATTGTAAGGATTCCACTGAGAATTATCATGCCATTTAGCTTTAAGAAACAAGAGGGTGAGTATTATTTTGTGAAAACATAATGTACCCAAGGCTTTCTGTATGTCAATCTCATTCCAAGTAGGCTTCTTTGATCACAGGATGGCAAGGCTTGGAGGCCTCTGGAGAATGAGCTTGACCACAGGTCAGCCCTGGGTTTCTTATTGTCTTGGCTAATTTTTGATCGGGGTTGTGGAGAGTGAAGGCAATGCTAATCATGATTGGGGGAAATAGAGATACTTTTGTTGAACCCCTGCTATGGACCAGGTGCTATTCAGCTGTCATATCAAATCAGACCTCTTAGCCTCTTGAAATGGAGACAAGATCGCTTTGGCTAGTCCTTGCCCAATGGAAGTTCAAATCTGACCTCCTCCCAACTCCTTCCCTTCCTCCTTCTGCAGTTAGGGAATCCAGGGGTGGGAAGAAGATTGTAGGGAGTGGGTTTTATGTTCTCCTGCCAGCATTTCCACCCCTGCCTCTGCAGTCCCATTTGAACACAGGCTGTCTCTCTGATCCACACTATAACAAAGACACAAAGGTCAGTCCAATTTTTCACTCGCCAGTTGGGGAAATCTTAATGTACTAGAGAGAATGCTACATTTTAGAGCAAGAAATATTTTAATAAGCTACTAGTGTTGGGGGATGAGGGTCCAGGGCCTGTGCATATGATAATTAAATGTCTGGATATAAGATAAGACGCGGAATTTATGCTGTTTTTGAGGAGAAGCCAGCTAGACGAGGCTCTGCATTGGAGAAGAAAGGACAAGAATAGGCCACAACCCCAGTGTGAGGCTGCCAGTGAGGACTATAGAGATCAGAAGTATCTGATGCATATTCCTAAGTTTTGTTTTGTTGGTTTGGTTCTTACGGAGGACTGGGCAAGGCGAACCTCCTCTGCTGTCTTCTCCACAAAATCCTCAGGAAGGCACATGACTCACTAGTGCCTCTGGTGAGTGGATTCTTCACTTAGAGCTCAAACAGGTGCCAAGTCCTGTTTCTGCCTCCTGCAAAGAGAAAATACACTCATAGACAGGAGCTGGAGAACAAGTGAATGGCTGGCATCTACGTCACATTACCCACAGCAAGTAGCACTCTTGCAAAACACTCCCAAGAAGAATAAATTTACTGGGAGTGTGAGTTGTGTGGTAGAGGAGTGGCTGGTATTGCAGCTGCTCAATTTCCAATGGTCATTAACACCCAGCTCCTGACGTGTCCTCAGCCAACTGCCTGGGAAGTTCATGGCTGCTCCCCCCCTCACACCATCCCCCACCGTCTCTCTTCTCCACTCCTTCCAATGTCCCTTCTTCCCCTCACATGAGCAAAAGCTAGTTCTTCCAATTGGCTTGTGGATGCTCCTTTTTGTTGTTTTGCCTTTTGCAGATGTGTTTACCCTCAAAGTGTCTACCCCAAGAGGCTTAACTAAGAATTTTTATACAAAGTTCTGTCCCTATGAGAAATTCTGGTGCTAGGTGTTAAAATAACAAATTGTGCTCCTGAACTTCATACGTATCTCCCTAAGTCCACACAATAGCCGTGGAAAATGTGACATCCCCATGTTACAAATGAAGAAAAGTCGGGCTCAGAAAGATAAGGCAACTTGACCAAGGTCTCATAGCTAAGTGGAGACATGATTCAAAATCAAGAAATGTATGTGAAAAAGGAAGGACGAGAAGTGTGTATTATGTGATATGTATTTATACATTAGTTAAAGCCCAAACTTAGAATTATATCCCTAAATACAGAATAACTCTAAACATTAATTAGCATCCTATTTGGCATTCCACTGAGGAAAATAATCATTTATAAGATCAAATAAGACCTCTTGACTTCCCTACAACTATCATTCTGTGGGGGGGGGGGGCGGGGAAGCAAAAGAAAACTGAGGGTGGGCTCCTGCTAATATATGAAATATGCAATTCACACATTCTGGTAAAATTGAAGCAGGTGAACTCTAACTGACAGGAAGTAATGAGTGTAATAAGCCGAAGGAAATACCTCAGTTTAAGTAACCATATGCTTTAGTTATCAATAGGCGTGTAGAGTTAATGGTCCCACTTTACAATTCACTTGGCCGTTCTTTTCCTAATGTACCTAAGTGGATTTCCCCCCATGGGTGTAGCCAAGCTGGGAAATCTTTGGGGGGACTCTTCTCATATGAGAAGGGAGGTTCAGGGTCATGTGAGCTCTGAGGGAAGCTAAACAGGTAGTTAGTTCATTATGAGGTCATTATGCCTGGAAGGTAGTGTTGTGCAGTCTTAGGTTTCAGTCCCGGTGTGTGATTTGGCACATGGAACAAGCTCTCTGGGCTTGAGTTGCTTTATTTCTAAAATGGAGTAAATGTTCCTTATCATGTAAGGCTATTGTGAAGATTAAATTGAACAGCAGATACAAAGCATCCAACACAATGTCTGCCCCGTAGGTGGTCCTCAATAAAATTTAATTCCTATTTATTAGCTGAATATTCCTTTAGTCTAGGAGTAACCAAAAGTTTAAGGAATTGATGGTTAATTTCATTTACCACCAATTTTTCTACCAGGTGCCATGCTGGTCACTAGCATTGAGAGTAGAATAAGGTACCACCTTTCATCAAATGAGCTCACTGAATGTTGAGAAGACAAAGAACCCACATAGTGACAACCCACACGAGAAGTGCTCCTTCGGGGTACTGAAAAGGTGCTGTGAGAGTGCAGGGGATGAGGTGTCTACCTGTACATATGAGTTTAGTGATGGCTTCACAGGGGAAGTGGCAGTAGAAAAATTAGTAAGAGTTTGCTGGTTGTCAAGCCCAGACAGAAGAAACAGCCTGTGCACTAATAAAGATGAATTTCTGTCTTTTGTTGAAATTATCAAAATAAATGTTTCTGTTCACAGAACACCGTTCATGTCACGTTTTCAGAGTCATCAAAGCAGTATGTGGCTAAAGTGTGACTGGAGGAGAGCATTTAGGTCCTGTCCCTTGCTCTATGAGCTGGACCGAAGCCCTGCAGAGGACAGGGGCTGTGGCTGTTGTCCCTATTTTGCCAGTGTCCGGCACGGTGCTAGTACATACTGGGTGCTAGGCAGACTTTGTTAAAGAACCAATGTGCCACCCACCTTCTGGTCAGGGTGGACCCAGCTGACAGCTAAGAAAGAGTTGATCTGCCTGGGACACAGGTCCAGATATGGCGATTTCTTGTCTCAGTTCAGGCCAGTGGTGTAAATTGGTCCTTGGGGAGGCCACCGGGGGTTCCCACAGAAGGACACAGACTGGCCACATGGAATGCAGACAAGTCAACCAGCAAGCCAGCAGCTTTGGGGAGTCCTCAGAGAACAAACTCCAGGAGATCAAAGTCCTAGACATGCATAGCAGAGTGGGGGCCAACAGTGTATAAGGGACTGGATTCTGGGAGAAAGAGGGAGCAGTCAAGTTCTATCAATGGAGACTCATGGCTTCAATGAGCAAAACTGGGACCATTGTCCCAGGTCCACAGATAGCAGAAAAGATGATTATGTACTAAGCCCTACCCACGCTCAGGCTGACCTGTCCACACTTGTGACCAGTCTGCGTCCTGGAAAAGGTATCTGCTTGCCTTGAGGAATGGTTACCAGGGGAGAGGTGGGAAAAGTAACGAAGGACTCAGTAGTACCAAAAGTGAGACAATAGCTGTCAATGTTTGCATTGATTGATTTTGGAACATGTAACTGCACATTCGCCACATAAATCTCTGGATCTTAATTTAACTTTCCTTGTTCTGTTGTCTACATGCCCTTTCCCTGGGAACCCTGTAGCATTACCAAATATTATGCTTATTAATGGAGTTAGTAAAACATCATCCCATGGCTAATGTTAAATAGCTAAAGTGTGACTGGTGTAGCAAGGTCACGTCACTCATATTACCCTTGTGTGTGCAGGGAACATGTAGCATCATCATTTTCCTATTAATTGATTTGACCATTTTCATGAGCACCCATCTTCCGGGTGGAGATGGGAAAATTACAATTAGATATAGTGCAGTCTAGCAAAGTTAGTCCAATGCAGCCAGTTAAGGGTCTCATTAGGTAAATACTCAATGTCTCAAGATAAAATTCTCTCAGATTCCGTCTTCATCTCCCTGCTTCTTGCGAAGATGGCATTGGCACACTGAAATGGCAAATTGACGTAGGAAAAGGTATGGCTGTGAACATAGGTCTAACGCAATGGGGTTACAGGTGGGTATGTGGCCAGAAAGAGGTCTTGGGCAACATAGGGGTGAATTGGAGAAATCAGGGGTGGGTTCCTATCTTGTGGATGGCAGGGCATATTCTTGTCAACACAGCCCTTTCTCTTTGTATAAACCATCTGAGAAATCGAGCCCTCTGCTCTGCAGGGTGATGAGCAATAGAGAGAGGCATCCAATATAAAATACTATGTTGATGATGATAATGATTATGACAATTACTACTAATAATAGCACCCGACACTGACTGCTTGCCAGGCATTTTTCTAAGTCCTTTACATATATAAATCATTTAATCTTCACAACAACTCTATCATGTAGGTTCTAATGATTATTCCTGTGAACATTAGCTAATCATTAGATGTGGCAGTTGCAGAGCAGATATTTCTTTTTCTTTATGTGTAACAGTAAAAATGGGATAGAGTGTGCTCTAGAAATTTTACACTTAAAATAAATGAAACACATTGATTGTTTATTAATACACACTGGGTGCCAGCATTGCACGAGGCATTGACACATGTGACTAAATCCTGACAACATACCAGGGAAGCAGAAGAAAGATTGATGATACTAACCTGATAGGAACTGTCACCATCTGCCTTGGAAAGTTTGTCTCCTCCTCATCCCCAACCTCAGGGCACAGATTTCAGAATAATATTTTCTGTCTTTAAGGTACTTTTACTTTAAGAAACAATTAAGCTAGAATAAGCCAGGTTTAGTTCTTGGCTATAGAGGTGATGGCCAAGGAGATGCCAGTAAGAGTCAGAAAGAGATTTCTTGACGGATTTCACAAGGATACAGAATATAATAGTAGATAAAGTTGGCTTCTTAAGGAAGAAACTGTATGGGCTTCTGTGGAATATCCAAAGCTTCTGAATTTGTAAAGTAGTAAATGGAGGATTATCCTCTTTGATGGGGGACAAACTATCCTCTGGGCCCATCCAGATCTGATCACCCCTTTGGGGTCCATTAGGAGTAAAAAGTCCATCATTCAAAATAGGCTTTGAATAGAAAGACTTCACTTGGTGCTCCAGGTAATTGAATCTTTTAAGTCAGATAATAATAAAAGCTAAAGTTTATTGAGCCCTCAAAGAGTGCCAGGCACTGTGCTGGTCACATGGCAGGAGCTTCTATTCAGTAGTATTTGTAGTTAGTGTAGTATCTGCAGTCTTGCTGTAAAGCCCTCAAACCTTATTCCCTTCTGAGAACTGCTCTTCTGGTTTGTTTCCCACCTAATACTCCAAGATTTTTATAGGGTCTTCTCTTGCCCCATTCTTCCTCAGCTTGACCTTGAGTGTCTGTAGGGGGCTTCGGTTCCCCACAGATGTGTTTCTGCCTTCCTCTTGCCCAGCCTGGCCCAAGCACCACCCTGGGACTTGGTGTCAGACCTCCCTGGTGCTCACCATCTTGCTTCTTGGTCTACCTGGTTCTCTGAATACCGCCTGCTTGCCCATAGCTTGTCCCTCTAATGGGTCCAGCTGCCTGGATAGGACCTATTACTCAGGCTGGACTTCCTTGATGGGGCCTGCTTGTACGAATTCCCACCAATCTCTGTGGGTACCGTGCATCCCCACTGGCCAAGCTCTCACCCAGTGCTGCATTTAATTCTGGACTGCCAGAGCATGCCCCACCCAAGGAGTATGTCCAGGTTCTACGTCTTGATACGTCCAAGTCTGGTCTTTCTTGCTGCCTTCTGATCTCTAGTTTTATAATCTGAAATTAAATTACAAAGAGGGTACAAATACTTATTGCAGCTTCCCATTTCCTTAGCGAGGAAACTTGACACCCCAGGAAGGAACAATATTGACATGGTAATAGTGTGCCCTTCTCTTCACCTTGTTTTTTATTCCTCTCTGCAAAAAAGGGTGATATTCTTGGTGGGATGGAGAGAAGCTGACAACCATTGGGCCACATTAATCCAGGAGAGAGCGAGGATCTGGCCTTCCTTTGGTGCTCCCTGGTCTGTCTGTCCCTGAGCCCCAAGTAGGCTCCCTGCTCCCTGCAGCGCGCTGGTTACATGTCTGATGTGCAGACACAGTTCCTCAGTCCCCAGGCCAGCTCTCCTTGAAGGAAGCTAGATAGAAGCCATGCTTTGGTTTCAGGCTAAGCAGAAGCTCTGCTTTAAAGGATTATTGGGTCTGCCCAGCTAGAAGAACAGCTAATTCTATTTTACTCTTTATCTACTTCCCTGTGATGTTCTGAGTTTTCCAAGATCCTAAAGGAGCAGGATGGAGATTCGATTGGCATTTGTAAACCACCCACAAATGCACTAGCCATACCCCATCTTATAGTCTCGGGGTTTTCATGAGTATCTGACTGCCCTCTTCACCTAGAGTATAAGCTCTGAAAGGAGAGACTATGTATTCTACTTCTGTGTGGAGCAGAAAACCGACTGGATAAACCATGGATACGAGCCTTTATGATCATTTCTATAGTGTTCTGTAAGTAGATTCCATAGGCTGTGATTTAAAACCATTTCAGTCACCTGATATTAGTAAAATGAGAGAAAGTGACTTTTCAATAAACAGATAGCCACAGTTTAGTAAGCTACTGCCTAAATAGGTCACCAAAAATAAACCTTCCAAAGGAAGAGCCGCAAAAGGATAAACGATGTCAACCTTTCTCCTTGGCGATGCTGGCTTTCTTCCAGTCAGGCCCAAGTGACCTCAATTACTGACCACAAGTCACTGGAGTTAAATCAAATCTGTCTGCAGTTTGGGTGGCTGGAGCTCTATCCAGGAAAGCTGCCTGCGCTGAAAGGAGATGGACACAAAGCCTGCTGAAATCTATCCAGATAATATCTGAGCTCCCGGCAACAAGGAAATGCCACCACCATCTGCCTCTGTTTGTGATGACCTGGGAATAAATAAAAATTAACCTTGGTCCTTGAATGAATCATGGAGCTTATCAACACTTCCTTTGTGTCTCTAATGACTATTGTGAAACAAGTTTACAATGAATTTTAGAGATACAGGGCAGGAGGGTCATTGTTCTAAATGGCTCTTTACCAGGCATGGTGTGTCCCACCTACTTTTCTCATATTATATGCTGCCACCAATGCCCTTTGTTCTCTGTGTTGGGAATAGTGAAAAAAAAAGGAAAGAATGTGTTTTGAACCCAGCAAGAGCTCAATAAATCATTGGGGAAGAAAGGACGGAAAGGAAGAAAGGAGAGCGAGATGAAGAGAGGGAGAAAATGAAAATCATAGAGTCCAGATCATCGACAGTGACCGATGGCTGAAGTGGGCCAGGGGGCTACATCTGGTCTCGGCCTAATTGTCAATCAAAAGGCCAATTCCTGAAAATATGTGTTTTTTTCTGTAACACTCATAGCAAACTCATGATGTATGAATCACTATTTTACAAGCATGGCCATCTCAAAGAAACTTAACTTGCTCAGGACACTCAGTAAGTGAAGGGTCAGGACTTGTACCTAAAAGTGGCTGATGCCAAAATCCAAGCTCTTGTCACTCTTCTGCATTGATTCTAGTAGCAATGCCATTGGGCACCGGGGAAGAACTATTATGAGCCACTAACTTGATTTTGAACTAACAAGCTAGTCACTTAGTGAGGCCCTGAAGAAAAGGAACAAGGCAGAGAACACTTTGTTGGCTCAGGAGTTGGGGGAGGGGATGGTGGTGGGGAGGGCTCCGGATGAGCAGAGGGGAACTAGCTCTGGACTATGAGATGCTAATTTAAGCTTTATTGGTTCCAGTGTTTGCTGGACCTCCGAGCACATATGGGCTCTCCTCAGAAAACACACTGCCTCAGGTGCCTTAGCATCACATTTCGAAATGTGTTATTACGGCTAGAATGGGCCAGAGCCCTCGCTGCTCAGAGAGTGTGCATGTAGAAAAAGAGTCAGGGTATATTTTCCATGAACTGATTTGGGCTGGAGCTAAGCCAGTTGGGCCATATTTTTAAGAAATCTGCATACCATGTAGAAACTGCAAAGAAGAAGGAAACAATGTTTTGATGAAACAGCTCCTAGGATGTGTCTCTTAAGGACATAGAGAGTTGTAATTCTATCTCCACCGTCAAAATCAGGGGGGACGGGTATACCTGGGGTTCTAATGTTCAAATTCGACACTAATTTTCTCTTTCAAATGATGATGCTAAGTAAGTATGTGTGAATACCAGTCTCAGAAATATGACTCAGCTGCAGAGAATTGTTGGCTATAATGTAATTGGAAGCTTGGTGAGCTGAACCAGCTCTTTCTGAAACTTCTTTTGTTTTGTTTCACTAACATTGTTTTCAACAAAGAGAAAGCCATCCCTTACATACTGACATATGGTACCTTCTATTTATAACAAGATTAACAATTCATTCACACCTTGATTGAATCCTGCTTTATTGAGATGTCACAACAGATTCTCGCTGCCTGCAAAGGGAAAAGAGTTACAAATGATAATATTATGACAAGCAAGACACCTAAAAGTAAATGAATCATAATTGATGGCAATTAGAAAGAGTTCAGTACAAACACAGAATCAAAGCAATGATGGCAAACGGATTTATCTTTTGCAAGGTGTGGTGGATTGCCAAGGAGAAATTCTGCTGAATTTTTGTTGGGAACTTGAATTCCATTCAAGCCTGTTCATTCATAGCTTATTTTTTTATTAATGTATGAAGGGCCTTCACAGTTTTAGGGCTTTAGCATATGTTGATTTTCTGGTACACAGCTTTATATAAGCCCCTTATGCTAGAAGGATAGAATTGATGGGCCTCGCAGATGATACAGCCAGAAGCACAGGCACCATCTTTGAGACCCCCTTCTTTCTTCCACCCCACATCAATCACCCAGACTTATCAATTCTACCTCCTCAATATTTACTGAATCTCTCCATTTCTCATCACCTGTACTACTGTCACTTCAGACTGAGCCAATATTGTTTTACCTGAGAGCTGTGGCTTCCTCTCTGGCCAGTTGCCTGCAATTGATTACCCAGAGTAATCTTTCTAAAGTGCTTAAAATAGCTCCCAATTGCTCTTAGCATAAGGGTTAAATGTCAAGGTCCTACAATGCTACCTGAGATGTGGAGTTTCATAATGATGTGTGCAGATTCCCGTGCAAGTCCTATCTCTACCAGATGGGTGACCTTGAGAAGGTCATGTAGCTCCACTGACCCTCAGTTTCACCTACAACATGAAGATCATAATAGAATCTACCTTATGAAAATCAGTTACATATAAACCACTTGGAACGTCTGATCACTTGCTAAGTGTTAACTTCTCTTCCCATTTCCTCTCTCAGCACATTGCAAACTATTCTCTATGTACTTCTCTTAGCCCCAAGGACTTCTCAGTTTTCCCAACTTGCTGCTTTCTTCCACCTCACATTCCAGGGCGTAAATAAGAGCACTGGCTATTCCCTCTGCCTGGAAGTTCTCATCAGTCCCCTCCACCAGCCCCGCTCTCTCACATGCTCTGCTGGATTGCTGCAAGTAAGGTGTTTTGTCTCTGCTTCACTGTCACCTCCTCAGGGAAGCCTTCTTTGACTACTCCTGCCCCCTTACCTACAGCTGGGTCAGATGGCTTTGTAAAACACTCCTTATACTTTATGCTTCCTTTTGTAGCCCTCAACACAGCTAAAAAATTGTGTTTACTTTTTCTGGTTAATGCTTACCTCTCCCTCAACACTGAAAGCTCTGTCCAGGACTGGGATTGAGTCTTTTGCCTGTGTCATTACATTAAGGGTCTTGAGATGTGGAGATTACCCTGGATCATTGGATGTGTCCAAATGTAATCACAGGGTCCTTATAAAAGGAAGGCAAAAGAGTCTGTGTCAGAGTTAGGCAGCATGAGAAAGACTCCACCAGCTTTGCTGGCTCTGTAGATGGAGGAAGGGGCCAGGAGCCCAGGAATGTGGGTGGCTTCTAGACATTGGAAAGGGTAAGGAAACAGGTTCTCCCCTAGAGCCTCTCGAAGAAACCAGCCCTGCCAACACCTTGATTGTAGCCCTGTGAGACCCACTTCTGACTTGTGACCACCGGAACTGCAAGATAATTAACTTGTGGTGTTGTAAGCCACGAAGTTGCTAATGTGTTACAGCAACCCTAGGAAACTAAAACACTTACCCAAGGTCAAATAGCAGTGGCAGAGCCAAGGCCAGAATCTAAGTATCTAGACTTCCCAGCCCCCTGTTCTTTCCACCACAGTCCCCTGCCTGTGCCTCTTAAGGCTTGTTGGTTTTCTGATTTGCTTTCATCTTCTTTTCCAGAGGAAGAAATCATTAGAAACGCAGCTGCTTACATGCATGTGCACGAGGCATGGCTACACAGATGCAATTGTTTAAGAGAAGGTGTGCAGGATTAGAGAGCTCTGAATGGCCTCATAATAGAATCCCAGGGGAGGGCCAGAGGTCCCAGACCAGCCACACTTGCACACCCGTCTCCTCCTCTCTGTGCCACACAAAGCCTGACAAGGTCTTGCTCATGTTTCAAAGCGCTCCCTCTTTTCAGAGCTGTTTGTTATTGTCTCTGCCATCACAAGTTTAAAAAAGGAAAGTTAATTAAATATGGAACAAGACTGAGCAACATCTTTTAAACCATCATGTCATTAGAACTGGAATCCTTAGAGAGCTGCTTAAAAGGGGTTTGAGAACAATGACTGTTCAATCAGATATTTATGGGCATAGTTATGTAAACACAGTCTTTATTGTCTATGTATATTTAATATAATTATCAGTTTTGTAGTTGGACTCTCCAGAGACCCAACAAATCACAGTGTTGCTTTGAAAATGTCAGCAGAAAAGACAATTATGTTGCTAGCAAATATTCATAAATTATATTAAAAAGTCCTGTGGAAATGTCCCCTATGTTGCCAAATCCTTCGCAGTAACTGAATAATCTTTTTATTTCTTTGATTTAAGGGTGGGTTTAGAAGCAAGAAGCTTCTTCGGGAAACGTGAAAGGCAGGAGTCTGGCAAAGGGGCAGGTCGGCCTTGGAAAACAAGAGCGTTGCAAAAAATGAAGGCAGTTCATTCATTATTTTCCTTTTGCTTTTTCATAATCTGTTCATGTATGCACACATTTTTACAGATACATGTAGACACCTGCTTGCATAACCAATGTGCAAATTTTATTTCTTAAAATACCCCATTAAAAGGAGAAAATAAATTCAACCCGTTCGCTCTTTTAGTACCGACGTAGAGCCATAAGTCTTTCCTATGGCATTTTTCTTTAGAAACTATTTATAGTATTTCCCATTTTTCCTCTCTTATCATTTTTTTCTCATTATGCACATGCAGAAATAAGTGGAGAATTGGGAAAGTGCTCAGTAAATTAAAATGCACAAGGCTCTTGCTAAACCAATATGAGCGGTGTAGGTTGATAAACACCTAGTAAGCATTCACAAATCACTTCTATTGCAAGATATACAATCTGCAAATCAACATCTTAATTAGCAGCTAATGACATTTGGAAGGAAAGGTTAATGTTAAGCGCACAAAAGCAGTGAGGTTAAAAAACATTAGATTTTTCCTTCTGATAAAAAAATAAAAAAGGAAAGAAAAGATATCCAGTCATTATAATAGGTGTTATAAATATACATGTATCGGTAATTTGAAGCGTCTTAATTATATGAGGCCTCTATTGATATGCTACCTTTCATCGAAGGAGTTCAAAGCGCTCTGCCTGTATCTCATTTATCCTGAAAATATACCTCCGAGGGTAAGTTTCTACAGGCAAAATGAAGTGGAGAGTTGAGGTAGCTATCTACATAATTCAAACCCAAACCCCTGCTAATGAGGAATAAGTGGAGTTTCTGAGAGGTTGAATTTTCCTGATTGGCTTTCTATGTAGATCAGATTCCCTAGAAACTGCGTCCTTTTTGCACTGCACTCTCCCTGGCAGACAGCCGCAGAGAGCCAGAGGTGGAGACCAGTCACCTTGGTTTAAAAGGCTGACCCTCTGTTGCACAGTCAAGCCCATCTCTCCCCAGCTCAGGCAGCTTGGTCTCCCACTGCCTCCCCTCTCCACTGCCCGTGGCACAGCTTCCAGATTCGCCTCAGGCTCCTGCCGTTATTCTTCCGCCGTCCCCATCTCAAGTCCTTCCTTCTCCCCCTCTGCAACTGTCCACCCCTTCCCTTCCCTCTCAGCTTCTCTTAGATCCAGCTCCTCCTTGAAACCTCCATAGATGAGGATCAAAAGGACACCATAGTCAGGGGAGGTTTTGTGTGGGTTTTTTTTGTACACTAGGTTGATCTGCTGATCATTTTTACCATCACCTGTTAGGCAGATAGTATCTGTATAATTTCAGTTAACAGTGGTGTGAGCTTCTGCTCACTTTCCCCTAGACAAAGTGTCCCCATCTACTTCCGGTTGCGGCTCATGCATGCACTGAATAGGTTCTTCATGTCCTTCTTCCCCTCCTCAGGCCTGTCATCATCAGGCCTGGAGGAAGTGACACTCAGCAGGGCACTGTATCGTCCTCAGGTGACACTGTCCTCCCCTTGGCTGAGCATCTCCAATGAAGGACGCACCCTCTCCTTAATTTCCCACAGCAGCCCTTTCCCATCATTTCCCACAGACTATTAACAGATAATGAGATTTCCTGTAGGTTTGAGGACAAGGAGTACATTGCAGACAATGATTGGAGCCATCGCATCGGCCTTGAGCCATCTTCCATGTGCACTAATGGCCTCCGTGGTTTGTAACCGTAGGCCCACACCCACGATGAGGTGCCTGTGTCTGCAGGTCTCTGCTCCACATGACCCTCAGGCTGCAGAACGAGGAGGATGTTTTTCTCCTTATCCTACTCGGAACCCCACCTCCTGTAACTTCATTTCCTGTCCCAGGATACATTTATTCCCAGAATGATTCTCAGTGGAAGGCCCATTTCTTTCAGGGGGAATTCCACTGAAACCTACAGGGGTGCCACTGGCACTGTGCCTTGGCCACGAAGATAAGACACAGCCTTCGGCAATGAATGCATTTCCCCAGTCCTCAGCTCGGCTCAATTCCCTGTCAGTGTCTTACCCAGGGGAAGGCAAAACCAAAGCTTGTGTGTCCTTCATGCTCCCCTTCCTATGCATTGCAGCCCCAAAAATGTTTTTTTTGAAGAAAAACACAAACCCCCAAAGAAAATACAACATATACAAATGCACAGTCTATGCTCACAGCTGGGAAAGAGATATTTCTTTTATAAACACTGCATCTATCTCATTCCCTACTCTATTCCAGGGCCTGGCAGAGCCTGGGGCACACAGAAGCCTCACTTTACACGTGTTAATGGATGGCTCTCCGAGTTGGCCTGAAGGACAGCAGATATAGGTAGGCAGAAATCAGAGGGAAAGAACCTGTTTGCTAAAGATAGATAAAGTGTATACCTGAATTTTATGGATAAGTTAGTCTTTGCAAATTGACAGGACAGCAGCAATAATATCTTGGATTTATATATCATTTTCCTCTTAACAATTTATTTTCATATTCATTATCATGGCAATTCCTATAACCCAACTATGGCTAATTATTACTGTCCACATTTTCTAGGACCACATTTTAAGTGACTTATCCAAGGCCATGTGAAAAACTCAGTGAGAGTGACTTTGAAGAAAAGGTTCCAGATTACTACCCTACCATCCCCCTTGTTTCTGCATGGATTTAGACAGATAATTGCATTTAAATTATTTATTTTTATGTCTCTCTCCCCCCCAGATTGGGGGCTATGTTTAATTTATCCCCATCCTAAGGGCCCAGGAAAGACTTGCCAAACAAATGCTCGATGAGATATTTGTTGAATGAATGTTCAATGTTAATGTGCCTGCTCTTAAGGTCAATGGGACCAGAGCTTAGGCCACGTGTATTTTCTTTTCATTAAAGGAATACTCCCGGGTTTACACTGTGCTCACTGTTCTATTCACTGGCATCCCACCAACATTTTCTCAGTGTCATCTTTACTGAGAAAAGCTGTGATAATATTTTATGAGAGAAGTCAACAACCTATTTAGATGTGAGTACTAACAGAATGGTTTGTGCCTCTCGGTACCATTTGGAAGCTCAAGGCATAGATAAGGGGAAAAGGAAAAGGGGGAACAGGGGCACATAAAGGAACCAGAAAGACAAATAAAGAGATTGAGAAAAGAGAAGGCAAGAGCAGGTGGATCTGGTTGGGAGAGATGGCGTGCCACCATAATTACCACTGGCACCTCATGGTCACAACCATAACATAGGTGCTTATCCTTGTCTTAGAAGATGAATGCCTCCCAGCTGGCTCACCCTAAGTTAATGACTCTCACAGGTGAATAATGGTTGGGTTTAATTAGGAGTTGGAACTTTTTTGAGCTTCTTGGAAGGTTCATCAAGTTCAGCTTATTGTGAGAAGATGGATTGGTCACTAGGGTTGGTCATCTGGTTATTTTCTCCTCCAGCCATTTTTCAGCTACAATCTGAACTCCTGTTGTGCTCTTTTAGATCCTCTGCCTTTTATAACTAATAATTTTTAAAATCTGGAAATGTAAAGAAACTGCCTTTGGCGCAGATTTAAAGGTAATGAAAGAGAGTCAAGGCAAAGTTAGACCTCCTCTTCCCAAATGCCCCAGTGGGTTAAGCATCCCCTGCACGTGCACCATGACACCCAGGCTTCACTCTGGTTCACATGCCATATGATCTGCCTCGTGCTCACTTCCTCTCTAGCCTGAAGCTCCTGTGGCAGGGGGTTCTTTCCCTTCTGGGGATCCCTGGTGCCTAATGTGACGCCTGCCACTGAATAGCAGACACCAAGAGTGGTGGAGAGAGTGAATGAATGGGTAATTAAATGCAATAGCACAAGTTCAAGAGCAGGTTTAGAACATCTCAAAGAGACAATAAATGCCAAGTGCCTACCATCTTGCAGCTTCTCCAGTAGCACAAAGCTTCTCAGTTTTCAGAATTTGCAGGAAATAGTGCCTACTCTGCACCAGCCACTTCTGAATTATGATTTAATCTTCACAACTATATGAAGTGTGTATTCTTATCTTCATTTACTAAGAAAGAAACTGAAGCTTCGTATAGCCTGATCAAAGTTCCACAAAGACAGGATCTGAAACCAGATCTGTCCCCAGCTTGTGTTTTCCTCCTCCATGATGCTATTTTCTTGAGAAAACTAGCCACTGACTCCTCATCCTTCTCTTTCTACTTTTTCTCTTTCTTCTCCTCCTCCTTCTTTTTAATTTTTGGGTTACTGGTCATGCTGCCTTTTACAGAGGACGTATACGTCTCTTAGGGAAATCTTTACATTGCAGGCAAACAAATATAGAATAGTCACACTTCAGAGCGAAGGGCTGATAGCCTAGCCATATAGATATTTTTATCTTATGCTCTAAAAAAATTACAGTACTGATGGAAATAAGACAAGGAAAGAAGAAAATTCACTGCTCCAGGAAATATGTAATCCCCAGGCAAGAAAGCAACAATTCAGGGGGACCATCTGGGGGTCAATCATTCTGAGAACCAGTGCATTTCTCAGAGTTTCTGGAGAAGAGAAAGAAAAAGTGTTATATTACCTAATTCCTTTCTGCAGTTTTGACTGGACAGATTTCCTTACTTCCTGCCTGAAATGTTTATGAGGTGTTGCCATGAAGAATGGGAGATCCGTGATGTCTTCCATGCAAGGGCAGGGCCACTGGAGGGAGAGGCGAGGTGTTTTTGCTCTGTGCTTTCGAAGCATATGTCAATGTTAGAGCACTCATGGATAAAAGGCTACTGTGTGTATAAATTATTATCATTATTGCAGTAACAGAGAGTATATCATTACATTTACAGGATGCCTGAAAGCCCTGAGAAACTGGAATGTGTGGTAAAAAGTGACTTGCCAGAGCTTTGAAAGCTAGTTTATGTTGTGAGTGCCTGTAAGGGCAGTCGCCACATTTTAGTCTCTTCCTGAAAGTCAAGGGGACATTAACCCCTCGGCAGGGCCCTAAGTCCCTGTGTGGTACTCGTGATGCGAGTGGGGAACAAAGTCCGGGCATATGGGTTCAGATAGAGTGAGTAACATAGGCTCAGCTAGAGTGAGTAACACAGCTTTATTTGGGAGCCAATGTCCCCCCAGAGGCCAATGCTCTGGTAAGCACAGTAGGGTATACAGAATAGAATAGAATTTAATAACGAACCAAGTCCCAGAGTCAATGGGGATGGAGAAGGTCACTGGTCCCGGAGAGATGACTGGGCCCACAACAGGTCTGAGGTGAGCTGGTCTTGCAAGGAAGAACTTAACTTCGGAGAGTCCTAGAGTATTGCGGTTTGCACCTTGCAGAGGATCTTAGCCAGAGCGCCCAGTAGGACCACTCACAGCATTGCGCTGGGGTTCTGCTTTTATCCTCTTTTCCTTGGATTTGTTTACCTCTTAGGTGATAACCAGAAGTTGTTTTGGTGAATGTGTTTACCACTCAATTTTGTTGTGCTCAGTTTCAAATATGAATATAAACATGTTTACCCCTACGTATATGCTCTAAACATAAACATGTTTACTTTTACTTTACTCTTATCAGTCTCACACATGTGCGGCCATAGTCCTGTCCCTACTAGTAAACAACTTGTTTTGCAGACCTCAATCCAACATATATAATACATTTCATATGCTCTCTACAGTGTGTGGTTTGGGGATAGTCTAAGGGAGAGGCCAGAAGACCCTGAAGATTGTGGTAGGTGCAAAAGTGTGTGAGTGTGCATGTGTGTGTGTACATGTGTGTATGTACACATAATGTTGTGTGTGTGCCTGCGTATGTGTATATGCATTCCTAAGACTAAATGCTATGAGCCAATTTTGTAAGAACAAAATTGTGGAGAGGAAAATTGAAGTGGAGGGGCAGCATAACTATTTTTGGAAATGCTGGTGTCCCTGGGCATTTAAGAAAGATGTAGTGGTCCAGGGAAGGGATTGTTAGATGGGCCTTTGGCACTTAAATCTTCATTAGAAAAGTCGGTAAATTGTCTGACTCTTTCAAGAGGAACAAAATAAACACTACTCCATGAATTCCCTGCACAAAGCTAAAGATAGGGCTACTTTTGACCTGAATTTACCCACATAATTCCTTCCTTCCATCCCCCAAAAAAGGAAGAACCAGCAAGAAACCCTGAAACTTTATGTTTGTATTGTGGTTTCAACCAAGAAATAAAATCACTGGTGAAAAAAAGTTTTATTTAAATATAAAAAATGTCGATAAACTTTGGTTATAGTATAGCCGGTATCCCACTTAGATGATCTCCCCATGGAATCAAGCAGAAAGCTCCTTTGAAGCCGATGGAGAAAGAGAACTAAGGTTGGCTTGGGATTGCTGTATTGTCCTCTGCTTGTGTGTCATCTGTGGGGCCCCAGTCTTTCCTCAAGGGAAAGAGGAAAGACTAGTCTCTCGGTCTCTTTCTGTGTTAGCAGATTGGATACCAATTGATGGTCTTCATGGATGTAGTCATTCTTGTACCTTATCTTCCTTGTGTCACATCTTTTTTTTTTTTTTTTTTTTTTTTTTTTTTTTTTTTTTTTTTTTTTTTAATCTGAAAAGGCTGCTGTCTGGAGTTTTATTTCCTTTCCCATCCAAGAAAAATAAACTCAATCTCATTTTATTTTTCAATTTTCAGGACCATTCATCAACAAAAATATACCATGGGTGTGTTTTGTTTTTTTGTCACTGCCAATCCTCTCCCACAGATGTGCCCCTTATTGAAGAATGTCTGACACTAGAAAGCAGGAGGGAAAGATAAGAAGGAGGCTTTTCGTGGGTACACGGAGGAAGACATCTGAGCCCAGTGGGATGCCCCTGACTTCTCAGTCCCTGCTCTGCTCCTACTTGGTTATAGAAACCCACAACAGGTCACTTTACCTCTCTGGGCTTCAGATTCTTTTAAAGTTAGACTCAATAACCTCTGAGGCCCTATTGCTCCATAACTCTCTAAATCACATAATTTTGTAGACACTTCCATAACATGCAAAACCAGCCCTGTCATTGCCCTAATATGATTGGCTGAGAAATTTCAACTGGGTAATAAAAAAGAGCCAGGTAGAACTAATGTGAACAAACTTTTCAAGTGTTTCTGGCTTTCTTAGCGATGTGTCTTCCTGAGGAAAAGGCTTTGGTAAGGAAGGAGGACTTCCCTTTCCCCAAATAAGCTCATCTTTAAGCATCTCAGATCTATAGACTTATTGGCTATTCATACAACTAACATTGTTATTCACCAGATTATTTTTTAATATCTCTTGCAAATAACCAAAGAGATAAGAAAGTTTCTTTTTGCTCAAGGGTTGGACCCTAAGTTCCAAATCCATCTTAGAAACACTGAGATATGGAGCCCCTGTGCAAGGAATGGCAAAGAACTTCCATGTGGTGAGCCTTCTCGGCCTGGCAGGAATGGGCTGGCTGAGTAGAGAAGAAGGACCATGATTGAGAGCAATGTCTGCCATGACCAGGGGAAAGAGAGGCAATGGTACATGTGTCAGCTATATGCCGTTTCTTCCCCTGGGACAAATGATAAAGAAGAATGTAGTTCTGACTAAATATTAGTATCAGGTCCTTCAGATTAACAAAGGAGAAAAAATGTGGCGGGAAGAGAGGTGCTTAGAAAGGAGCACCCTGAAACAGAGAGAAATCAAAGAACATGCATGATGTTTGGCAACAGAGGGTGAAGGTCTGGGAAGCAGGTTGCTAATACAATGTAGAGCAAGATTCCCCATGAAGCAATGGCCCAACATCTGACATGAGTCCCTCAACAAAGGACAATGGAAATCTGAAAACAAAGTTTGACATTAGGAAGCTAAAACTGCTGTGTTCTCCTAAGGACCTGAGAACTTAAAATATGTTGAAAGGATGGTCAGTCTTGGAGAAAAATGTCCTTCCACTAGAGGCAGCAAGTGCAGGGTCTCCTGTGTAATTATAGGAGCTAACAGATGTGGGGCTATTGTAGCAGTGGAGCTGACATTGACGGAAGCAGAGTCTATGATGGTGGCAGTGGTTAGTAGCCAGTTCAGGGCAATGACTCTGACGGTTCTCAGCCTAACTAGTGCATTCCCACTTAAGGGGAGAGTTGAAGAAGACATCAAAAGAGGCCTTGTGAAGTTGGAAGGTAGAACTGAGGAAAGATCTGGAGGTGGTACCTCTTGGATGTTCCTTGAGTTCTTAATTGTCCCCAAGGCCACTATGGAGGCTGAGGAAACCGACACTTCAGAGCTGGCCCAAGTGTCTCGTATTGACAATTCTACTCCTCCATTTGTTCAAGCTCCTGTGTGCATGCAGCCTCGTTTTCTACTGGAAAAGAATCTATTTCACACCAGAAGCCTTTTCAGCACCTCATACTCTTCTTTTACAAAGATTTATATGGGGCGGATCATCTACTTTCATGTGTTTTTTGTTGTTGTTGTTCTGAAAACATACCACTAGTTTTTCTTTCCTATTCTTCTAACAGGTCTCTCTCTTCTTTGGAGTTGGCTATAGTGAAGAACTCTAATTCTTTTTTTTGTGGCTGGTGAAAATGTGAAATCAAGGACAGCTTTTGCTGTTATGACATGTGGCAACCCACCCTTTCTTGAGGTCTGTCCCTGGTGGTGGCTGCGTCCAGACTGCCTCAAAAGATGTCTTATGTTTATCTATCAGGGAGCGTGTTGGGTCACAATTAGGCCCTGTGACCTTGCTGCAGGATAATGGGAACACCACAGCAGACGGGCCACCACCAAGACTGAATCCAGCTGCCTTCATTCTGAACAGATATTCCAATGTGCTAAAATCCTGACAGATGACTTAGACCAAGGAACAACGTGCAGTATGATTTTTCATTTTGGTGCTGGCCCATCGTGTAAAATGAAGACAGTGTCATTTGCTGTGTTTAAAGTTAACCTCAGCATGACTCAAAGCTTGATTTCATTTAGGAGTTGAGTGATTGCTACATGTCAGGCATCTCACTAAGCTCTGGAGAACAAGAGATAAAAAGATGCATTGCTTAGGAAATTTCAGTTAATATATGTGTATGTATTTGTTTATTTAGCTGGGCTCTGCACTTGGTACTGACGAAGGCAGTGAATGTGACATAGTCTTTTCCCTAAAATCAGTACAGATAAACAATTCATTGAAACAAACGGCTCTGATCTGGTGGGGAGACCAGAAATAACAACTTTAATTGCAGCAGCGTGCACGTGACGGAGAACATTCAAGGCTACCAGGGAGGCTACCCTGAGGCTGTGAGCTTGCACAATATTGTGCTTGCTGGTCCTTAAGAGCACCTCATTGAGACGAGGACCCTAGTGCATGGCTGGCCAAGTACCTTTGTTTCCAGGAGTCACTTCTCTCTCATCTCAGTTGGTCCTTTTCGTCCAATTAATCTTTCCTTCCCTTTCCTGTCTGTTTTCTGCTTGCATTAGTGAAGACATACAAAGTGTCACCCAGAGGTTATTTCTGCCCAGCCAGCCCACTTCTCTCAGGTGTCTGGAAGATTGAGTTTTGCAAAGGGTTGTTAGGTAATTGTGTGATTCTCTCTTAGCCTTCTGTCTTTTGTTTTCCCCAGGTGTATCTCTACTCTGTTCGAAGTGAAGGCACAGAGTTTGGAACTACAGTATCTAATTTCCAAGGAAAAACCTTATGGAGGACTGCCCCTCGCAGCAGCTAATGAGTATTTGTCTGTGGAACTGCTTCAGAAAGCCCCTGTATCTCTGAGTTTATATAGGAAATTTCAATCTAGGTTTGATTCTGTTTTTGCCTCCACGACAATGATCCCATTGGTCTGTTGTGTCTAATGACCAGTTTTATTTGTGTTGTTACTACTTTTGGACATTTCTTGTATGTTGGATACTGTTATCTGAGCATTTTTATTGTGGCTGACAAACACTTGTATTGGTCTATCTGGAAAAGTACTTCTCTGTTTGAATCTTATTTTTCTCAGTGTACAGAATTTATTGTTTTTGAACCTCATGTTTCTACTGTGGCTTAAATTGTTGCTTGAAGCACAAGGAATTGGGACAGGAACTTATCTTACTTAGTATTTAGGTACTTTTTTTGGACAGCATTGTTTTCTAGGGCAGTTTCAGTCTATATTGGAAATATTTGAATCATAGACCAAATGTCCTTGTAGGAGTGAGTTGAAAAAGTAGTTCTGCCACGGTCTTACCAAAGAACACCTGGGTCAGACCTCTGCCTAGTTAATACAACACATGTGAATGTGGGGCCAAGCATTGAGGTGGCCCCACATTCCAGCCCCGTAATGGCATTAAACCCTGACTTTTATGATGGTGGCAGCCTCCTTCCAGTTTTGGTAGTTGACTACATTTTATTTTATTTCAGTAAATCAAAACAGCAGATGGTAACTAGGGGAAGTTTCTACATGAATAAGGTAGAAATGTGACCATTATTATACAAACAAGTGCTACTGTATGAATAACTTGTTAAGAAAAAGTCTAAAACTCTACCTATAGGAATAAAAAGAAGGTTGGAAGGAAACAATCCTAAATATTGACAGTAAAGGGACTATGCATGTTAGATTCTCTACATTTTTTTCATTTGCAAAACTTTATTTCATGTATGTATGTTTTGTTTTCAAGATAATATATGCATAGATGTTTATTAATTCTTTTAGATGGGCTCTGTGCCAGGCACTAATGATAAGATGATAATGAGACACCATCTTTGCCCCAGAATTATTATAAATAAACAATTCACAAATAACAAGCTATTATAATTAATGTGTGAACAAGCTTACAGGAGTTCAAGAAATAAAAAGAAGAGCTCTGTATATATTTTCTGATGTTCGTTTCTAAGTATTTCATGTTATGGATGCTATCGTAAAATGGAGTGGTAATTTTTATTTCATTTTTTCAGTTATTTATTGCTAGCATATGTGGATGCAATTGTCTTTGTGTATTGACCTTGAATCCTTTGACCTTGATAAATTTATTTATTAGATCTAGTAACCTATTTTTGGTAAAGTCTTTAGGACTTTCTGTGTGCATGATCACAGAATCATCAAATGAAGACGTATTTCCTCCTTTCACATACAGAGGGTGCCAAAAAATGTATACACATTTTAAGAAAGGAAATTAAACTATTAAAATTGTAATAATCAATATATACCAATAACAAAAGATGAATACAAGTCATGTTTGACTTCTGCAATTACAAGAGGTGCTCAAAGTGTTTACTGTCAGCGTCCAGACACTTCTGATTATGGCAAAATATTGCTTGAGCAACCCTGACCAAAGTGTTCACTTGCATGCATTTTTTTTGTCACCCCCAGAATGTATATGTAAATGTCTAATAAACACATGAAAAGATGCTCAAAATCACTCGTTATCACAATGAGATATCACTACAAAACGTTTAGGATGACTAAAGTAATTAAAGATTGAATAGCAAGTTTTGGTGAGGATGTAAAACAATTGAAATTCTCATATGCTGTTAGGTGGGAATAGAAACTATTACAATCACTTTTATATCTTTTTATTTCTTATTACAATGTCTAAGATCTAAACTGAAGTGGTGAGAATGGACATCCCTGCTTGTTCCTGAACTTAGTGGAAAGCATTCGGCTATTTGTCATTTATGATGATATTATCTGTGGGTTTTTTATAGATTTTTAATAGCAGTATGACATTTCCCCCTATTACTAAGTTTTTTTTTACAGTTTTCATTATGAATAGATATTGAAATTTGTCAAATGCTTTCTGTGCATCTATTGAAATGATCATATTTTTTGACTTTTTAAAAAATATATGAATTACATTGACTAATTATTGAATGTTAAACCAGTCTTTAAATCCCATTTGCTCAAGAGGTATTCTCTTTTTATATTTTGTTGTATTTGACTTGGTATATTTTGTTAAAATTTTTTTTCTAAGGTTTTTTTTTTTTTTTTAATGAGTGATATAATTGAAATCTTAAACATATAGAGTAGTAACGTTGTATAAACATTTTTCAAGGCCTCAGCACTATCTACATGCACCTTTTCTTCCTTTTCAGTCACACACCACAGAAGATTTCTTACTGGCTGGCTGGTACACCTATAGTCATCAACACACCTCCATCAGTCTTCCTTATTACAACCAATGGGGTCTTTTAAAAAGACATTGTTTGCCTTATGTTTCTTCTCACCGAGGCCGTGTGACTTGGTCCCAGCCAGACTTCCCTAGCCTCATACTACTCTCCCCTATCTCTGTGCTCCAACCCCAATACTCAACAAAACACTTTTGCATGTGCCAGGCACTATTTTAATAATCCTATTGTATAGAAACTATTGTTCCTATTTTAAATAGGAAGCACAGAGAGGTTAAACAACTTGCTCAGGATCACACAGCTAGTAAATGTCAGATCTGGGATTCAAACCAAGGTCTACTGCATCTAGAATCCACACTTTCACCCACAGAACTATGCTGTCCCTCCTTCCTAGACTTCTCTAAGTATCCGTAATACATGCTCCTCCTCTCCTCAGGGATTTTGCCCTTGGTGTTCCCTTTGTCTGGGTTGCTCTTTCCTCATTCTTCCTCATCTAATTAGCATCTTTTCCCCTTTAGAGCCCAGCTTCAATGTACTTGCTCTAGCTGACCTACGAGTTAAGGTAGATATTTCTATTATCTTTTTTTTTTAATACTCAGTGCCATTATTATTACTTGTGGCCTGTTTTACTTCTATGTTTTTTAGGGATATTGATTGATAGTTTCTTTTTATTGTAAAGTTTTCCAGCCTTGTTTTAGTACCAGAATAATACTGGCAATAAAAATGAGTTGGGAAGTATGTTTTGAAAGAGTTTATGTATCTTTGTATCAGTTCTTCCTCAAATGTTTGATAGAAGTCATCCGTGAAGTCATCTGGACCTCGAAGTTTCCTTGTGGAAAGGTTTTTATAATTAATTAAAAAAATTTTTTTAGACGTAAGGCTATTCAGATTTTCTTCTTGTCTCTATTTTTTTGTTCATTTCATCTACATTGTTTAAATTATTGGCATAAAATTGTTCATGATATTTTTTTATTATCATTTTAATGTTTGTAAGGCCTGTAGTATACCTCTTTTGCTATTGATATTGGTCATTTATGTCCTCTAGTTTTTTTTTTATCAGACTATCTAAATTATTATTAATTTTATTGATTTTTTTTTGAAGAACTAGCCTTTTGTTTTGTTGGTTTTTCTGTTGCTTGTTTCTATTTCTTTGATTTTTTCACTCTAATCTTTATTATTTCTTCCTTCTACTTACTTTGCGTATAATTTTCTCTTCATATTTTAGCTTCCTAAAATGGAAGCTTCAGTTGTTGTTTTATACTTTTCTTCCACAAGCGTTTAAAGCCATAAACTGTCCTCTAAGCAGCACTTTGGTTGCTCTTTGCAAATATTGATATGTTGTGCTTCATTATTTAGTTTGAAATATTTTAACATTTTCCTCATGATTTCTACTTTGCCCCAGGATGATTTAATTTGCTAAGTGAATTATTTAATTGCAAATTTTTGGAGTTTTCTTTAAAATGTATTGTTGAGGTATAATTAAATTTCATTGTAGTCAAAAAAAGGACTCTGTAAAACTGCAATCTTTTGAAATGTATTAAGACTTGTTTTAATCAGTGTACCCTCTACCTCTGTGAACCTGCTATATAAATTTAAAAGAATGTATATTCTGCATTTGTTGCATACACTCTTGTATAAATCACAATTAGGTAAAAATGGTTGGTAATTTCATTTAGCTCTTCTAGATCCTTAATGATTCCTGCCTTCCTTCCTTCCTTCCTTCCTTCCTTCCTTCCTTCCTTCCTTCCTTCCTTCCTTTTCTCCTTCCTTTTTTGTTCAGCTAGTCTATCAATTACTGAGAATTGTGCTAGTCTCTTACTGTGACTGTGGATTTGTCTAGTTCTCTGTCAATTATTACTTGAATATATTGAAGCTCTGTTATTACTTGAATAAATATTCATAATTGTTATATTTTCTTGATAGTTTGTCGTTATAAAGTTTCTTTATCTCTAGTAATATACTTTATCTTGAAGTCTATTTTCTCTTCTATTAATATAGCCTCTCCCATTTTCTTGTGCTTACTGTTAGCATTATATATCTTTTTCAATCAATGTATTGTTAACCTGTTTGCTCCTATGTATTTAAAGAGTGTCTCTTGTAGACAGCATATAATTGGTTTTTGTATTTTTATTCAATCTAGTAATCATGCCTTTTGATTGGAATATTTAACCAATTTAAGTTTGGTGCAATTATTGAAATAGTTGACTTTAGGCCTACCATTTTTGCTATTTCTTTTCTTTGTCTCATCTGTTTGTTTGTTCCTCCTCTCCTACTTTTATTTGTGTTAATCAAATATTTTTAATTTTTTTGTTTTAATTCCTCTGTTGGCCTTCTAGCTATCAAGCTAATTCTTGCATATTTATGTGGTTGGTCCAGAGGTTGCAGCATACATATTTAGCTTATCCTAATTTATTTAAAGTTCATATTGAATTACTTCAAGTAAAGCATAGTAACCTTGCAACAATATGTTTTTATTTCCATGAGCCTCACACCATTCTTAGTGTTATTGTGGTCAAATGACTATGACATCAATACATGTTATCAACTTAACAATATAGTTTTATTAATTTTGCTTAAATTGCCATGTGTATTTCAAAGAAATTAAGAGAAGAAAAGAAAGCAATGTATGTGTATATGTGTGTGTACGTATATAGTTTTTTGTTTGTTTGTTTATTCACATGTTTACCATTTGTGGTGCTCATTTTTTCATCCTTTAAATCTGAATACCATCTGATGTCATTTCCTCTCAGCCTCAAAACCTTCTTTTAGTATTTCTAAGAGCACAGTTCTGTTGACAATGAAATATCTTAGTTTTGTTAATCTGGCAATGCTTTAATTTTTTTTTCATTTTTGAAGGATAAATGTAATTCTTGGTTGCCAGGATTTTTTTTCTAACAGTTGAAATATGCCATTCTAATATCTTTTTATTTCTTTTTTTTTTATTGGGGAATATTAAGGAACAGTGTGTTTCTCCAGGGCCCATCAGCTCCAAGTCAAGTTGTTGTTTTTCAATCTAGTTGTGGAGGGCACAGCTCAGCTCCAAGTCTAGTCGTCATTTTCAACCTTAGTTGTAGGGAGTGCTGCCCACCCTCCCATGTGGGAATTGAACCTGCAACCTTGTTGGTAAGAGATCGCACTCTACCTGAGCCATCCGGCTGCCCTGCCATTCTAATTTCTTATGGCCACCATTATTTTGATAAGAAGTCAGCAATTAATCACATCATTATTCTCCAATATAATATAACATGTCATCTTTCTCTGCTTCTTTAAAGGTTCTCTCTTTATTTTTCACTTTCAGCACTTTGACTATAATGATTTATTTTTCCCAGGGTTTGATGACTTTTCTGGAGTTGTAAGTTAATGTTTTTCACAAAATTTGGGAAGTTTTCGGCCATTATAACTTTAAAAACTTTTCTGCTATTTTCTTTTCTCTCCTCTTCTATCATTCCAGTTTGACATCATTCCAAGTTCTATTTTATAGCTCTTGATAGTGTTTCACACATCTCTGATGCTCTGCTCCTTATTGTTCAATCCTATATCTTTTTTTTCTTCAGATTGGATAATTCTTATTAATCTGTTTTTAATCGATTGATTCTTTCTCCTGATGTGGTAATCTGCTTTTAAACCCATCTAGTGGAATTTTATTTCAGTCATGGTGCTTTTCAGTTCTAGAATTTTCATTTTTTTTAGTTGTCATTTCTCTGTTGAGATTTCTTAACTGCTCATTAAGTCCATTTTCCTTGAATTCTTTGAACATTTTATATTAGCTGGTTTGAAGTCTAATTGGGCCAACATATGGGCCCAATTAATGTTAGTTTTTATTGACTTTTTTGGTTTTCCTGAGCATGAGTCCATTTTTCTGGGTTTGTTTTGTGTGTGTGTGTGTGTGTGTGTGTGTGTGTGTGTGTGTGGTTTTGTTTTGTTTTTGCATATTTAGTAATTTTTGTTTGAAAAGTGGACAATGTAGAAAACACAATGTAATGACTCTGAATTCTGTTATATTTTGAGTATTTTTGTTACTGTTTGTGTTCTTTTTTTAAAATTAAAGTTTATTGGGGTAACAATGGTTAGTGAAGTTACATAGGTTTCAGGTGTACAATTCTGCAATACATCATCTATATATCACATTGTGTGTTCACCACCCAGAGTTAGTTCTCCTTCCATCACCATATATTTGACCTCCTTCACTCTCATCTACCACCCTCCTCCCTCCTTACCCTGTGGTAACTGCTAAACTATCGTCTGTGTCTATGAGTTTTTGTTTCTTTATTTGTTTGTCTTGTTCCTTTGTTGTTTTCAGTTTTATATCCCACATATCACATGGTTCTCTACTTTTTCTGACTTATTTTGCTTACCATAATAATCTCAAGATCCGTCCATTGTTTTTGTTCTTGTTGTTGTTTTACTAAGCAGCTAATTTACTTGGAGTTGAACTGAAAACTTTGTCTCTCCTATGGTCTGTAGTTGTTGATATCTCCATTTAGTTCTTCTGACTTCCAGCTGCTGAATATTTAGATTCACCTTTGGTAAATTCAGAGAACTCACCTGGTGCAGCTCAATCTTTAAAGGTTAGGTTCCTTTCTGGCTATTGCCTGCTTTTTTCATGCCTCTGTCATATACTTCCCCACAGATGCATATTTTAGTGGTCAACCAGTGATTTGGGCAAAATTTATACTCAGGCTTTGGGGCTTCAATTCTTTTGTGATTCTCTTGTTTACAGATTTTCCCCTTAAATTTTTACTTGTACTCTATTATCTGGTACCTTGAGCCTGTAAGTTGACTAATATCTTCCTTTGCTTTAGCCAGGGGAGTTAGGGAACATTTCAGGCAAGATAACTAATTGCAAACTCCTAATTCTTACCTCTTCCAGATTCAGTTTTCTAAAGTAAACTCTCCTCTGGTTTCTGTCTGCTTTTGAATGTTTTCCCATTCTTCTAAATAATCTTTTAAAAAAGTATTTTGTACAGATTTTATAATTATCATCTGTAAGAGGGTTCATGGTAGCCATTCTACTCCACCATCATTACTAGAAATGTTTGTGTTTAAATCTTTAGTCTTTATCTCTTGTAGGTACTGTAAACTACATGAGGGCAGGTAAGCTTCTGGTTATTGTTATCTATCCAGGTTTTAACACAGAATAAATATTTGCTATATGATTAAATAGAAAATCAGACTGCTACTATGATCATGCAATTAATGGCTCAGTTGTGCTTCACGAGGACTTACTGCTTTTCACATCTCATCATCCCTATCACAGTGTAAGGCTTTTGAGGAGCTAGACCTTTATATTTTTACAGGCTTCTTATTCACTTTTTGGAACAAGTGGGGGAACCATATTTACTAAGTGGAGTTTTCTTGTATGACCAATAAGAGAATAAACTACAAGCATATCACTTTTTTTAAGTTTTAGAAAAAAGAATATGCCTCTTGTGAGTATTGCCCATGGCCCTGGAAATTCTCAGCAGGGGACTCCCAAATACAAGTAGATCTGACTTGACAACCACAGACATTTTGCTCTTCTTTTGAAGTAAGCTTTTCAGGAGTAAGTGAGGAGTAAGTCTCCCCTCTAACCTCCACTTTGGACCAGGAACTCAGTTTACAACCATTACCACAACATCCAGGCACCAACCAACTTAGGTATCAGATGAATTTACTTAGGTCAGGTGCCCATTAAACAAACAAAACAAAAAACAAAAGCCTCCATTTATACAGGATAATTGGTATCTTTTCAATGGCAGCTGTTTGTTTGTTTGTCTGTTGCTCTTCACTGATGCCTGTATTCCTACTTTGAACAAGAGATGATTATCTATCAAGTGTATAATACCATGAGGGTGTCTGGAATCAGAAGTAGTGTATCTACATTAAATATAAGTAATTGTTATTACAGTTTTGTACTTTTGGATGTGATCACTATTTCACTTTCTACTTTAAGGTACTCACATGAATAGTTCCTATATAGGTGTTACTGGCTGCATGTTGGGAACGTTATATATTTAAACAGTTTGCAGTTAATTAAGAGTATTGACTTAGAACTAAATCAGTGGTCTCACACAACATCTGTGCTCTTCTTCTCTCTGTCTGTGTATTTCGATGGCGTCTATCACCCTGGTATCTAAGCGCTCAGAAAATCTAATTAGGCTAATTTCAATTTCCTCTGTGAGGGAGAAGGATCTACTTCTCTTCATCACCTTCTCTGCTAGAGCCTTCTTGAGGGGAGTCATTATTATTCCTCGAAGAGAAAGGCAGTTGAAAGAGAGCCTCAAGGTAGAAACAGCATTCCACACTTTACTTGAAAGTTGGGGTTTTGGCTTCTAGAAGTGTTTTCAGCTTTGAAACACTGCCAGAAAAGCAAAAGGGCGGTCAGTGCTAAAGAGTCTGTGAACATGGTAAACATTGGAAATTTCCTTGCAAGCTCTGTGTTCAAGAATTTGCTAGTAAATTCTGCTTTATTGTGGGACACTCGCGGTGTCCCAGGCTATCACCACGTGACAGACGCACAGTTTTATTTATCAAAGAAGCATAAAGGCAGTGTTCTCTCACCAACAATGAACAGGTACTGTTGTTCTCCTGTCGGCGTGTCTCTGTTAATGTTCCGACATCTTAATTTCTGTGTTGTGGAACGCTGCCTGATTTCATTGGTTTTCAATGCCTTGCCTGCAGCTAGAGGTATGGATAAGGCAGCCGCAAAATCATTCTGAACTCTGTTTTGTGGTTTTAACACACATGGGCTACTTTTCAGGAGCGAATCCAAAGAAATAAATTTGTGCATAGGCAGGGAATTGTAGTCACAAAGCAGAGCTTGTTAGGTGGAAATAAGAAAAGATCAGAGATGACCAAATACATTTGCCTGAGCTGAATCAGCAGCTCTTGTGATGGAGTGTGAAGGAAAAAAATTACGGAATTAAAAAAAAAAAAAATTGCCACTTCACCTCAGCTCAATCACAGATCAAACCTAACGTGACTAGTTCTTTCTATGGTTTTCATGTCAAAGTTGTTTTTTCACTCTTTGCTTGGAATTTATGTTATTTAGAGTACCTGAGATAGTGGTGGGGATGTTTGGCTGGGAATGCTAGGATCAAGTTCACTGAAAAAGAGGGAATTTAAAAATTTACTCCTTCTGGTAAAAAGAATTGAAAGGATAGTGTAGTATGGAGAATTTGGTATTGAAAGGTTAACACCTGGATTGATAGGGTGACAGCATGTAGTGCTGTGACTCACCTCCAAGCTCTCCTTGGCACTTGGAGAGGCAAGGTGGAGACTCCCAAAATGTCTATCCAGGATCACATTAAAACTATTAGTGGATAGCCAGCATTAGAGATATTTTTCAACCAAAGGATATGTCAGACTGTGACAAGAAAATGACTGCTGACCAAAGCCAATCCTTCACCCTAACAATTTCAAAGACCTGGCCTTGGAGCAATGGCATCTTTTCAGAACTAACATTCTGGAGAGAGTGCCACATGTGGCAGTGCCACAGATATGAAAAGATATGAAATTACCATGTGTCAATGACCACATAGAAAGAGAGCACAGTCCTTCCTTTGTGCCTTTTGTCAGCATCACTTAGCAACATCATAATTGGCTGCAAATATTCTATGAAGATCCCTTAATTAGTTGAGCCATTTCACTGTCTTGCTCTTTAAATGACCACAAACATGATTTGTAAGCTTAGGCCTTGTCTGGACTCAGCTGACCTTTTAGATCTGGAGAACCCAGGCTAATTTCAAGGCTTCTTGGGGACGGTGTGAATTCCCTTGTAGTGGCTTTTCTATCAAAAGTCCCCTAAATACATTTGTGGGGATGCAGGCATCAGTATGAGCTGTAAAATGTAAAATAGTCCAACTCACCTCTGCCAGATACTCACAGGATAATCTTCCCTGGGTCTTTGACTTTTTAATCTGTAAAACAGATTACACTCAGGTTCTCTGTTCTATATGTGGGATGACAGTAGGGGTAGTATTTAATCTGGGCCATAGAACTTTGAGAGTATTTAATTTTAGTTTTTAACTTTTCTACTATGTAACGCAACTACTACATATATATAGCCTATATATATTTAGGCTACATAATGCTATTGGAATAATTCAATATGAGTCATTTAAGCAAATGCATCAGATATGTTTCTAAGGCCATGTAAAGATGGGGGCAAGAAATGGGCTCAAGATTCAATGGGGTATGAAGAGGCCAAGCAAACAACACCCTCTATCGCACTTGAGTTGTGAACAACGTGAGAAATCAGATAGAAGGCATGACAGACAGGAAACCAAAATATTGCCTTTCTATCCTGATATTGGAAATATCAGGATATTTTCCTGCTAAGCAGCAGGAAAAGTAAGTCAACTCTTTTGTACTAAGTAAAGGGTGCTAAGTAAAGGATATAGGTATCCTGGAAGCGCTGGGACATTATTCTGGCCAGTATCCCACCACATACTCATGTGTCTATTTCCTTTAGATCCTGGTCTTTACGGGGGTTTATGGTTAGAAAACATAAATATCTTGATCTTATTTCTCCATATAAAGTATGTTACTTTAGCTATGTAACACTCAGATATTGACATCTGTTCTCCAAAAGATTTGTTCAAGAATTTTCATAGCAGGTTTATTTATAATGGAGCCAAACTGGAAATAACCCAAAAGTCCATCATCAGGTAATGGAATGGAATAACACTCAGGAATAAAAAGGAACAAACAACTAATACATATAATACAGATGAATCCCACATCATAATAACATTATGCTGAGCAAAAGAAGCCAGATTAAAAGAACACGCGCTACCTGATCCCATTTGTGTGAAGTTATAGGATATACAAAAGTAAGTTCTAATGATAGAAATCAGAACAGTCGTTACACCTACAGCTCCGGGAGTGGGGAGATTAACTACAAAGGGGCATGAGGAAGCTTAGTGGAGTGATGGAAATGTGCTTTATTTTAATTGGAATGTTTGTTACACAGTTGTGTGCATTCATCAAAACTAGCAAAATGGTACACTTGCTGTATGTGCATTTTATTATGTATAAATTATACTTTAAACATTTAAAGAAAAATATACAGAAGGTACAAATTGATCAGGGAATAAAAGCACAATCAAACGTATTTTTTAAAAATGAAATCTATCAAAAACATTTCAAATGTTTTCTGTTATTTGAACTGCACTAATTTTTCACAACTTACATAAGCCATGATTTGGAATCCCAAAATACAGAATGTTTTTCTTCCTTTTGCCAAGCTTGTGGGAATGAAAGTTTTATTATGGAAATGGAATACAATAGAAAAAATAAAATAAAATAAAACAGAATAAATACAATAAAATAGAAAAATTTTTAAAATGCAATAAAAAAAATGTACTTCTTCTGGAATATTTACCCTAATAGGTAAAGAAAGCTAGGGGACTGTCAATTACAGAGACTACATATGAGTATGTTTCTACATCTACAGCTGACTTTGCTTTCATATAAATTTAAATGATGGTAATTGCCTTTGAGTGTGAGCTTGTAAATGTGTGTGCATGTGTACCAAGCAACACAGGTAAATAAAAGAAGCACGAAGAGAGAACTAGGAAGAACTGGATAAAATTATTTTAAGAATGTCAAATTATAATCTTTTATGAAAAGAAGATATATTACCCATTATTTTCATGTGTATTAATTGGCATTCAAGCCATCTGCATCATTTACTCATATGTATTTAATAGCCATCATAAATATCCCTCTGCCAGCTAGAAAAGATCCATATATCAGGAGAGATGACAATCTTGGGACTATCATTCAATGACTTAGTATTAAAGGCTGAGCATTTTCTTGAGGTTATTAGAGTTTTATTTTAAACTTTTATAGTAATGTACAGTAGCATGTAAAACACATTGTTTTAATGGATCTTTCAAGCCCCCTACAAAAAAACCCACTGTAAGTATAGTGAATGCCAATCTATGATGAAGTGTATTCCGTAAGCTATAGTTAGCTTTTGAGCTTTTAATAATATACTTTGTTCTAGAACACTGGTCAAATTTCAGTAGACCTGGAAATAAAAATTGGAATTGTTATGAGCCCATTCAGCTCCCCTGGCACAACTGTTTTCTCCAATAGTTGTGCACACATTTCTTGGAATTCATAGAAGAGTTGCAGTTCTGATATTAATGAAAGCCAGCCAACTTTCATTCTGATAGTTGTGTCAATATGTCGCAGCTATCAACACTGCCTGAACAGAACTATCAAAAGGTGCTTTGAAATGAAATTGCATGTTAAAAGAAAAGCAGGGTGCGATTTGATTTGTTTCAGCCTGGGAGTGGTAAGGGAGAACTCTGTACTAGGTCCAGGACACCTTCCTGAGAGCCCTGTGCCAACTTACCATGGCTTCTGGGGCTTTCCAGTGCCCCATGTACTTGGCCCAGCACTGCTCAGGTCATGGGGCTCACAGAAGACTGTAGCTTAGCTTACGTCATAGCAGACAGGGTTAATAATTGTCATACTCAGAAATAGAAATAAATATGTCTTTAAGTAGAATAAAAGTACATATTTAATAGCATGCTCACCCTTGTCTGGAATAATTTGTTCTAGTATACGCTTACAGTCCAAAGCAGACTTATGGTTGACAGACACCATTTAAAAACAACTGGCAGGAACAGGAGCCATTATTTCTTTTCCTTGCTTACAGAACATCCACTTGTCCTGTTTATACAGTTCCTAATGTTTACCTTTATCTCAAAGAGAGTTGGAATATGTGTCTTTAAGAACCAGGGCTGTTTCAGATTTAGTGAGACGAATAGATAAATGACCTCTCACTTCTGATGTTGAACTCTGAGTTCAGTTACTGGTTCGATGTAACTGGCTGAGCATCGGATTGCTTCTCAACCCTGCCGGTATGTTGGAATCACCGGGGGAGCTTTTAAAAAATTACTGATGTCCAGGCCCCACCCCCAGAGAACTCGTTTAATTGGTCCAGGGTGGAGCTTGGGCACTAGTAATTTTTAAAAAGCTCCCCAGGTGATCCTAATGTGTACCAGGGTTGAAAACTACTGGTTTACAGCAAAATAGTTTCAGCCATATAGCAGTAGCAAAAAGGGAGGCTGGGACTGAGTGAGCAGGAAGGTTTGCGTGGCTTCTATAGCTCCAGGAAAACACCCAGGGTGAAGTTTTGGGGGTGTAGACAAGAATCAGACAGGGTTCTGCCCCACGGGCTCATGGGCCATGAGGGGGGAAAACTCAGAAGCTCTTGACTATTGTATAAGAGGTAAATGCCGTCCAATTAGAGGTGGAAAGGGATGCAAATCTTTGTCCAAAAGTGGGAAGAAAATGAAGTATCCCTGGGTGTTATCCAAGCAAAAGCTAAAAGAATCACTCTTCCGAAGAAGACATACAGATGACCAACAGGCATATGAAAAGATGCTCGACATCACTAATCAGGGAAATGCAAATCAAAACTACGAGATACCACTTCACACCTGTCAGAATGGTTATTATCAAAAAGTCAACAAATATCATGTGTTGGTGAGGATGTGGAGAAAAGGGAAGCCTTGCGCACTGTAGGTGGGATTGCAAACCGGTGCAGCCCTTGTGGAAAACAGTATGGAGGCTCCTCCAAAAACTGAATATAAATGTGACTTAGCAATTCCACTTCTGGGTATTTATCCCAAGAAAACAAAAACACTAATTTGAAAAGATACACGCACCCCTATGTTCATTGCGACATTATTTACAATAGCCGAAATATGGAAGCAAGCTAGGTGCCCATCAATAGATAAATCTTGCCATTTTCAACAACATGTATAAATCTAGAGGGTATTATGCTATATGATATGTCAGGCAGCTAAAGACAAATACCGTATGGCTTCGTTTATATATAGAATCTTAAAACAAAACAAAGCCAACAAAGAAACAAAACAAAAACAGACTCAGAAATAGAAAGTAAAGGGATGGTTACTAGAAGGAAGAGGGTAGGGATATAGGTGAAAGGGGGAAAAGGAATATAGTTGATAATATTGTGATAAGTTTACATAGTGACAGTTTATTACTAGACTTATTGTTGTGATCACACTGTAAAGCATAAAAATGTCAAATCACTATATTGTACACCTGAACTAATATAACCAATAAAAGACTGTATATCAACTATACTTAAAACAAGTAAAGAATCGATCTTACTTAACTGAATCCCCAACTTAAATATTCTGGTTTACCTTATTCATTCATTTGATCGTCTCTCAACCATGTTGAGAAGAAGATATGGCCTTGTTGTGGACTCCATGTTTTGTGTCCCTCCAAAATTCATATATTGAAACTCTAATTCCCAATAGGATGATATTAGGAAGTCATGAGAATAGAGTCCCTATAATGAGATTAGTGTCCTTGTAAGAAGAAGACACTAGATAGAGCGCTCTCTCTCTCTCTCTCTCTCTCTCTCTCTCTCTCTCTCTCTCTCTCTCTCTCTCTCTCTCTCTCTCGTATGTGATGACACAACCATCTGTAAGTCGGGAAGAGATTTCTCACCAGAACCCCTCCATGTTGGCACCTTGGTCTCAGAGTTTCCTGTCTCCAGAACTGAGAGAAATAAATGCCTGTTGTTTAAGCCACCCCGTCTTTCGTACGTTGTTATAGCAGCCCAGGCTGACTCAGACTGGTCTAAAGTCCTATTTGCCAGACGAGAGTGTGAAAGTACAGAGGTGTTGAGTATGTGGCCTACAATCACAGCACCAGAGGCAGAGATGGTAATGACTGCCACAGGCACTGGCGAGAAGCTTCACCGGCATGGCCTCATCCAGTGTGTACTGTACAACCCTGTAAAAGGAGTAGTAGTATCATTGCCTTTTATAGATGCACGAACTGAGGCTCAATCTCCATAGGTAAATTGTGCAAGAGCAAGTTACTGCTTATTGAGTGCTAAGGCAGAATGCATTTGTCTCCTATTGCTGCTACAACAAATTAACACAAAATTCATGACTTCAAACAACACAAATGCATTGTTTTACAGTCCAGGAAGGTCAGAAGTCTAAAATGAGTTGGCAAGACTGGTTCCTTCTGGAAGCTGTAGTGGAGAATTTAATTTCTTATCTTTTCCAGCTTCTGGAGGCTGCCTGCATTCCTTGTCTCAGGGCCCCTTCCTCCATCTTCAAAGTCAGCAGCCTAACATCTTCAAATCTCTTCTCTTCTCTTCTCTTCTCTTCTCTTCTCTTCTCTTCTCTTCTCTTCTCTTCTCTTCTCTTCTCTTCTCTTCTCTTCTCTTCTTTCTCTTCTCTTCTCTTCTCTTCTCTTCTCTTCTCTTCTCTTCTCTTCTCTTCTCTTCTCTTCTCTCTCTCTCTCTCTCTCTCTCTCTCTCTCTCTCTCTCTCTATCTCTGCTTCCATCATCACATCTCATTCTCAGACTCTGACTCCCTTTCACCCTCTTTCTCTTATAAGGACCCTTGGGATTAGATAGGTCCCACGCAGATAATCTGAAATAATCTCTCCTTCTCAAGATTTTTCACTTAATCACATCTGCCAAGTTCCTTTTCCCATGTAGGGTAATATATTCACAGGTACTAGAGATTAAGATGTGTTCATCTTTGTGGTGGTGGTGGGGCGTGGGGGACGCAGTCTTCTCCCCACCCCACAATCACAAACCCAAACCCAAGTCTGACTCCAAAGCACTTAATCTTGGATGATACTCCTTACCCCCTTTCCAATACACACACACACACACACACAAACACACACACACACACACACACACACAGAGAAATGAGATCTCTTGATTTCCCCAAAATGGAATCTTTTCCCTTTCCAATACTGTTTGATTCTATCAGACAAAACTTTCACAGCCTGAGTTATTGGAATAATTGCCCCAGTGACCCTTTTCATCAACAGGGTGGATATATAAATATTATGATGACTAAAAGTGGTTGGGAGTAAGCTGGACTTCACACAGAAAGTTTTGCAACCAAGATTTAAAAAGAAACAGTTCTGAGGTTCTTAAAAGAGGATGGCTTGGTCCTTGGCCTTCATCATAGCAAATACATATACATTCCTACCAATATTTCCCTAGTGCTGCTTGTACTCAATATTTCCCTTAATGACCCAGAATGTCCTTCTTACTGTATCTCTCCAAAGTTCAAAAATAGCATCTGCCAGACCTGTGTTGTTTTCTATGACTGTGGCTGAATGACATCTGTGATCTTCCTTCTGAAATTGAGGGTTTAAAACAAGAGGAGAGATCAGAGACTAAACCTGCCTTCTGACACTGTGGAACCATCTGAGCCCAACTCCAACTCTCTGAGCTTTGCTGAGCAGAAGCCAGACCTCACTTGAATAAATGCAGAAGGAGCAATTTTGCTCTCTGCCAAAAAGGGAGTTATAATATTTATGAGAATGTTAAATACATTTTCCATGACTGTCAGTAATACATTCTTGGACTTTCCTAATGCAGACCTTGAAGGAGTGGATTTAGTTCAGAATACTTTGCACAATATTAAAAGTAACTTGAGTTTAATTTAGTACATGGGTGGGTAATATAGTACTCAACAGCAGCCATTGTACCAGGAAGGATTAGAAACAGTGAGTTAGTTAACTGAAGTGGCATCACTGAGACTGTCTTATAGTCTATTAAGTTCCTGCTCTTCAGACTTAGGTTGCTTCTTTCGAGACACCTAACATGGGGTAGATGATTTTTTGTGCCTGGCCCACCATTGGTCCTCAGCCATTGTTAAATGGTAATAATGCACAGGCAAGTGAGGGGTTAACAGGCACTTTCATTTTCATGGAGGTTTACCTAAATCAACAGTAGAGTTGACTGTTGAAAGGATCTGACAAGCAAGGACAGTGTGCACTGTCCACAGACAGTGGAGGCACCCTGGCCACAGGAGTGGAGAAAACGTCTCAGTGCATGGTGTTCAGGCCTTGCTGGGACTGGCTATGAGGCCTTGAGCAGGTCTGTGGAAGCAAGGTGGGCTTCTTATACTGCTTTTGCAGCCTTGCCATTAGTGCAGGGGCAGATTCTATCCACACTCACGTCATCATTAATATTTTCCCTCTTACAGATGATGTGTTTTGATTGCCCCAGACGGAAGTCTTGTCTTCCACCTCTGGATTCTCATAGGTAGGACTTTACCTGTTGACTCTGCATTCGTGTGTTTGGGCTGCCATAACAAAATGCCACAGACTGGGTGGCTCAAACAATAGAAATTTATTTTCTTACATTTATGGAGGCTGGATGTCCAAGATCGAGATGTCCGCAGGGCTGGTTTGGTCTTTCTGAGGCCTCTTTCTGTGGCTTGTAGATGGCTGTCTTCTCCCTGTATTTTCACCTGATCTTCCCTCTGTACCTGTGTGTGTACCTAATAGTCTCATTTTAATTTCACTACTTCTTTAAAGACCCCATCTCCAAATACAGCCACTTTCTGAGGGCCTAGTGGTTTGGACTTCAACATAGGAATTTGGGGGGACACAGTTCAGCCCATAACGATCCCATAGCACTTCTCTCTTTCAGCTTTGTATTGTCGCTGCTCATTTGCCTGTTGTTTCTCCTCTATTAGACGGCAAACAAAGGAAGAGAGAGGGAAGGAAAGAGGAAGACAGAGGTTAGATTAAATAGGCATGATACACACCATTCAAAGGTTAAATGATTATGCAAGTGACCAATATTGAAGACCAATAAGTTATTTAAAGAAAGAATATTGTGGAAATGTATACAACTGAGGAAAAGTCTTCAAACTTATAAGAGCTATCCAACTGGAAAAGAAAGCCTGCCAGAGTACATGGACACCCTCTTAGAGCATGTTATTAACAGAAGGGAGTAGGCTTTGTCTGGTTCTGGGTGGCATTTGTGTCAGAATAGATGTGGTCTTTTTTGCCTGAAACAGTCCCCCAAAGAAAGCATTCTATAATGAGGAGGCTGTTAGCCTGTCCCAGAGCTCGCCAACACCTCTCGTGCTTCCTGCCTTTGTGCTGTTCTCTCTTGAGGCCTTGTGCAAAGCACGACATTTTGTTGCTTCATCCAACTGTGCAGTCCTGTGATGTGGGCCTCTCCGAGTCGCCCTGCTCAGCTGGGCAGTGTTTCAAGGGATCAGGAAACCGTTTTCCATCCCAGGAGCCAGCCTCAAAGTTAGAAAGTTCTGTGGTTTGGTTTGGATTTCGCTCATCCCTACAGAGAACTTGGTCTGCCAATCTCTACATACATGTCAGCATAAATAGCAACAGATGTACCTTCAACATGTAAAAACTCTATAAAATATAACAAACTCTGTTTTTCCATTTGGGATGAGTCATTAACCATATGTTTGTGATACTCTTTCATTTGCAAATCTGAGGCACACATTTTACCTTGCAGGAGACCAAGAGCTATTTCTTTTTAGGAGGTTCCTTTCTGTCTCGAGAATTGGTTCAGCAACACCTTGGTCTATTTCTGTGGGTATCTTGAATCAGCCTGTGGAAAATGTATGGACTGTTCTTTACGTGAGCTCCATGGCGTGCCTGGGCTCTGCCCTTGGAAGTGTTCTTGGCCAGAACATTTGAAAACCCGCTCTGGTGCTCAGAGTACTCACTGCTCGTGTGAATGCTCAGTGGCCGGCCTCTTGCAATGAAATACGCTGATTTCAGGAGTGTTTGTTTGGTTTCTGATACTTCAGAGAGAGAAATGCGGCATTTCGCAAGGCCACAAGCAAGTAATAAAGAAGTTGAGTAATTAGTGGATGTCATTTTTCAGAGAGAGTAAGAGGGTCTTTTGTTTGTTTCTTGTCTTCTGTGAAAGAGTTGTATGAAAGTCTTTTCTGTACTTAGGTCTCTGGAAGAAAGCTGATCTTGAGGAATTGTACCTCCTATCAGAGTTAATATTTTCTGCGAATGAAATCTTCCTCTTCTAAAAAAAGGACTAAACTTTTTATTGTGAAAGATTTTGAAAATACACAAAATAAGGAATATAATATAGTACTATAATAAACCCTCGATTTAATAATTATCAACATCACACTTGCCTTATTTATCTTATTTTTTCTCTTTTTTGTTTCTTTATAGTATTTTTTAAAAACTCTGACATTGTGTCATTTCATCCTTATACAGCTCCAAATAAAGATATTTTCTTACAAACATAATACTGTTATTACAACTAACAAATTTAACAATAATTCCTTAGTATCATCTAATGCCAAGTCTGTGTTCAAATTTATTTGATTATCACAAATTCATTATTTTACAATCAGGTTGTTCAAACCTAGACCTAATCAATGTCCATATGATGTATTTTGTCTCCTAAGTCTCTTTTTTTTCAAATAGTCCCCTTGTGTTCCCCCCCAAACAGACTTTATGATAAGGACTTGGGTGCAGATTTTATTTGAGAGTTAGTGCTAGGATGCAAAGATGAAAGAACAAGAAAAGTAAGGCAGGAAACACCAAGAAAAGATGCATTGATGAGCAGGTTATCACTCTGGGCATCTGCAGTTAAATTCTGCAGGGAATACTCTGAGGAACTGTGTAGCATGCTTCTCAGAGTTGTCCCACCAAAGGTTGTGGCATGTGGGTTCTTCATCCTCTGACTCTTACCTCTCATTGGTTACTTTTTGGACTGCCTGCTCCTGTGATGCTAGAAGGCCTGAGACAGAGAAGCAGAGAGTTTTAAGTGACGGAAGTCTACTGGGAACTCAGGTGGTGTAGGGAAGAGTCAGCTACACCTCCCTTTCCTTCCTTCCTTCCTTCCTTCCTTCCTTCCTTCCTTCCTTCCTTCCTTCCTTCCTTCCTTCCTTCCTTCCTTCCTTCTTGTTTTCTTGCTTTCATTCTTCTCTCTCTTTCTCTCTCTCTCTCTCTCTCTCTCTCTCTCTCTCTCTCTCTCTCTCTCTCTCTGTCATTGATTTGTCCTGTAAAATGTCCCAGGCTCTGGGCTTCATCTATTTTTTCCTTGTTGGTATCTTAAACTTTTTCCTCTCTACCTCATATTTCATACACACTGGAAGTTAGGTCTAAAGGCTTGATTAGAGTCTGTTTCAATTTGTTTCAGCATGAGTAATTCATAGTTGGTGTTCTTTCTACAGATTTGATGGGGACATTCCTGGGTAGTTTGCATCAAGGAGAGTGAACTCTTCCTTCCACTTGGCAGCCCCTTACAGCAGAAAGCACCTTGAAGATTTCTAGTCCAGCTTCCTATTTTATGGGACAGAGAACTGATGACCAGAAAGATCATTGACCATCTCATCTCACCTGCCATGTGCTCTTCTCACATTTATTTCACATTTTAATGTATTTAATAACCTCCTGCAAACTCTTTCTTGCCCTAGACGTTCCAGTAAAATTTCCCCCTCTATTCCTCCTATGTCAGTTTCTCCCTGTTGTGTAAAACCTATGACTCCTCTCAATTCTCATTCTATATACTACCTCTGCAGCATTTAATATTGGTAACCACACTATCCCTCTTAAAATACTTGCTTTGCTTGTCTTCTCTGAGCTTACTCTCCAATCTTTCTGATTAACCCCTCTTAATCACATCCTTTGCCCCTAAAATATAAGTATTTGCTAAGATTTGAGAGATATTTGCCAGATACAATACAATTTAAAAGAAACGCCCATACTAAATTAAAAAAGGATTTCAGGAGACAATATATAATTCCTATACTTGTATGAATGGCAGAGAATTAAGGGAAGTGGGTAAAGACAATTCTGTCAGTACCTGATAATGTCTCCCAACTTGGAAAAATGGGAACAGAGATCTAAGTGGGCACCACAATACCAAGATGGAACCACCTTACCAAGAGTCTATCACCTCCCTGTGGCTCAGCAGTGGGCACCAAGCTGGAAGAATATCTCAGTGTTCAGGGGCTCCACGTTGTTTTCTCAAGCTAGAGCAAATAATGTGGAGGCAAGGTTAATACAGATGAAAAACTGGAGAAAATCTCCTTGAAACAAGGTTGCAACCCTAGAGCCGCAGCAACAAATAATAGTTACTGAGTTGAGAAAATATATGACTCACCAAATGACATGCCTAGGTGCTAGGTATCAGAATAGCCAAAGTTCCCACTCATATCATAGTATGTGAATAAACAGAAACCTGAGGGCCTTACATCTCCTTCCAAGTACTGTCCCCAGTGAAGGATTTTCTATATATGTGTATCAAAATTTAACTGGCAAATGTGTCCAGGATCTTAGCTCTTTCTCTAACTTCCTTGGGTAGAAAAATGAAGTGATATTATAATCTATAATCCCAAGCCGTCCTACCCCCCATATTAAATCCCATGGAATGAGAATTTAGGAGATTTGGCTTTATTTATTTTGATGATCAATTCAGAGCTGCAAGGTACTATCTCCACTCAAAGGTGAGAATGCAAAATAAAAACAGAATCTTGAGACCTAGAAAAATTATGCAGTGAAAAGGGAGTAAATAAGCTAACGTGCAAAACAGAGATAAGAGAGATAAAAAGCATAATTTGAAGAAAATTTTACACCAGAAGGCATAATGAAAAATATACCACTCTGTCACACTTCTAAGAAAAAGAAAGGATGAATGAACCTATTAAACAAGAAATGGGAGAAGACAACAGAATGAAAAGGGAACTGCCACAGGTAAATTTAAAAAAAAAGAATAAAGTAATGTTATTATACAACTAAAACTACAGTAGAAGAATCAAAGCACAAAACTGATCCTAAAAAAATTTGAATCAGTAGAGTTATTGAGAAAATCACTCATAATGAAGAGAGAACGACAAAGAAATGATCAGAGCAAAGATGATAGCAATGGAAATCAAGCAGAGGGGTCAGTATATAGTTTGTATGTCTGAAAAAAATCAAAAGTGATGAGCAAAAACACAAAAAGAGGAATATGCAATTTTCAAAAGCTCCCTATAACCAGCAAAATGAATAAAAACTTGTCAAACCCCAAGTTCTCTTCAAGCAAAGGTACAGAACTTTAACGACAAAAAGAAAAATAAACATTCAAATCAGTATAGCACTGATTAAGACTAAAGTCACACTACCTGGGTTCAAATTGCATGGCTCTGAGTTTAGACAGCTACTGTATAAACTTACAAGATTATCATAGGATAAAATGTGAAAATTCTTGCAAAATTAGCTTATTGCCTATAGTAGGTACATGGTGCCATCTATTATTATAAACACTCAGCCAGAGGAAATATGTAACCAACAATAGAAATCATCAAGTTTGTCTACAATTCACATTCACAGTATTAGAGAATTTTAAGGAGGAAAGCTTTGGCTAAGCATTCCATAAATAGTCAAGCTATTCTTCTTCTTCTTCTTCTTCTTCTTCTTCTTTTTTTTTTTTTTTTTTTTTTTTAACAGGACTTTATTAGGGAACAGTGTGTATTTCCAGGACTTTTTTTTCCAAATCAAGTTGTTGTCCTTTTAATCTTAGTTGTGGAGGGTGCAACTCAGCTCCAGGTCCTGATGCCGTTGCTAGTTGCAGGGGGCGCAGCCCACCATCACTTGCAGGACTCCAACCGGCAACCTTGTAGTTGAGAAGACGCACTCCAACCAACTGAGCCATTCGGGAGCTCAGCGATAGCTCAGCTCAAGGTGCCGTGTTCAATCTTAGTTGCAGGGGGCGCTGCTCACCATCCCATGTGGGAGTCAAGGAATTGAACTGGCAACCTTGTGGTTGAGAGCCCACTGGCCCATGTGGGAATCCAACCGGCAGCCTTTGGAATTAGGAGCACGGAGCTCTAACCGCCTGAGCCACAGGGCTGGCCCCAGGCTGTTATTCTTGTAAAGGCAAAAGAAAAGCATATTAAAAAGACCAAGAATTTGGGAATAATATCACCAATAAACAATTCACGGAAAGGTCATTTGCAGAAGTATTCCAGCGGAAAAGATGGATCAGAAAGAATAAGAAAGTTATGGTATTAAAGGCCTGTTAGTGAATATGGATCAGTCAGTTTGTTTGTTCTTAACCCCTAGGAAATTCTGAAGAAGGCGTGGACCCTTTCAGAAAAAAATGTACATACTAGACATACATTAAAAAAGTACACAATATTGTGAGTTATTTGAAAATCTATGGAAATTAATCCATAGCCTCCTTTGGAATCCACAGATCACAGATTGTGTTTTAAACATGAGTCTTAGTTTAAATAACTGTGATTACAAAACAAAAATTAAATGTCAAATTTGTGATGAAATATCTTATCTATGGTTACAGATATAGATAGATATCTATAGATACATAGGGTATAAAAGTAATAATTTGAACATAGTAGATATGGACAAAAACTTCACACCAAGCAACACACACACATGAACACACACACACACACACACACACCAGGAAGTGAAAGGTGTCAGTCGCATGAAGAAAACTAAGTGTGCAAATGCATACATTTTCTCATTTTTTTCAAGGAATAGATGAAAAGATATGGCAACTTTTCATAGGTTTGAGCAAGTATGTAAAGACGTAAAAGTAACACTTAGAAAAATTGAAGACAAAATGTACACATTCTAAATAGTGAAAATAAATTAAATAAATACACAATATTACAGATTAATCAAAAATGGCAAAATTTTAATAATTAGTATATCTATGTTGAGAATACGGTTGCTCACTGTACTGTTCTCTCAACTTTTTTATATATTTAATTTTTTTCACAATAAAACCATGAATGAAGAGAAAAATAAACAAAATATGTAGTAAAAGCTAAAGAAAACAAAAACATAAAACAAATCATAAAAACTACTGTAGATTTCTGTCATAAAACTTAAAAACAAACCTCAAAAGGATCAAGCCAAATAATTTAACTATCACTCTTACAAAACTTAAATACTGTTTAAAATAAAACAAAAAAAATCCAAATAACAACAATAACATACATGTGTCATCCAATCAAAAACTACAAGATAAGAGATAAAGCAGCAAACTGTGACCCATAATGATGATAAAAATAATTCATCATAGAAACAGATCTAGAAATGACAGTGTTGATGGAATTATCAGGAAAGGATTTTAAAACCACAATTACAACTATGTTCAAAGACTTAAAAGAAAGCATTGCATAAAATAAAGAAGAAAAAACTGAACATATGAAGGTCTGACATTTAAATTCCTGAACTTGTTGCAACAATGTTGCTAATGTTTTTTGATATTAGAGGGATTATTCATTATGAATTTGTACCAACTGGACAAACAGTTAACCAAGTTTGCTATTTGGAAGTGCTGAAAAGGCTGTGTGAAGAAGTTAGACGACCTGAACTTTTCACCAACAATTCATGGCTCTTGCATTATGGCAATACACCAGCTCACACGGCACTGTCTGTGAGGGAGTTTTTAGCCAGTAAATAAATAACTGTATTGAAACACCCTTCCTACTCACCTGATCTGGGTCCCAATGACTTCTTTCTTTACCCGAAGATGAAAGAAATATTGAAAGGAAGACATTTTGATGACATTCAGGACATCAAGGGTAATATGACAGCTCTGATGGCCATTCCAGAAAAAGAGTTCCAAAATAGTTTTGAAGGGTGGACTAGGTGCTGGCATTGGTGCATAACTTCCCAAGGGGAGTACTCTGAACGTGACTGTAGTGATATCCAGCAATGAGGTATGTAGCACTCTTTCTAGGATGTGTTCTCAAACTTCATTGTCATACCTCGTATGAGAGAACAAACAAAAGTTCTAGAGATTAAAAATACAACATGAGAAAGGAAGATTTCACTGTATGGAATTTATAGACACTACATAATAATGGATCAGTGAACTTGACAACAGTAATGGAAACTCTGCCAAATGAAATAAAGAGAAAAAAGACTGAAAAACGAATAAAACCTTAGTGACCTGTGAGGCAGTATACAGTGGCTTAAAGAAGAGGAGTGAGAAAAAGACGATATAGTTGAAGAAATAACAGGTAAAAAATTTTCCAAATTAATAAAATCTGTAAATTCAAACAATCAAGAAACTCAAGGATTCCCAAGCAGGATAACTATTAAAAAACAAAACAAAACAAAACAAAAACTATAAAGACACATCATAAACAAGTTTCTGAAAACCTAGTGACATAAAGGAAAGTTTCAAAATATTCAGTTTTAAAAAACTAACATACACAGACAAGGACACACTCAAGAAATACTACAGACCTTTGGTCAAAAACAATGCAAGTAGAAGAGAGTGAAATGAGATTTAAAGGGCTAAGGAAAAATTTCATCAACCTAGAAATTTTTATCCAGCAAAACTGTTCTTTGAAAATGAAGGTGATGTAAAGATATTTCCAGATAAACATAAGCTGAGAGAATTATTAACAGGAGAGCTGCTCTACAAGAAATGCTAAAGGAAGTTCTTTAGGCTGAAGTAAAACGCACTGGATAGAAATTTAGGTCTACATAAGGGAATGAAGAACTCAACAGACAGCACTTGGGAAATATATAATACTCCTTTCTTTCTTTCTTTCTTTCTTTCTTTCTTTCTTTCTTTCTTTCTTTCTTTCTTTCTTTCTTTTTACTTTCTTCAAAAGACAAATGATTTTCTAGATAAAAAAATTATACCAATGAATTGTAGGGTTCATAACATATGAGAAGTAAATTACATGAAAACAATAGCACAAAGGATGGGAAGAGGAAAATGAAAGTATACCCGAACTATATAATTTAGAGTATAATGAATTCCGGATGAATATTGTAAAACCTAGAACACACACTAACAAAGTAAAACAAAAATATAGCTAACAAATCAACGGTGGACACAAAATGAATCCTAAAAATAATCAGTTAATCCAGAGAAGGCAGGAAAAGTAGGAAAGAAAGATAATAATAAATAGATTGGACAGACAGAAAACAAATAGCATACTGATGATTTCATTAAATGTAAATAGGGCAAACGCTCCAATTAAAAGGCAGTAATTGTCATTTAAATAAAAAAGGAAGTCCAAACTATATGTTGTCTAAGAAACAAACTTTAAATACAGAGGCAGGAATAACATATAAGTAAAGGGATGAAAGATGACCTACAAGGAACAACTAATCAGGAAAAAGCTGGAGTGGCTATATTAATAGCAGACAAAGTAGACTTCATAAGAAAGAATGTTACCAAAAATAAAGAGGGATATTTCATAATGATAAAACAGTAAAGTCAACAAGAAGACATAATCTTAAATGTGTGTGTATCAAATAGCCAAGCCTCAAAATACATAAAGTAAAAAAAGACATAAAATTGAAAGGCAAAATAAACAAATTTACAGTTATACCTGGAGATTTCAATACTTTGTTACTATGACTGACCAGACAAGTTCTCTCGTTTTGTTGTTCTTTTTCAATTTTGTTCCTTTATTATTCAATATGCTTTTTAGAATATTCTTATTAAATCCCTAAGCAAATCCAAATGGAATTTACTTGGGATTGCACTGGGTTTATATAATAATTATATATGTTTTATATGTATATGTATACATATATATGTATTCTATTTTACAATGCACTTGGGAAAGAATTGACATCTCTATAATAATACATCATTCCATGAAAGAGCATGGACTATTTATTTAGATCTTTTTTATGTTCTTTTATGAATTCTGAATTTTTCTCCATAGATGTCTTATATATTTGCTGTTATTTTTATGTTCATTGTAGATTTGTGGGGTTTTTGTTTCAATATTATTTTGTTTTTGCTGTTATGAAAGATATTTTTTGTTATATTTTCTATTTGGTTATTACTGGTGTAAAAAAATGTTACTGATTCTTATAAATTGATCTCAAATCAGGCACACATCATTGTAAAGTCTATGAATTCGTTTTCAAAAAAAGTTTCCTATATAGAAGATCCCCTCATGTACAAATAATTTCTGCTTTGTCTTTTCCTTTCCAGTTCTTACTCTTCTGATTTTTTCCCCCTTTAACTTCTTTAGAACATTGGTAAGGACCTAAGGTGGAAACATTGGTAAGGACCTAAGGGCCAAACTGGTTAAGAAACAGGTGTACCCACTCCACCATTTTTCCCCATCTGCTGGCAAAGGATTCTGGCATGGGGGGTGGGGGGAAGAGGCAGCATAAAAACATGGAAGAAGCTTTGACCCTGAATTACCAAGTAGAGATCAGCTCCATGAACCCCTAACTGAACTGTTTGTGTGCAGCCATTGCATTTAGAAGTTACCTGTTTCAGCAGCTAGTGTTATCATAACTAATACAAAGAAGCTCATAAAATGGAGATTCATATCTTGTCTTAGTTAAGGGATCTTGACACTGTACAGGTATAACTTTTCCTTACATCAATCTATAACTTAAACACTATCCTTATCCCAATCCCCAAGTGGGAATCTATGGGAACATGACAAATTATTCTAAGTTTTATCTATAACAGTAAATATTTGAGAACAAAGATAGGAAAACCTATAGAATAAAGAAGGTTATTAAAGAATATGTTCTACAAGACATTGTGAAATAGATTAATGCCATATATATGCATATGTATGTATGTATGTATATATATATATATATATATATATATATATATATATATATATATAATTTTTAATGTGATTCTGGTGAGGTAATAGAGAGACTGGTAAACAAAACAGAATATATAGTGATGAAATATGGAGTCAGTGTATACTAAAGGGGATTTTAATTCAACAAGGGAAAAGATGGATTATAATCTAAATGCTTTACATCTTATAAAAAATAAATTTCAGATGTGTTGACGATTTAATTTCACTCATTCAACAAGTCTCTGTTGAACGCTTACTATATGCCAACCCCTGTTGTAGCTCCTAGAGATAAAACAGTTAACAATAAGACAAAAATTCCCACCCTCATGGATTTTACATTCTAATGCAGAAAGAGATACAATAAGACAATTAAATATGTGAAATATGTAGTAGGTTACATGGTAACAAGTGCTATAAGGAAAAGAAAGCAAAGAATACAGTTAATATATCCCCAGTAGGTGGGTGTGAGGTGTAATTTAAGTGGAAAAAAAAAAAAAAAAAAGACATTTGAATAAAGTCTTGAAAGAGGTGAGGTAGGAACACAGTACTGCCATGTAAATAATGAAATTATAAAACTACTACAAGAAAACTTAGGTGGTTCTTGCTGTAATCTGGGAATGGGGAAATTTTTTCAAAGCGTGATACTGAAGCTGGAAATCCTAAAGGAAAAAATGGACAAAATTTATAACAAAATTTAATCAAACTTAAAACACAAGTGACAATCTGGGGGAAAATAGCAGCCTATTGTCACACTAAAGGGTTATAACTAGGGCGGCCATATAATTTACTGTTCAAACCAAGGTACTTTGGAAGTGAAAAGGGGTGCTATTTTTATTCATGCCAGGAGAAAGTAGAATTGTGCTAGACAAATTAAACTGAGTCATTAGAAATAAAACAGAAATCTCAAGAGAGAAGAGCACATAAATGACTAAATGCAAGTGGCAATAAACATTTGAAATTATGTTAGACCTCACTAATAATGAAAGGAAAACAAACTGAAACAACAGGACATCATATTTTTTTGCTCATCTATTTTAAAGATAAAAATATTGACAATGCCTCTGATGAGGCTTATGCTAGAAGAATTTTAAAATGATGTAAATTTAGTTACGGGCACTTTGGCAAAATACATCAAATTTAAAATGTTTATTTTTTAAACCCTACACTTCCAATTACAAGAATTAATTCTAATAAAATAATGAGATAAATGGACCACGTATCAGGATGTTGAAAGTAGGGCTTTTTACAATGACAAAACAACTGGCAAACATTCCAACTGTTCAATAGGGGTTTGTTTAAACAAATTGTGATATAGTCATACGATAAAATACTATACAGCCGTATTAAAGTAATGATAGCTGTTGTAAAAGACAAAGCCAAAAATGTCCACATGATAAAGTTAAATTCTCTCTCATTAAGTCCAAAATAAACTCTCTCTTTTCTCTTTCATATCTGCTTGAAAATTAGCCAGCTCTTGCCTCAGCATATTTTTTCTGGTAAAACCTTATTAAAATCAGACAATGGTAGCCATCACATGCTTACTAACTCTTGCCAACAATTTCCCTGAGTTAGTAGTCTTGGTATGGACATGGTCAGCTTTGAAGTTATTGCAGTCAACAGTTTTACCAAATGTTCGGCCAGTGAGAGCTGGGGTACTCAGCCTTCTGCACTGCTAGTTTTCTTGCCATCTACCATTCCACCACTAAACCAGATGACATATAGTTTAGGCTTTGATTATGAAAACCCGCTTCTTCAAAGCACCAATTTCTTAAAAAGTTAAGGTAACGCTCACTTCTATTGTGAACACCAAAACTGAGGAGTAGCTCAAAGATGTTGGTAATTTATTCTCACTCTCATGAAGTCAAACACCATTGTTTCCGAATGGTGGGCAGTGCTCCCCCAAGCAGTATTTCAAGTATCCACAGTTCTTTTATACTTGGGGTTCCTTCATCTCCTTGGATTCATGTCCATCATTAGAAAAAGAGGAGACAAGGTACAGCCACTTCTTACTCACGTTAGTGCAAAGGTAACATACATAGCTTCTGCTCACAATCCATTAGCTAAAAATTCAGCTTCAAAGTTGAGGAAGGCTGGGCAAGCTAATCTGGCCAAGGACCCAGGAAAAGGAGAAAATGGATTTGGAGACTAACATATTAGTCTAATGCTTTGGTAACAACTCCCAACACCTCAGTGGCTTAACCAGCAACAACGTATTTGTGGCCCACACCCAGTACCTCCAGAATGGAAATTCTGATTTCTTAAGATAATTAATCTTAAATTGGGAAGATAATATTAAGTATCTATAATTATAGATAGTTATATTGAATACACGTGTGTTCAATACACACACTTATCTATTTAGTTATGTTGAAAAATAATTTCTCTTTCTTTTTGATCTTCTATGTTTTTTACTTTCCCCACAATAAGCAGGTATTAATTCTGTAGCAGGAAAATATAAAAACAATAAAATCCATTTAGAAAATACATTTTTCACCTGTCCCTTTCAAATGCCAGGACTTTGCAAACTCCATCTTCCCTTTCCAGTTCAGAATCAGTCTGGCCAAGAATGGAATCACACAAACTAGCAGGTGTTACCGAGATCATTGAGCCTCACTCACTGCAAGGCCCTGGCATTCAGCGGGGAAGTGTGCATGTGGAGAAAGCAATGTTAGCATCCCCTTTTGTTTCGCTCCGTCATACTACCCTTTAGGCCAGATCACATGGCACAAGAATCTATATTCCCCAGGGAAACCAGCTCCTGAATTTCAAGTCAGAGCAGAGAAGAGGGCAAAGGTGAAAAGAAGCAGAGCTGAAATTTTTAATAGGAAATGCCTCATGGTGCTTACAGGGAGGAAGAGACGAGAGAAAGGACTGTGTATTTTAAGGTTGTTTGCAAATCAAACTCATTTTTTCTTCTAGGTCTAGATAATAATTACTTATTTCTGAGAAAAATAGATCCTAGAATATTCCTGAAGGAGCTGGATATGGACAGCTAGGTAGCTGTTTACTTAAAAGGTAATTGTTGTGTGCGTTGGTGGTATAGTGGTGAGCATAGCTGCCTTCCAAAAGGTAATTGCTTTCTCTAGTTCAGGCTAGTGAATTATATATTTGTAAGCTCTAAAGTGGTGTAAGATAGGAGTGTAATGAATTTGTTCATTCAAACTGTATTGAACACTTGCTCTGTGTGGAAGTCTGGAATTTGAGTCTACAAACAGAGCTCCATGGATACTGACCAATATCCATAGGAGATGGCCAAGAAAACATATCTGCATCAAATAAGAATTTGTAATTATTAGGCATTTAAGAAGTATTAAGGAATGAATACATGTAAGAGGTCAAATAATGGTGTCAAGGCTGGAGCCCTTTTAAAGGCCTGTGATAAGACATCTAAAATATCTGATCCCCTACCCCAACCCTCATCACCTCTGACCTGGCATCTGATGACTGATTTGTGAGGCCATAATTCAAGAATTTGTGTAAGGAAGGTAAACATGTGTATGTTTATAGCTTGTATATCAGTGCATCGCCCCTGAATTTTTCACAACATACTCATTAAATCCATCTAGAGCCTATTAGCCTGCCAGATTCCATGGGCTTTCAAGGAGAGCTATATACTAATTACCATAAACGAGAAGAGATAGTCACCCGATGGCCGTCACAGTCATCTCAATGCTTCTGGCACTGAGCAGTACTACTTCATAAGCATGCAAGAAAGGGTTTTAGAACTTGCCTGCTCTAGTCAGGATATACTGACAGCGGCTCATGACAACAAACGTTTATATTTCGCTCATGCAAACTCCGCTATGGGTTTGAGCAACTCTCCAAGGCAGCTATTCTCCACGCAGTGACTCAGCAATCCAGGCTGCTTTGATCCTCTTGTTCTGCCAACTCAACATGAGTCCTCCATGACCATCACAGCAGGGAAGCGAGGGTTTGGAGAATTCATGCCTACTTTTCTATGCTTTGGTCCAGAAGTGATACAGAAGTGATGCTTCCAACAGACCAGAACAAATCCTAGGCCTCAGTCTAACTAACGAGGACATAAGAAATGTAGGCCAGCACACAGAATACTTCAAAGCATCATTATTTCTAATCCCTGTTTGACTTTCTTTTATTCTTTCCAAGGAGAGATTTGATTGGGTTGGCATAGGTGCATTCAGCGTGGAGCACTTGTAGTGGGCAGAATTCCTGTTGGCATCTCTAAGGTGACCAAGATTCCTTTACTTGGAACATATGTGGTTATCTTGCTGCTAATCCTGCATCCTGGTTTCACCTCCACAAAAAAGTACACCATAGCAACTAAAATTTTAAAAAAGAAAACACTTGGGGCTGCTTTTCTTAAAAGAAAAAAAAAATGTTGCGCATGAAGCCCTGTGGCTTCACCCGTGTTCCTTCTAGTACATCAATCACACACACTCTGGCACCATACGCAAAGGTCCATGGCCCAGGTCTGTACCACAAATGAGTGTGTACCATAAGAATGCCATCTCCTCACCAAACACTGACCCAGTCACTACCATGTGCTAGGCTGGGGATATAGTGATGGAATTCCACCTTCAAACACTTTTTTGTCTAGTTGGAAATATAGATTAATTATTCTAGTACATCATGTAAAAAACAATATGGGGAATGCTAAGGGAGACCCGGAAAGGGTAAACTAATTCAGATTAGGAAATTGAGGAAAGAATGCAAGAGATAGTGACATTTGAACTAGATGAGAAAAACGGGAAGAGTGAAGAGCAGTGAAGAAAAACTGAAAGTAAATCCTCCTACTTCTTGGAATTAAAAGTGTATACGTGTGTATGGGGGGAAGGAGGATGGGAGGAGGTGGAATTGGTGGGAGCAGAGTGGAAATGAGGCTGGAGAAGTAGGTGGAGCTCGACCATGAAAGTCCTTCTGGCATTTCCCAAAACAAAATCTTCCTCTACCTGGCCTATTTTCAATTTGACCCTGGAATGTGGAAATGAACACCCACCCAGGATCTCACTGGCTGACTTCCTCCCTAATATCAGGATCTCTTTAATGGAGCCTTGAGATCAGAACCCCAAACAACAGCGAAAGCCTCATGTGCTTCCTCTGGTCTGGGGCCAGCTGGCAAAGTAACGAGCAAATAAAATCAATACAGTACAACTGGCAGCTGGTCACCCAGACGCTCCCACAGTCCCTACATTTGCATCCAAGACTCTCCTCATGGCTCAGAGCATCCCTCCCCCACCACCCTTGTGAGCCTGGTTCCTTCCCGGAGAGTGGACCACATGAATGGCAATCTGCCAGGCTTTTCACCTCTATGCTCTCCTAGACTTCATAACCCCACACTGCTCCCAACTCTCCCCAGCCTGGGTTTTCAGGGCTTGGCAAGAACATGGAATTAAATACGTGGCAGATGTGCTCAGGGTCAAGAGGCTTTCATTCTTTTGCTGATTTGCAGTTTCTCTGACAGTCTTACTCTGTCCAGGTCCTCTGATGATTTCCTATCCCAGCACTATATGCGGTCTGGAGGTCTGTGAATTTTGCTTTGAGCATATGACCAAACTCAGGAAGCCAGACAGTGTCAGGGACCCAAGAGCTCATCTACAAAAGAGATTGAATACAGTGGCATCAGTGGCTGGTGACGGGAGAAACCAGTCACAAGACAGATTATCTTGGGAGGTGACAGACAATGATAGGTGTTGCAGAGTCTTAATGTCAGCTGGTATCTTGGTGGTTGAAGTTCAGCTCGCCTAGGGTAAGAGGACATTATCAACTTTGCTTATGCTCTGAGGAATAGATGTCTGTTACCAATCCAAGGAGCCCAGGACACTATCGTAATAAATGTTATGCCACCTAGCAACAATGGCTATGACCCTGAGATGAATTGTCTGGGGAACAGGTCATATCAGAGTGACTTTTAAATAGCTGTCCCTTTTCAACCTCCTGTTTTTCAACTGGGCAAACATTTACTGGCTTAAATGCCACTCTCTGTCCCTTAAGGGAGTATGTATTAAGGTTTCTATGTGTCTGGAAAAGCATATGCTTTCTTGCCAGATCTGGAACACATCATCAATTTTGATAGGATGGAAAATGACTGAGATGTTTGTATATGGCAATTCTGCATAGAGAAAAGTCTTCGATTGTTAATGTCTTCAGAAGTCACTTCTCAGCTCCTTTCCTGAATTGCAAAGACAATGGCAGTTTCAGGAAATGATGCCCTCGTCATATACTGGTTCATATACAAATTAGGATGCCAAATAATTGTTTTTCCATTCAGTTGGGCAAAGAACACATTTTAACAAGGCAACTTTTGGCAGTTGTTCGGGAAAGGGATTGGGGATTCCCATTCGTGGTAGGTTGAATAATGGTCCCCAAAGATATCCACATTCTAACCCCTAGAACCTATGAAGGTTATCTCATGGCAAAAGGGACTTGGCAGACATGATTAAATGACGAATCTTGAGATGACGGGATTATCCTGGATTATCTGGGTGAGCCCCAAATGTTATCACAAGTGTCCTTATAAAAAGGAAGCAGAGGGAGGCTTGAGTACAGAAGAGAAGACAATGTAACCACAGAGGCAGAGATTGGAGTGATGTGGCCACAAGCCAAGGAACATCTAGAGGCACAAGAAGCTGGAAGAGATAAAGAACAGATTCTCCCCCTGGAGCTTCTGGAAGGAACCAGCCCAGGTGTCAAGGTGTTAAACTTGACTTCAGCCTAGTGAAACTGATTTTGGACTTGTAGCCTCCAGAACTGTGATAGAATATGTTGCTTTAAGCCACTGCAGTTGTGGCAACTTGTTAAGGCAGTCATAGGAAAGTAAGGAACCATTTTATACCAATGTCTTACTTTCAAGATGAAGCCTCAGTTTGTAGTTACATCTATATGGTTTTTCTAATGGATTATATATTTTTTTAATTGAAGGGGGTGTATGGGTAACTATCTGTCAGACTTAATCATAAATCTACTTGGCTCATTTAGAAGCAAATTTTTTGAAGGAACTGTAACAAATACATCTCCTGAAGTTCAGGAATTCTCAGTGCACGAGAGAAATGTTTATTTCGGTCACTCGGGGGGTTTTAGCCAATCAGGGTGTCTACACTGGGATAGGGGGCCCCTTGTGTGCTGCTGCAGTGAGCAAGCTCTGAGAATAATGCAGGAGCCATCTGGGGATCACTGCTATGAGGGTGGGGAGACCGATGATGGGAAGTCCACAGCATGTACGTCACAGCTCCCCACACTGCCATCCTGAGGTTGAACAGGACGCCCCCCTTTCCTGCTTCCACACCTATTCCTTAGATATTTCCTTTGGTGGTACATTCATCTTCAATTCAAAACTGCCCTTGAAATTCACATAAATCTGATTGTGTCTTTGTAAACATGCTGGGAGTGGGGACACACACTGTAATTTGCCTCTGGCCCCACACTCCCTAGGGAGATTCTTGGATCCTCCATTCTTGGACTGGACACAATTGTTTTAGTTACGTAGGACCAGGAGAATTTGCAAAGTTATCAACAAGAGCATAGGGTCAGAGAGAAAGAATGAAGCCAAGACAGGGAACTTTAGAAATGTTATCTCCTTTAATCGTCACAATTACCCATAAATTGAGGATAATATCTCAAATTCACAGATAAGCTCAGGACCAGGAAGACTTAAGTTACGTGCTTGAAGTTACCCACTTAAGTGGCAGAGCTGGCTCCGAATCCAGGCTGGATTGATGCCAAGACTCTTGGTTTTCACTACACAATCCTGAAGGCAGCACAGGTTTCTGAACAAAATGTTCTGGGCATCCCAGCCTCTCAACTCTCACCAAAGAGCCCCACAAAGAAGAGGGGAAATCCATTCAGAACACTATTCTCAAGTGACCAGAAGAAAGAGTCCTGTTTTGAAGGCAAAGCCTTTTCTTTAAAACTAAACTCTACCCAGCTCATTCCTGAAGAATGGCTTTGGCACATGGCACTTGGAGACTATGGATTCTTGCTTGGGCCCTGGACGGAATCCATGTGGCACTGTTCCAGTAGTAACTCTGCCATGAGATATGTGATCTCCAGCAGTTGTCCGAAAGCATCACTCCCGTTCCATTTCGCCTCCCTGCATTTGGTTCTCCTCCATCTCCACCTCACCCTCCACCTGCTCCAGAAGGAGAATGGCAGGCCTCAGAGCTCCAGAGAAAGGGGCACAATGAATTTAGTCTCTCTTGGGGAGAAATTGGTTTTCTGTCACATTGATGTCATGAACAACTCAAGATGAATACCCAAGTACATATCAGAAATTGGTCGACAGTGGTGGGGGAAGGAAGAAAGCCTGAGTTGAGTTTATGAAAGTTTTCCACTAAAGTCAGCAACAGCTTAAATTCAAACCAGGCACAAGATGCTTGAATCTCCATATGAGTTGTTCATCAAAGAGCTAAAAGAAAGGAAATCTGAGCTGGAGCAGAGTCTGGCCCAAAAGCTTTCAAGTGATTCCTTTCTGTAAGGAAACTATTTCCTTTGTCTGTACATGTTCAGGAAAACTGCCCCTTTGGAACCTGGTTCACTCTCCATTCAGGTCATAGTTCTTCTGACCAGTTTTAAAAAGTCGTAAGTATGGAAACATCTACAGTTTTTGACACACACACACACACATACACGCACACTCAATTATAAATATGTGGGCCTTGTTTATTCATGCTGGAATACTATATGATTTAAATACTTAATCTGAGCTGATTTAAAAAGTTTAATAAGGCAGGGGATTGAAGTAGCTAGCACCGTGGATATTCAGATTATCTGGGACTATGCCTGTTAACAATCAGGGAACTCATGTAACATTACAATATCTCTGAACGCCTTAAAAAAAAAAAAGAAAAAAAAGGTGAGCCCAAAGCTTAAGTTCAGACTTATCTGCTAAGGAAAGTAGACCATTTAGACAGGATTGCATTGATTAAAAACAAGAAAGAACAGCCAAACTCCACCAGGAAAAGACTCTGCTGCTGCCTCATACAGGCGTCCTCTCTTTCAGCAGTTTGTTTAGACAGAGGGCTCTCAAGTTCTCAATGTTAGCCAAAGTAAGTTCAGAGAGGTCTCCTCTCAGCCCTTTTGGTCTTCTGCTCCCTGCCTGTGTTCCTTTAAGACACTCACTCTTCAGTGGCAGTCAGGATGGGACAGTGGCTGGATGACCATTAGGGATTTACCAGTGTGTTTTCTAACTATATGCCTTAATATTATTACATTTTTCTCTTCTGGTTTTTGTTCTTTTTTTTTTTTTTCTTTTCTGTTTCAAATTTCTTTTTTCTCTGTAGGCTAATCAGATTCTTAGAAATTAGAGTTGAAAAGACCTCTTAAACTTGTCTCCTCTATTCTTGCCAGGGCACAATTGCTCTATAGTTAATTTTCCAGAGCTCCAGCCAGGCCCTCTTCTAAATGCCTCTAAAGCGGAGTGGTGTGTGTGGGGGGGTGTTTCACCACTTCCCTCAGGAGACAACTCCCTTGCCTTATAGACTTGATTGTAAGGAATACTTTCCAAATGCCCAGCAGTCAAATTTCCTTTTCTTAGTTTCATGCCTGCTGTCCTGGAGGTGCATTGGGGTTCTTGCACCCAACATACCCACTGCAGGAGACATTTATTTGATGCCCTTAAAGAGCAATGGAGATTTTTAAGTGGCTTTTCATTTAGGGAAATGTGAATCTCTTTCTGGATAATCCACCAGGGGACTAAAATTATAAGGCCGTCAATTCAGGAACTTTTACATTTACATTTGGGGTGGGGAAACTCTATAAATGAAGTAAATGTCCAAATTTTACCTGTTAGCTGTCCTTATTTGCATTAACTAGTTAGTGGAAATAAGTGTATTGATAGTTCTCTTTTCTATTTATTGGAGGTTTGATTGGTTTTATCACCAGGGTGACTAGGTGCTTCTGTCCATTTTCCTAGAAACTAGTTCTTATAGTGTTGGGGGAGGGAGTGTTCATAGAGCTTCACTGCAGAACGGACTCCAAAAATTGCTCATTGTAGACCAGTAGACTGTTCTGGCTAATGGTCTGTGCTCAGACACCACCAAACCACTGGTGGAATTTGGTTCCCAGTCAGCTTTTTTCCATGAAACTCTAGACTCAGGAAACTTTCAAACAGATCCTGGAGTTTTAGAATAAAGAATGCTTCTCAAAATGAATTAATGATAAGTATAAAAAGAGATTTATGACTATTTTTGAAAACTTACTTGAGTAATGAAGGAATCAAGTCATGACTTGCACAGGGAGCCACATGCTGTCTTTTTACCCTAGCTGGGGTTGGGAGTTGGGGGAAACAAGCTTTCTTGGAAACTTAGAGACCTGACTGATTACAAATTTACAATTTCCTTCCTTATTGTGCGAAGGAAAAAATATGTTAATTAATGAAAAGTTGTGAGCAGCTTCCTTTATTTCTGTCACGCTATGTATGTCAGTTGTGTAATTATAATCTGCCTTTCTTTGCATCTCCTTGGGGTAATTGCCAAACACCTAATAAAGTTTGGGGAGCCCAGAAGATTGCCCAGCTAAATGGAAATGTCACTTCAGGGGGCACAGCTTAACACAATAGAATCTCTTCTCTTATAAGCTTATACTCTTCCTTTTTTTGCCTCATGTCTCAGTTTTACACATTTTGCTTTAGCAGTTACTCTCATTTTTAAAACATTCCTTCCTCAGTTGCTTAGCCCTGACTAAACCAGGTGGGAAAAAATTTTGCTTTTAAATTTCTTGTTACACCAACAGTTCTTTCCCCCTTAGCAATAATTTTCATCTTCAAACTCATTTTGGGCACAGGAGTGATTCCCAGTAAAGGATCCCCAAACACCTAGAGGTCCTGAAGGTAGTAATGGGAGTCTCTATATTTTACATATTTCAAAAAGCCTAATGGAAGTCATATATTTACACAGAATAAGGCTGCAAAAGAAATCGGTAAAATATCATTGATTTGGCTAGAAATAGTCTAGAAATATGCAACTCTGTGTGTTAAGGTTGGGTAATTTGTGTGGATGTGAAAGATGTCATTGTCATCACAGGGGTTTGTGGGTATGACCAGTAGATCTCAGGCCCCAATACTTTGGTAGATTACTACATTACATTGGTAGATTAAAATTCTTGGAGCAAATAGTCTGAGGTAGGAGGTGAGGGGCCAGGAGAGGAGCAATTTCTCAAAGGGAGTCTGAGGAGGAGAAAGTCAAGGAGAGTAGCTCTGTAGTGTTCCTTGGGTGACCTTTCCATCCTCTAGGGCGAATGCCTTTGTTTTTGATGCCTTTCCAGAAGGAAGAGTGGTTTTAGGAGGAATCCAGTGGAAGAATCCTGGGATTTGTTAAGGTGTCTTGTTTTACTGCTTCCTTGCATTCCATCTTCTGATAGAGCAGGGAGATGATGCAGAGTCTAGGGGACTGCGGGCTCTAATTCTTACTCATTGCTGCCTCCATCAGTTTCTTGTTTCTCCTCTCCAGGAAATAAAAGGTCAAAGCACCATCCATTTCTTCATTTGTTGTAGAAGAGGCAGGTTAAACCAGATATTTTCCATGTTTGAATTCTGTGGAGCATGGTGTTTTGTAAATACAAGTTATTATTATCATATAAATCCCCCCAAAAGCAAGAATACAAGGATATATATATATATATATATATATATATATATATATATATATATATATGGAGGTAGTGTCCAAATGGAGTCTTACATATTTATACACATAAATAGATGTGTGTGTAATATGTACATATATATACACATATGCATATCTTATACATAAGTATACATATATATCTTATATATATTTGTGTAGACACAAATACACACACACTTTCCCCCCCTTTTTGGTCTGATTTAAAATAATTAGTGTTCCATTAGAAAATGAGTTTTACGTAAATCATGCAGTCCTGAAATCATTTCAGTGGCAGATCAGATTTTACCATTGGGGTTTCAGAAGTGGCTGCAGAGCACAATGCCATCTCCATATTCATATTTCAGATCTGTCAAGACACCCGGATAGTTCATCTGATCACATGGATTTCCATCCCAGGCCTTGGGAGACAAGAAATCCAGCCATCACAGAGTGCCGGGGCAATTAAACTGAATCAGCGCTCTGAGTCTCAGCGGATGTCTTCTGGGTTACCATGGGGGACATGGGTTGGTATGAGGTTTAATCAGGCACTAACAGCACCTTGCTGGGAACTTCATGGTTGATAAAAGCAGCCGCATCAGACCAAGTCGCTCCTACTTTTTAAAGAGAAAGCAGCCTCTTTTGAAATGTAAAGAAGGCAGGCTTTGTTGCACCGTGCGGTTGGAGGGAGAATCTGAGAGGAGTTACAGTTGTTTTCTTTCATAGTTTCCAGCATTCTTCCTGGGTTTTGATAACAAAGTGAAAGATGCCCATAAGGCTAAATTTTTAAAGGACCTTGGTCCTCCCACAGCCTGCACTCCCTTGTGTGTCCTATTGCTGGGCTCACTACTAAGTAGGGCCCACTATTAAGTGGGTCTCACTGTTACGCTTGTCATTGTTACACTGCTTTGTGAACCACATTGGTCACAACCAGGTCCTTGTACCATTGAATAGCTGGATCTATGTGCCAAAAAAAAAAAAAAAAGAAAGGAAGGAAGAAAAAGAAAGAAATACTGTCCAAATGGGGCCCAAGTATGCATGAATGGCGGCCTCTTCTGGGGTCTAACTGCTCTTGTCTCTGAGAAAGACAAGTGATCTTGAAGGAGTTGTTCTTTGCCTGGAAGTTTCATTTTGCTCTTAACTGTTTTCAGGCAGTTTTGATTCTCAACAGAAGAGGGTGGTTATAGCCCTGCTAAAAGAAGCCCTGAATTTGCCTGTATGTAGCCTGGGCATATAAATTATCATTAAAATCAGCACATTTTAAAGAGTAAGAGGGGGGTGGTATTAATAATCATTCAAAGACAAGACGCATAACCCAGGATTATCTCAGGCAAGCTAGGACATAGCACCACTCAAACCATTGCCTGGTCTTGCAGCCCTAACAGCAAAATTCACATCTCCTCACAGATGGCCTCCATCCTAACCTCAGAGGCATGTCTTGGAGAATCACAAGCTAAGAAAGTCCACTTAGCAAAATAACACAGGAATCCCAACTAAGGAGATTAAGGAGTTTTGGTTAAAAAAAATGAAGAAACACCATGACATTTCTTTCACAAGCGGATTGCTTTGTATTTCTTTTTTGTTTGTTTTTTTGTTTGGTTTTTTTTTTCCAGAATTGCTTAATGCTTGTGGCATCATCTTTACTGTTATTTCCCCTTCGTTCCTCCTCTTCATTATCATCATCATTTTCTTCTTCTTCTTCTTCTCTGTTTTCTAGTTCTGAGACACGTAGCAGTGCCCATATTTCTTGGTGATCACAGTAATACGGGCTCCTGAGAGCACCCTCTCACCCATCCCTAATGCCTCTCTCCTCTTTAGCTATCAAACACTTTCACAAATACCACATTTAATGCCTTCCAGCTGCCCGCTGGGGTCCTTAGCCCCTGCCTTCTCATCAGTCTTCTAGACTTGTCGACCCACAGTGACACTGCTGGGATCCACGATGATAATAGTAACTGTTCACCTGCCAACTGTCCTGAAGTCCAGAGGTACCTCTTGGGGCTGGTGGGGCAGGGAGTCAAATTACCAACAGCATTCACCTTGGCCCCTGGCCACCACTCATGTTACCTTATCCTTCTCAGTCTTTGCCTGTAGCCCTGTCTCAGAGAAAAGAAAGGTGCCCAAAATCCCTTCTCAAAAGCTCTTAGGTTGTTGTTTTTGTTTTCCTTTTCACATTTTAATTTCATTTAGTTATCATATTCCATTTCAAACAGGATTACAAGGAAGAAGAGTTAAAAAAAAAAAAAAAAAAAAAAAAGAAGGGGAAAAATGGGAACTCTGAGGCACTTCTAGGGAATATTCCTGGGGTAAAATAACAAACAGGGTGACAGCTATTTTGAGGCAAAGGGGAAGAAGGAGCAGGAGACTAGAGATATGACCAGGATAATGAAATGTTGGTGACAAAAAGGTCCAGGAATGAAGTCAGGTGTCAGACGGCCCTTGAAGGAAAGAATTCCCTCTTTACTCCTCACAAGTCTTTTTTTTTTTAAAGCCAATTCTTAAAAAAACAAGACAAAACTTTGAGTCTGTTGTCACAATTTTTCTCCAGCATGAAACATGACAGTATTTAAGCCTTCATTGACACATCGGTAATGCCCCAAAGAGAAAGAGGTTAATTGAAAAGGTTGCAAACCTTCCAGTACATGGGGCTTGAAATAGGCATACGTGAGAGTTTGTGTGTGTGTGTGTGTGTGTGTGTGTGTGTGTGTGTGTGTGTGCATTCCTGGGCTTTTCTTTCCAGAAGATGTTGACGGTGGCTGCATTGTATCTTAACTGTCAAGCTATTTTTTCCTTGCTAGCTTTCATTTGTGTTTTTCTTCACCTTTTGGAGACCCCTTACCTCTCCTCTCTTAAATCTACACTCACTACAGAGCAGACATAATCCCAGATTTTCAGTAAATCAACACTATTTGCTCCCCACTGACTGAGAGAATTTGATACTGACAGACTGTTATACCTAAAAGAAAAATACTGCCATGGTTCCTCTCACATTCTTTGCCTGGAAAGGAATGCAGGGAGGAGTGTGTGTGGTATCCATTATAAATTAGGTAACATGGGCCCCGTTATTCTTAACGTGGATTTCATGAAAGTGGGTGCATATGTTACCCTACCCTTGCTCACATCTTTGACCAAACAAACCCTAGTACTGGGAGTATTTCCAAATGCAATTAACTCCATTCAGTAAGGGCACTGGTGATTTATTCGGTCTGCAGCAAGTATAGAGTCTTCTGTCTGACAGAATGCATAGCCCTCTGTGTGTGAGATGGAGGCTGGGATGTGGGGACTTTGAATGTCACAGGTTGACAATTCTGGGTTCCATCTGATGATGGCACATTCTGGCTGTGGGATGGAAAGAGCAGTGCTATTTCTTCTTCATCTCTGTGTTTATGATGGACATGTTGACAGGATTTAGACTTTGTGTTACTGGGTCAGAATTACTGAGAATGGAACTGGCTTCAAGGTTTCTGACTCTATCTCAACTTTAGATATCAGGTTGGGGCTGACGCTTAGAGTTAGAACTGACTCCCTCTGGGAGATCAGGACTTCTACCAATCTTTCCCAGGCTGCCCAGTGGAGGGAAGACAATGGCTGCACGCTGGAGACTGATGAAGGGCCTAGTAAGCGTCCTACGCAGCATCCAGAGTGGGTAAAAATGCCTTGCAGTGCAATAACTGGCAGCCATAGTTTTACAGTGATTCCCAATCCCCTCCAAGACCAATGAACATGGAAGATTAAGTTATTCTTTGGCAGATCTTGTATGGAAGTGAGCACCAAAAGATTTTGAGGTACTCAAGGGCAGGAACAATGCTTTTCTCAAGGGACAAACAGCAATAGCAGTATATAGTCTAAAGGTGTATGTAGGGACAGGAGGGGGTTTGTACCATCAATTTTACTTGGGAAATGATGCAAGCCTATCCTCCTCTGCAAATTCACAAGCCATATTCACTTATTAAAGGTCATGAGAAATCCTTCTGACATAAAGCTAAACTTAGCATTTCCCATATTTATTTAGGAGAACTTCCTTCTCCCCCGTCTTTCAGAACACCTAGTAAGACCTCACAGGACTACTTTGGGAATGGCTGACTGAGTCGTCTCTCCATTCCTGGTGCCTTTCACTGTCCAGCACCGAGAAAACAGTCAATATAATCCCACAAATATGGATTGAACCCCAGGCATTGGTCTACATCCTGGAGCTATAGAAGTGAACTAAATAGACAACTCCTATCCAAATACATCTGATATTCTCGTCTGCTCTGTATAGTCTCAGTTTGATCAGTGAGGTTCAATATCAACCCAATCCCTTAGGGTCACCATAAGTGAACTGGAACCAGTCTGGGCCAAGCACTTGAACTGTCTGTGGACACAACCCAGGATGAAAGTCCCTAGCCACACCCACAGTGTTCTTCAGGTAGAAGATGACCAGCCTCTGCCCTGTGGCACATGAGCTTCCGGGCATGGTTCATTCAGCAGCATGAGCCCCACCAGTCTGCTTCGCAGGGCATCAAGCTCTTGTCTGTCAATCCCAGCTCTGTGGCTGCCACACAGTATGTGAGTCAGGAGGTAAAATCACTCATTTTCACTTTACCTCGGTTTCCTAACATGTAGCAAATAAGGATGATTAATAATATTCATCTCCCATTTCATATCCCCTTTGGGAGATACCAACCTCTCTGTAGCACATAATATAGTGCCTAGGCCCTCTGGGCATTCAAGACTATTTAAATTATTTCATAAAAGCAGAATTCCATTCCTCTTGGTTCATCCTTTTCAGCCTCTGTATGTATTTTTTTTTCCATAGGCAATGTTTCTCTTTTCGTTTCTGTTTTGTTTTCTGAGGGCAACGGCTGATGAAAGAAAACAATCACCCCCGTCCTCTGTGAAGTTGAAAATCCCCAACTTCTTCTTTGGTGCCCAGCAATACCACTGAGTGTCAGCATGCATCTGTCTCCTTCACTCATTTTCCTTGGACCCTCTCTGTGTTTTCAGTAATTGATTAGGGGCCCTGCAGAGGTCTCCTCCACCCCCTGTGGTCTGTTTCATTTGTGATGACCACACCTCCTTCACAACCCACTGAGATGTCAAAAGCTGCTATTCAGAGGCTGGCTGATCAATTGAAGTAGGTTTTGGCTAGGAAGATGCCCCCACCCCCACCGCCCCTTCCTTGCCTCCCCAGTGCCAGAATCTTCCTAAGATCTTCCCGATCCTGGGAGTTTGGCAAGCGGGGAGCTCGAACTCAAAGTACTAGAACAGTGAGGTAGAGTTTGCCTTTCTGTGAAGGAGGCAGCTGTTTGTTCAGGCCCCTACCATGTGACCCAGCACACCCAACTTTGCTGTGAAATGCTGACCATGTGATGGTCACAGATTAGCACCCATCTCCCTCATGCCCCTTTCTTGCTATCCTGTTTAGGTATCTAGGTTCTCCTTAACCTCCTTCTTGAAGCCTGTTTGCTTTGCATAACCCCACCTCCATCCACACCCTTTATACAAGATCCAGTCTTAGGTATTATTTATCAGTAACAAGTTCTAGATTTTCTTATCTCCTGTCCTTACTGTCACACATCAGTCAGTGCTTTCCTTGCCAGTGTTCTTGAGAGGAGAGCCCAAGACACAGGAGGGAGAGAGAGAGAGAGAGAGAGAGAGAGAGAGAGAGAGAGAGAGAGAGAGAGAGAGAGAACAAATAGGGTGGTTGGTACATTTGATCATAAAACAGACCTTTTAATAATAAACCAATAGTGATTTTAATGACAGTGACAATGTCTCCCAGTGCTGACGCCTTGAGTGTATTTTTTTCATCTCTACATACAGTAAAGGACAAGTGAGAAATTTGGTAATGAAGGAAGGGAGGCCACCAAATCTTCTGCACACAACCCTCTTTGAGCCTTTATAAGTCTGCGTCTGTCACTAAGAACTGAAACAGGCCCATAAGGTCAGATCTTTAGCACCTGAAATGGAATGTTTCTAGTGGGGTAGAATAAGAACATCACTTTTGGGAAAACCAAGCAACAAGATGATCCATCCACTTGAGCTCTTTCAGGAACATGAGAAACATAGTTTCTACCTGCTTCTTTATCCTCCTTCCAGATGGTAGACAGCACTGCCAGCCCCAACCAGGCTCACTTGCTCAATCTCGTCCAGGATGGGTGGACCTCTACTGAACCTTGATAAAAATGAGAGGAACAAGGCATGATGGGCAAAAAGTTGCTGTGTCCCCTGTGCTCAGGAATGAAATATGGCCCTGCGCAATTGCATCAAAGAATTCAAGAGATCTGTCATATCAAAGAGTGGTTATGCTCCCTCTGTGTGGCTCCAGAAAGCAGATGGAACAGAATGGTGAAAGTTACAAAGCCTCTGGACAGAGCTTTGGTACAATTAAGGACTTTCTAGCTATCACATCTCTCATAAAATAGAAGGAACTACTAATTCGGTGGGGAGTGTGCTTTTCATACCTGGGGACATTCCTACAGAAGCCTGGTGGTCATTTAAGTGACATGGGGTAGAAGAGATTGCTGCACAGGACAGAGACTTGAGATAGACAGTCTGTCACAAACTTCCCAAAATCCAAGTTCACATGCTTTTCCCAACTTCATCAGAGATTCCAGAAAAATATATGAGCCCAGAGACCAGCAGCATATGAAACAAGCAACAAACGATCCTCCATCGTCTCCATCCCTGTCTCCTCACAAGGGCTCAGGACAACAGCCTGCTTCTGTATTTTAGCTTGGCTTCTGTGTAGCGCACCCTCTTTTTGAGCGGAGATGAGAAGGAGGGAAAGGAAAGGGTCAGTTTCTCTGAGTGCTCCCCAAGGGTTGAAATCCTCTCCCAGTGGGCAGGTGGGTGGGAAATCACACATACAGATCAGCATTTGGTCAAAGGGTCCAACCAAATCCCATGACAGAACAAAAGCTTTCACAATTTTCTCTGAAAAAGAATTCAACTTCCCCTCCAAATTTTGATTCATATCTTGAAAGCTCACTTTGGAAACCATGTCAGATTCTAAATTTGAAGGACACTCATAATCTCTGAGTACCTACTACTGTGTTTCCCTGAAAATAAGACTTAGCCAATCAGCTCTAATGCATCTTTTGGAGCAAAAATTAATATAAGACACGTTATTATATTATATTATATTATATTATATTATATTATATTATATTATATTATATTATATCAGTCTTATAGTAAAATAAGACCAGGTCTTATATTAATTTTTGCTCCAAAAGACACATTAGAGCTGATTGTCCGGCTAGGTCTTATTTTCAGGGATACAGGGTATGTGCCTGGTGGTTGGTGGTTTTGCATCCTTGGTACAGAGATATGCATAAGGGCCTTATTGTCTAACCATAATGATTTTTTTGGGGGGTAGACTTTGATTTTTATACAATAGCACCAGTATTGTGTAATAACTCCTGTGGAATCACTATTCCTGGGTCTGTGACTGTTCCTTTAACGAGTAGATAAAGATTTAAGAGGGAAATGACTGGGAAACTTGTGTATGGGTTAATGTAAATAAGACACAAGGTTTTCATGCCCTTCTGCTTTCACTGGGGACTCATTTCCCTAATACAGTCTCGTTGTAAAACAATCCACTCCCGAGGAGGTCAACAGTGAAAAGTTTGTCTTCTGAAATTAGTAATCAAAGAGTGAAAATAATTAATAGAGAAAACAGCACAGTTCCACACTGCGTTCCCATGTAGATGTCTATAGAACAATAAATCAGTAGGGGAAAGGAACAATATAGGCATTTACAATTAGGCCTCATGCATAATGCCCTAGAAGGAGAATTTGTGTTAAAAAAGATAACATCTGCTGCAAGTTGGTTTATAAATAATACAGCTAGATATTCAGGTAATGACATGACAGACGGTCTCTTGTGTCCTTGTCCTTTTGTGTCCAGTGCTGAATGTGTTTATATCCCGCAGCTTATGACATACATGCCTGGCCTGTTTGTGCTCGGGCCAGGAGTTTCTCTCTCCTTCAGTTAAATGCTTCTTTGCCCAAACCATAGCATTCCACATCGACGACCCAGATATCCAGAGAAATCTGCTCCATTTGGTTTTAATTGATCCCTTACTGTGAGAAGGTAAGCGCCTGAAAGAAGTGTGATCAGATGCACATTCAGTACTCTCATCCATGAACCAATTTCTTTTGTGTTGACACCCAGGCTTGACAAAAAGAGTGATGGTTAAGGTCAAGTGCATGAAAGCTAATTCTAAACAATGATGGATGAGCCAAGGCTTGGACTCTATCTTATCTAGGATGTTCTGCTAAAAGGTTGGGTATTTTCCTCCCATTTTTAGAAGTCTCCTAATTCTCAAATTAATGAAGTTATCACAGACCAGTATTTGAGAGGGCTCTTTTCTTTCATTATTCAGCTCTTCACCACTCTGCTGACAGCAGTGTGAATGATGGCCTTCAAGCAGATGATTCTTCTTTGCCATGAAGGAACTGATAAATACTGCCTGTCTCTGCAATAAATTGTGCATGAAATAGTCCACTCTGGTAATCTATAGAGTTATGGTAAGGAAAATGGCATTGTGAGAAAATACAGCAAAACTGCAATTAAATGAAACTCAATTGAACAAAATCCTCAAATAACCTGAACCATATTTTTATCTAGTATTATTTGTTTCTATTTATATTCTACTTAGGGGGAAGGAGTCATAGCAAAATAAGGTGCTCTTCTTAAGGGATCTGGAAAAAGAACAGCATAATAAGCCCAAAGGGAGTATAAGGAATGAAATAATAAAGATCAGAGTGGAAATAAATAAAATAGAGACCAAAAATACAATACAAAAGATCAATGAATCCAAGTGCTGGTTTTTTGAGAAGATAAACAAAATCAACAAGCGTTTAGCCAGACTCATCCAAAAAAAGAGAGAGAGAGAGAGCGAGAGAGAGAGAGGACCCAAATTAATAAAATCAGAAATGAAAGAGGAGAAGTGACAACAGACACCACAGAAATAGAAAAAATTTTAAGAAATTACTATGAGCAACTATATGCCAAAAAATTAGACAATCTGGAAGAAAAGGACAATTTTCTAGAAGCATACAACCTTCCAAGACTATCTTAAGAAGAAACAGAAAACCTGAATAGACTGATTGCTACCAGGGAAATTGAATCAGTAATCAACAAGCTCCCAACAAACAAAAGCCCTGGGCCAGATGGCTTTACAGCAGAATTTTATAAAACATTCAAAAAAGAATTATCACCTATTCTCCTCAAACTATTCCAAAAATCCAGAAGGAGGGAAGGCTCTCAAACACTTTTTACAAGGCCACTGTCACCCTGATCCCCAAATTAGACAAAGACACTACAAAAAAAGAAAACTATAGGCCGATATACCTAATGAACATAAATGCAAAAATCCTCAACAAAATATTAACAAACAGAATTCAGCAATACATTAAAAAGATCATACATCATGATCAAGTGGGATTCATTCCTGGTATACAAGGTTGTTTCAACTTTTGCAAATCAATCAATGTGATACACCACATTAACAAAATGAAAAGTAAAAATCATATGATCATATCAATAGATGCAGAGAAAGCATTTGACAAAATCCAGCAGCCATTTATGATAAAAACTCGTAAGAAAGTGGAAATAGAGGGACCATATCTCAACCTAATAAAGGCCATATATGATAAACCCACAGCTAACATCATACTCAATGGGGAAAAGCTAAAACCATTCCCCTTAAGATCAGGAACAAGGCAAGGTTGCCCACTTTCTCCACTTCTATTCAACATTGTTCTGGAAATTCTAGCCACAGCATTCAGACAAGAAAAAGAAATAAAAGGCATCCAAATTGGTAAGGAGGTAGTAAAATTGTCATTATATGCAGATGACATGATACTATATGTATAGAACTCCAAAAACTCCATCGAAGGACTATTAGAACTGATAAATGAATTTAGTAAAGTAGCAGGATACAAAATTAATATTCATAAATCAGTTGCATTTGTATATACTAATAATAAACTATCAGAAGGAGAAATTAAGAAAACAGTCCCATTTACAATTGCTTCAAAGACTATAAAATATCTAGGAATAAATTTAACCAAAGAAGTAAAAGACCTGTACTCAGAAAATTATAAGACACTGAAGAGAGAAATTAAAGAAGATACAAATAGATGGAAACACATACCATGCTCAGGAATAGGAAGAATTAATATCATTAAAATGTCATTACTGCCTAAAAAAATATACAGATTCAACATAATTCCTATTAAACTACCAAGGACGTTTTTCACAGGAATAGAACATATAATCCTAAAATTTATATGGAACCATAAAACACCCCAGATAGCCTCAGCAATCTTAAGAAATAAGAACAAAGTGGGAGGTATCACGGTACCTGACATCAAATTATACTGGAAGCCTACAATACTCAAAACAGCACGGTACTGGCATAAAAACAGATACATAGATCAATGGAAGAGACTAGAAAGCCCAGAAATAAATCCATGCCTATATGGTTATTTAATCTACAACAATGGAAGCAAGAGTTTATGTTGGGGTAAATACAATCTATTCAATAAATGGTGCTGGGAAAACTGGACAGACACATGCAAAAAAATGAAGCTGGACTACCTCCTTACACCATGTAAAAGAATAAATTCAAAATGGATTAAAGACTTAAATGTAAGATCTGAAACCATAAAACTCCGAGAAGAAAATATAGGAGGAAATTTTACAGACATTACCTGGAGTAATATTTTTATCGCTATATCCCCTCGGGCAAGGGAAATAAGAGAAAAAATAAACATGGGATTACGTCAAACTAAAAAGTTTTTTTCACAGCTAAGGAAACCATCAATAAAACAAAAAGGGAGCCTACTGAATGGGAGAAGATATTTATCAATGATATATCTGCTAAGGGGTTAATACCCAAAATTTATAAAAAACTCAGTCAACTCAACACCAAAAAAAACCAAACAATCCAATTACAAAATGGGCAGAGGACATGAAGAGAAATTTTTTTAAAGAGGACATACAGATAGCAAACAGACATATGAAAAAATTCTCAACCTCACTAATCATTAGAGAAATGCAGATAAAAACTACAATGAAATACCACCTCACTCTGATCACAATGGCTACCATCAATAAATCAACAAACAATAAGTGCTGGCCAGGATGTGAAGAAAAGGGAAACCTCATGAACTGTTGGTGGGATTGCAGATTGGTGCAGCCACTGTGGAAAATAGTATGGAGGTATCTCAAAAAATTGAAAATGAAACTGCCTTATCACCCAGAAATTCCACCTTTGGGTATCTATCCAGAGAATTCCAAAATGCTAATTTGAAAAAAATCTATGCACCGCTATGTTTATTGCAGTGCTATTCACAATAGCCAAGACATGGAAACAACCGAAATGCCTATCAGTAGACGACTGGATTAAGAAACTGTGGTACATTTATACAATGGAGTATTACGCAGCCATAAAGAAGAAAGAAATATTACCATTTGCAACAACATGGATGGACCTAGAGGGCATTATGTTAAGTGAAATAAGTCAGACAGAGAAAGACAAATACCATATGATCTCACTTATATGTGGAATCTAAAGAATAGAATAAATGAATGAACTAATCAGAAACAGTCTCAGAGACATAGAGGAAAAACTGAGGGTTGCTAGATGGGAGGGTGGGTGGGGATAAGGGGGAAGGTGAGGGGATTAGAAAGCACAATCGATAACCACAAGATGGCCACGGGGATACGAAAGTCAATTTGGGGAATATAATCAATAATGTTGTAAAGATTTTGTAGGGTATCCTATGGACACTTGTCTTATTAGGGAGACCACTTCAGGGATAATGTAGATGCCTGATCACTGCACTGTACACCTGAAGCTGAAGTTAAATAATAATGAATGTCAACTATAATTATATATATATATACACAAGAAGTGGAGTACAGCATTAGGAATAGAGACAGTGGAAATGTAACGGCTGTATGCGATGTCAGAAGGGTAGTAGATTTGGGGTGGGGGGCTATCACTTTGTGAGGGATATAAATGATAAATGTCTAACAATTACAGTGTTTTGTACATATGAAACTAATAATTTTTTTTTTAAATAAGGTGCTCTTGAGGGCTTAATCAAAAAGTTTATTTTTGGGGTATTTAATATAATTAGTAGACATTTATTTCAATCTCTGCTACCTGCTATGGTCTTAGTCCTGTGCTATGAGATTTCCCATTTATAGTGATGACCCAAAGACCAAGCAACACCAAGAAATCTCAAATAAAAATAGGCCTACTAATTTTCATTTCCTACAATAAGAAAGCAAATTCATATGCTACAAACAAGTTTTTCAACAGTAAAGATGGAATTAAAAGATTGGAAAATAAGATGTTTTAACTTACACGTCTCAAGCTTTGGTTCTGATTTGTAAAGATTTTTACTGTACTTAGAAATACACAATGCATTTTAAAAATAAATTTAAGTAAGTTGTTGGGTCAATTTTTAAAGGATTTTTGTTTTGTTTGTTTCTGGATTTTTTATTTTTTTTTTACGTTTAGGCTGCATTATTTTCTTGAAAGTATTTATGGTGCTTTTTCTGTAATATATGCATACTCTTTGAGTGTCTTTCTCTAGACTACTGCCAATATACAAATGTGTTTGGTTTGTGAACTAATTAGAAATGTTCTCTGTCATTTCTACACATTGACATTATATGTACCAGGAATCCAATCATAAGCCCAAATACAACTGACACTTAAACAACACAGGTTTGAACTGCATCAGTCATCTTATATGTGAAATCTTTTCCATAAATAAAGTAAATGTACGAAACTCTCTTCCTTATGATTTTCTTAATAACATTTTGTTTTCTCTAGCTTTCTTTATTATAGGAATACAGTATGTAACACATATAACATACAAAATAGTCTGACTGTTTATGTTATCAGTAAGACTTCTACTCAATAGTAGGTTATTTGTACAATTTGCTCTCTTCATCCAGGGATTCCCAACTGTGGATCAAAAATACTGTTTTTGATCCGCAGTTGGTTGAATACTTGGATGTGAAACTATGGATATGAAGGGATGACTGTAAAGTTTTTGGGGAGTCAAATGTTGTAAGCAGCTTTTTTACTGCGCAAGGGTCAGTGCCCCTAATGTCTGTATTGTTCAAGGTCAACTGTGCTTTGTAACTTTCTTAAGGATCTCTATTAAAATGTGCTCTGATGTTAGACATTCACAACAGAGTATAAATTTAACTCAATGTGTTAACTCTTACGGGGATGTTCTCACTATACAGATTGTCTCAAATAGTCAAATAAATTGTCTTCATTACACAAGCATAAGTAAGTAGGTATTGTGTTATAGACCAAAAGTTTCTCAGTACCACTCTATTGTTGGCTTAGAAAGAACCTTGGAAATCATCCAGTAGTCCATTCCAATTATTTAAGCTCAACTCATATGGAGGCCCTGTTTTGTGTCAGGCAGCACACTGTTTCCTCAAATCTGCTGTCTCATTTCATCCTTACAAAACCCCATGAAGTTAGGATGATTATCATTATTTTGTAGATGAGGTAATTGAGACTCAGAGAGTATTAATAATATGGGCTCAAGGTCATATAACCAGTATATATGAGAACTGGTGTTTAAAATCAGGATTTCGGGCTCCCAAAGTAGAGGTCTGTCCGCTACATGACTAGTTAGTAAGCATATTAAAAAGAACAGGAAATACAGGACTTGCCACTGGTATTCACAATGATGAACTTCTTGGAGAAGGGGATGTGGGGGGGAAGTATCCCTGTATCATTAGCCTTTTTTATAGTAATGTTATTACAAATCCCCCCAAACCCAGTGGATTAAAACAACCTTCAGGTAACTGTGGATCAGCTGGAAGTTGGCCGATCCAGGCTGGTGTCAGTTGGGCTTAACGTCAAGCTTCGGTTTGGGTTCAGGTCTGCTTTACATGTGTTTTATTTTCCTCAGACCATAAAGGCATTCTCTTACCATGGCAGTGGCAGAAGCACACAATATTAAGATTAACTGCAAGATTAACCACATAAGGACATTTCACATCTCCACTGGTATCACTTCTGATAACATTCTATTGATGAATGCAAATTGCAAGGTCAATTCCAAAGTTAAGGTAGCTGTTAATGGAAGGAACCCCATCCTAAGACCCTAAAAAGTGTCATCCGATCATGGCATTAGGCCCAAAGCCCAGGATCTCATGGACTATGTCAAGTCTGGGTTTGGCTTCTCTTAATTTGAAGACTAAAGAACAAAAACAAAAACAAACAAACAAACAAAAAACAAGTTATATGTTCCTTCCATACCTAATACACAATGGTGGAACAGAGAAAGGACTACTCTTCTTTCAAAAGGAAAGAATGGGAGGCACAAAACTGCCACTGATCAAGTGTGTCTGAAATTCTGCTGGGAAAATAGTGTTAAGATATGTTCCTTGATCTGGTCCCGATTCTACTCCCTGTGGGTCTATCTTGTGTCTGTTGTTCTCCACCATTCTTGATTCCACTCTTTGGAAGGTCTTCCCTTTCCCAACATCCTCTTTGTCCATTTTTTATATACATTTCTCAAAGGCTGAGCAGAATTCTCAGATGCTTGTTGTCTCTAGAAACCTGGGGACCCAGAAAACTTTTTACAGCTTGAAAAATCTCAATCTTTTCACATGTACAGCAGCAGTATTTTTGACAACATAGGTTTCTCAAAAGCTATGTGGCTTTGCTATGTATTTTATTTTAGTCATCTCTATGTGCCCAAAACACTCACAATTATTTTCCACACATGCCTCTCTGTACATATAGACTTAATTATGAGTATTTCAGCTTCATCAGACTTCTGTTGGGAATACACACTAATCTACAAGACTTTCCATTCAGTTGAGACAATATACTAGATATGACATTATTTCTTTCATTGGGTAAACAAAGGGTGTTACAGTGATCCCTCGAATTTGGTCATTATATTAAGGATATATCTTTCTGTCAGCACATAGATTTTATTTATTTATTTATTTATTTTTCACAAAATCTCTCCATACTGGCCACACCTTTGATTTAGTGAGATGAGTTTGATTTCCAACATTGAGATTTCTGGACTTCCTGTATTCCCTCAAAGTGTTGCTTACAAAAATAGCCAGTTCTTTTCTGAGTTCTTTTTCTCATAGTTTGTGAAATGCAAGTAGTAACAATAGCTTTCAAAATTTTTGTATAGATCTCCCTCCACAAATCTACAAATTTATTAGGTACACCATCTGCATTCCAGATTATTGTAGGCAACACTTTACCAATGTTCGCCACTATGTAATGTGGGTTCTCAGCTTTTCAGCCTCCTCTATCAGGTTGAGGTTTGTTTGTTTGCCGTTTTATTCTACCTGCCTATAGTCATTTGTATATGAATCATTGCCTGATTCCCAAACCACTGCCACATAGTTTTGATTTTTATTGTGACAGTAACCCATTTCTAGTACCAATTCCTGTATTATTTATCTACCATGATGTTCCCTAACAAACCATCTCAAAATTCAGTGGCTTTTAAAAACAATAATGCGTTAATGTTTTATGCATCTGTGGGTGGCCTTGGATTGGTTGATCCAGGCTGGGCTCAGCTGGGTTCAACTCCAAGCTACAGGTGGGGCCAGGTCTCTTTCATATGCCTCTCATCTGCTTCAGATGAGCAGGTTAGCCAGGTCATGTACTTCTTATGGTGATTGAAAAACCCCAACACATTTCTTCTGGTGATGGTAGAAGCCTGGGCACATTTGCAGCCTCTGCTCAAATCCTATCTCTTAACATCACTGTGGTAAAGCAAGTCAGATGTTAGACCCTATATTACTTTCTATTGTTGTCATAACAAATTACCACAGACTCAGTGGCTTAAAACATCAAAAATTTATCTCACAGTCTGTAAGTCAGAAGTGTGACACAGTCTCATAAGGCTAAAATCAAAATGTCTGCAGAACTGTGCTCCTTACTAGAGGCTCCGGGTAAGAATCTGGTTCCAAGTTCATTCAAGATGTTGGCCAAATTCAGTTTCCTGTAGTTGCAGGACTGAGGTCCCTGTTTCTCTTCTGGCTGTTGGTCAAGGACCCACCTTTGCTCCTAGAGGCTGCCTACATTCTTTCTTATACTTGCTTCCTCATTTCAAAGCCAGCAAGGCCATAGCCAGTCCTTCCCATATTTTGAGCCTCTCTAACTTTCCCTTGGGCTGCATCTCTTCTACCACACCTCTCTGATGGAATCCAGCCAGATAAATGTCTTCATTTTTAGAGTTCAGGTAATCGAATTGGGTTTACCTGGATAATCTAGGGTAGTCTCCTTGATTCAAGATCTGTAATTCTATCTGTGAAGGCCCTTCATAGCTGTGCCTGGATTCATTTTTTCGCTTATCTTTTATTTTTAATTTTTTTTATTGGGGAATGCTAAGAAACAGTGTGTTTTTCCAGGGCCCATCAGCTCCAAGTCAAGCCTTTGTCCTTCAGTCTAGTTGTGGAGGGTGCAGCTCAGCTCCATGTCCAGTTGTTGTTTTCAATCTAGTTGCGCGGGGACTCAGCCCACCATCCCATGCAAGAATCTAACCAGCAACCTTGTTGTTAAGAGCTCACGCTCTGACCAACTGAGCCAATCCAGCCACCCCTCCGGCAGCTCAGTGGGAGCTCACTGTCTTCAATCTAGTTGTGGAGGGTGCAGCTCATTGACCCACGTGGGAATCGAACTGGCAACCCTGTGTTAAGAGCTCACGCTCTAACCAACTGAGCCATCGACCTCCCTAGATTAGTTTTTAATTGAATAGCCAGTGAACAGAAATCTTGAGTTTTCTCTACCGGAGACTTCAAATCAAGGGGCATGGACATGCAGTCTACACACCATGATATGGCAGACCAGCATCAGTGGTGTGGGGGGAAAGTATAGTCTTATCAGGAGAAGACAGGAAGAGTGAATATATTTGAAAAATCAAACCAGAGTTCAGCGAAACATTCCTGTTACAGGCCAGACAGTAAATGTTTTAAACTTTGTGAAATATATGGTCTTTGTCAAAACTATTTAACTTTACCATTGCAACTCAAAAAGCAGCTGTAGTTAGTACATAAACAAATGGATATGATTGTGTTACAATAAAACTTTATTTACAAAAATAGGAAGCAGGCTGGATTTAGCCCACAGGCTGTAGTTTGGTAATCCCTGATATAAACCATCACAGTTCCCCCACCAGGCTCTTATCCCTAAAAATAAGAGGCTTTGGTGATAAATCATGTATTATAACATCAAGTGGGTCCCAAAGATAACAAAACAAAAGAAACATTAGTTCTTTATCACAAAAACTGATTTTACCCTAGACATCTTTTTGTCTAAAAGCTTCCTTCAAATTGGTATATTGTACCATTTAAGGTGACATTTGCAAACTGAAGTATTGCACCTGATTGTATGTCATAGGCAACATGGCATAAGACTGTGCCAAGCATTTGTGGGCATATCACACACTGATTGTCCAGGAAATTCTGTGCATATATGTTATGCATCATACTCACCTTGGTGGCTGAGACAGGGGCAGCCTGAGGTTGCTAAGTCGCTTGTAACATGTGGTGGTTGCTTGTCTGCATAAGGATTGTTCCCATTCCCCATAGATAAGGGTGCAGTAGAGGCATATTCCTCCTACTGAGAATTTCTACCACACCCCCCTGGGAATGGGAAGGACATCCTGAAATCTGGAAATGTTTGTCTTGTGGGGAGACACTTATCAAAAACCTTAAGAGTCTTCCAGAATTCAGTTCAGTCAGTGTGATAAATATTGAACATCTATTGTGTGACCAACATGGGACTGAAAAATAAAAATGACCAGCTGGGTCCTTCGTGTGGCCTGTTGACTGTCATGGTAGCCACAGTGGTTTCTGTTGGAGGTGCTCAGGCAGGCTGAACTGTGCTTTTTTACATTCATCTTCCTAATCATTTGACTTTCTTGAGCATTTGCTTATGGAATATTAAGCATTTTCTTTGTAACAGCTGATTAAAAGGTTGCTAGTACTGAAGAAAACATAGATTTAGAAACAAAAGCAGTTAGTAGCTTTTATCCATCACCAAGGAATTAACCAATTGGCAACAAGTGGGACAGCTCAATTTCTTTAGATATCTGAGGCCTAAATAGCTTAATTGGGGAAGCATGTTAAAAGGGATGGAATGACATTCATTATGGATTAACTTAATACATTTCAGACCCATCACATGGCTTAATTTAACAAATTCCACATCTTACTGTTTGGCAGGAAATGGCGTCTCGTGAACATCATTACCAGTCAGTCTGACTCGAGTTAGTTGAAAGGGCTGACTCCATCTGAAAACTGTTAATCTTAATAATACTGTGCTTTGCCTTGGCAAAATCCTTTGTATGTTTGAGATGCTTAGGACTCTACTGCCAGCCTCCCTGCGGCCCTCCCCTCCCACCATGCTACTCAAAGTGAGGAGAGAAGAAATATCGCTCACACGTTCCAGTTAAACCCATCTGAAATGGAGCAAGGTTAGTCCATTGTTGGGAAATTGGAGATATCCTACCATGATTACCTCTACCTTTTAAACAGAAATCATCGAATTACATACATGTTTCTATGTCATTAGATCAATTATGCTCTTTCGATGTAGGAAAGAGAAAATGAGAAATTTGAGGAAAAATAATATAAACCACTACCTTTTAATTATTCACCATCCACTAGGAGACAGGGAATCTAAATGCATTAACTCATTTATAATACTTCTCAAAATAACTGTGCCAGGTCAATATCGCTACTCCTGATTTGCTGGTCTCTATAAAGTTAAATAATTTGGCCATGGTCATGCCTGGTAGAGGCAGGATGCCAACCAAATCATATTGAATCTAGCCCTTCAGATTTATTTCAGTTCACCACGTTGCCTTTGGAGAAGCATTGGGACTTTATTCACAATGCTTGAAACACTTAATGCCCCTTTAGAACTCTAACCACAAGGTGTAACTTCCAAATTTCATGGACTGTATTTGGTTGAGATATTTTAAATGCCCCTTATCATTGGGAAGGGGTTCTCCCAACTTACCTCCTCTTCACTGTGGGAAAGTCTACAAGAGCAATTCCACAAGTTTCCTCTAAGTTTCCTATGTGTCACAAATGGAAATAGAAGCAAGCTGCAACTTCCCGTCTCCTGTAAGCCACGGGCCCCAGGACTTTCTGGACTAGTGTGGGGCAGCCCTGACAAAAGCATAAAGAAGGTAAAATTAGCCTGTATATCAGCCTCTCTGACCTTTTTCTTAATTACTCATGTATAAGTGTAACAGTGCTACATAAAATCAACCACAAAAATCTCAGCTGCAACAATAAGCATTTATTTCTTGCTCACTTATCTGCAGTCACTTGAGGTGGCTTTAATTAAGGCAGTGGGTCTAGGTTTTGCCTACTACTCAGCTGAGCTAGGCTGCTCTCCAGCCCTGGGCCCTGCTGTGAATCAGGGGCCTGACTGGATTGTGCTATCTCAACTTGCCTTAGGTATGTTTCCAGTCTGCTCTATATGCTCTCATTTTTATGGGGCCAGTAGGATACTACTCATGGAAACGGGCTAAGTACAAGAGAGGTGAGAGAAAGGTGATGCTATTAAGGGTCAGAACAGACACACAGTCACTTCTTCCCGTATGTCTTGAGCCAATCCAAAGTATTGGGCTAAACATATCACTGACTTGAGAAGGAAATTACAATTCTATTGGCAACGGTGAAGGGGAGAATGGAGATCTGCCAGAGGGAGGATGGGGAGAACCTATGAAATAGTTTTCTAGCAGTCAACTCCTCTACCTACTTAGAGGACTAGCACTAGTATAGGCAGGCAGAGGGGAGCCCTGACCCCAGCCCCTCTGAAAACCAGCCAGGGTCATGTGCACATATTAACAGCCTTGGTAAGTGCAATGAGCACCACAGTCAAACCCCAGTGGGCCACATGATGAAGTCATCCCTCTTGTTACTTCGGAGTGGCTTGGCGTTTAACATTACCCATGAGTGAGGGAGGGTGTCCGGGTGAGCCCAGAAGCATGGTCCCTGGATGTGACCCTAGCTCAGTTTCAGAACTCTAGGCCTTTACCAGAAGGACCTGCCTGGAGCAGGTCATTATACAATGACCACCAATGCAGTTATAGGATATAGCCCTTATAGGAGTTTCCAAGAGATCCAACTCAGATGATACCCACACGTCACTTTTATCACCATAGTTAATGGCTATCTTTCATTCATTGATTCAGGATTTGTAGAATTTCTACTATGTTCCAGATACTGCTCTAGGATTTGGAAGTAGGAAGATGCCAAATTCATAGATCAAGCCCTGTGGGAGATGACCATCTAGTCGGTGAGGTAAACATGTAAAAGAACAATAATAATTTTTTTAAAGAACTAATAATTACTGGTCTTTGATTACATGCTGGACAGTATTCTAAATTTTTTTTCATGTATGTATTAACTTATTGAATATTGACAATTCTATGAGGTAGGGACTGCTAGTATCCCTTTTCTTTTCTTTTCTTTTTTTTTTTTTTTAACAGATAGGAAACTGAAACAGAGAGAGATAAACTAATTTGCCCCAGGTCACACATCTATTAAATAGTAGAGTCAGGATTTGAATCCAGGGACCCTGGATCAGAGTTTGCGTGCTCAGTCACTATGATGAACTGCCATCAAAATGTGATGAGTGCTAAGAGACATTCTAAGGCCTTTGGGAGCAGACAGAAGGGAGAGCACCAAACTCTGCCTATGGCAAATTTTCACAAAGAAAACAGCCCTTGGACTGGGGTCGGGAAGGACAGGGTTTGCATATGTAGATAAGAGAGAAGACAGCATTTCAGTCAGAGAGAACAGCACAGAACAAGCATGGAAGCAGGAGGAAGGGGAATTCAGAGTTCAATGTGGCAGGAGCTGAAGATAATGGAGCTACTTTTACTTGGCAAAAAGAACTGGTTTGAGATGCATCTCCTTCCTTTCACTTTTACAACCATTTATTAGTAGAAAGGCTCAAAGGCTGGAAAGCTGGAGAAAAATAGAAAATTAAAACATATAGATAAGATTCAAGCAGAGCAGTCTACTCATAAATGAATAATTAAATATATGTGGGAAATATTTTCACTTCTGTGGAAACGTGCCCAAATTCAGCCTGTCTTGTTATGGTTACATGGACCTTAGCCAAGGATGGGTCTTTGCCAACCATTTAGGTCAAATCGAATGCAAATTTATCTGTGATTGAGGAAAACAGAATAAACAAAATAACCAAACCCATTAGAAGGTACTTTCAAGAGATTGAATCATTAAAGAACAGTGCTGAGTTGACTGAAAAGTAGAGAAAAATCATCCAAAATTTGTTTCCACTTAGTTAGAGACTGGCTAAGTAATTTAGCTTAATTTGAGGTAACTTCATTCATTCATTCATTTAACAAATATAAAAAAAAACTATAGAGCACTGACTCTTAATTCAGGCTCCATTCCAGCCTCTGGGTACACAATAGCAAATAAGGCAGACTAAGACCTGTTCTTGTGAAACTTACATCTAGTGGAGGGGGCAGAACTGAATAAGGAAGTATGTAGTCTGTCACCCATCACTAAGTGGACTGGATTCCATATATAAACTTGTAAAGTATATATCTTTCAGGGAGACAAATCTCTTGAGCTGTTGGATGAGAGAATATTTGTGTGAAAGCATTCTGTGTGTTTTGAGCATTTGTGTTTGTGGTGTGGGGTAGGGGGTCCCCTACCATATTCATTCTCTGTTCCTGTCTCAGTGGCTACATGGGACCTGGACTACTGAGAAACAGCTTCACAAAACTATTTAGCCAGGTTTGGCAGTCAGGTGAACAGTCCTGGAGTTTGAGGGAATCAACACATCTTTTAAGGGGATTCTTCTCCAAATTCTTAATCGATTGAGAGATAGACACAGAAGTTAGGCAGACGGCAACAACATACTAGCTCTGGAAAGGCTAATTTAGAAATTACAGAGTGCTTAGATGTGTGGTAATAATTGGGCTTTCTCGCATTTCCCCTCTGAACTGAATTTACTGAAGCTGCAGATTATACGTCCTTACCGCCAACATGGGCAGCAGCTGCATAGTTAGCAATGGAAAAAGAAACAAAGAATGCGTGTATCATGAGGCTAGTCTACCTCAAAAAAGAGAGGGAACCCAGAAAGAACTGAAACAGGAATACCTAGTTGCTTCACTTATCCTTAGCTCCTGGCAGTTAGGATTACATATGTAATGGGAACTACAGAAGAATCGTTTCACCAAGTAGGTATTCTCATTCTTATGTGACAAATTGTCCACAAGTAGACAATCCAGAGTTAGAGTTGTGGCACCATGAGACTTTAAGGGATCCATTCTTCTCCCTCCTCCTTAGTTTGTGTTCTTGTCTTCATGGACACAAATAGCTGCTCCCTTCCAGTCATCACTTCTATGTTCCAGGAAGGAAAGGGGCAAGAGCAAAAGGCAAAAGCCAAAAAGATTCTTACCAATTGAGTTTGTCCTCTTAATTTAGAAGCTTTACCTGAAGTCCCACCTAGTGACTGCCACTTACATCTCAACAGCCAGAACCAAATCACATGGCTACCTACCTACAAGAAAGTCTAGGGAGGTGAAAAGATTTTAGTGGCATATTGACACACCCAACAAAATCAGGGTTCTCCTACTAACGAGGAAGAGAAGAATATCTATTGTGTAGGCAACTAACTGAATCTGGAGGCCTGGGAGAGAATTCCTGAAGAGATGTGGGGAAGGCTGGATTTATTTTGTCAGATTTCTGTCTGTGAAGACTATACATTCTTTCCAAATAATGAAAAGGTCAGAAATGTGGGTTATGCTTTGTCCCCAACAGACTGGCCAGAAAGTATTTGGAAAAGTGCTGTGCCTCTCCGGTACTCTGTCATCTCATGCTCTACTTGCTGCTGCCCCAAATCCTTCCCCTTCCACATCCACTATCTCCTGTCCCAATTCAGTACTTGCATCTTGCCCCCCTCTTCTATGGCTGCCTTCCAGACAGCACTCCCAACCTGGGAGCTTTCCTGACCCTCACTTCCCCCACTCCATTTTCACAGTGTCATGTCTGACCATGTCAAGGCTTATTCTATTTAAAGGGAACTGGCTAGTGAATCTGATCAATTATACCTCATGACAGGGATAATGGCTGCCATTAAGGTAGTGGATTGCCCCTTCCAGACAAAATATTTTAATAGGAGATGCCCTAGGCCAAAGAAATATCTAACAGTGCAATTTCAGGCAATGGGTTAGGCAAAGAGTAGGGCAGAATTTGAGCAGGGGCCCCTTCAACACATTTCACTGAAATGACTCCTACTGGACACCTGAAAGCATTTATACAGCTCTGGGAAATAAGACCATAGAGTCAGACTTTTTGAAAGGCTTTTGTTATTTTCTCAGAGCTGTGTTGTCGGACTAGAGGAGAGGCAGACTCGCCAACCAGAAGCGGGGTGCCGTGAGTAATGTAGGAGCTCCACACAGATTCCCTTGGACCTCCTTCTATGTTCCACATACCCACACACCCTTTCTGCTCACACTGCATACCTGTGGTTCTCCTCCAGGGGACCACACACACTCCTGGATCCTGCTTTGCCCATGTTCACAAGGGATTGACATCCTCCCTGGGGCATCCTTTAATCGATGACTGATGGGGCCAGAAATATTAAAGTTTCTTGTGTTAGAGCAGGACAATTCTGAGACACAACTTAGACTCTGGAATTCCCCCGAATGATCAGGATGAAGTCCCCAGTCCCCCTCTGTGGGACTTTTCAGCTGAGCTCAAACATTGCTTGTTATCTCACCTTTCCTAACCTGTTCCCACATCTCCTTACCAGGTTCCCTAGGAGTGTTTCCTTTATATTAATTTTATCCAACCTTCATCTCAGGGTTTACTTCTGGGGAACCCAGCCCAAGACATTACAACCTTAACACGGTCTTCCACTCATCAATTTCAGACTTTCTTTTATACATGAGTGTAACCTAAGACTCCTTCCAAGAATTGCCATCTTGTCAACCAACAAGTTTCTCAAGTAAAGGAAGAGGGTCTTGTGATATTCAGGGAAGGGTGTTTTTGTGTATGTGTGTGATAATTAGAGGGAGATAGGCGAGACCTACTATTCATAAGGTAGCTAACTTCCAAAGGTGGTTTTAAGGGGTGCTAACAACAAACATTTGAGAGATAACATAACATTTGTTCAGTAAAATACTAAGTATTCTGACACCAATTCCAGTATGTGTGTGTTTTCCCCACACCACCAAGCAATTCTCTGACACCAGCTGGGTGTCCTACAATTCAGCTCAATATTGACACCATCTCTCTGGAGACAGCATCAGATTCCACAGATTAAAGGTTAAGTCCCACAAAACTTCTCCCTCCCGTCCAATTCAGGGAACAGTTGCAAGTCTAGGTTGTCACCTGGGCTTCTGAACAGCTGGCTGTAGATCTGAGGTTCCCACATCCACCTCCTTGGGTTCAATTAATTTACTGGAACACCTCTCAGAACTGAGAGAAACATACTAGATTATGATTTTATTATAAAAGAAACATCCAGATAGAAGAGATGCATAGGGCAAGGTATGTGGTAAAGGGTGAGAAGCTTCCATGCCCTCTCCAGGCACACCACTATCTTCTAGTCTCCATGCCTTCCTTCACCAACCTGGAAGCTCTCTGGACCCTATCTTGTGTGTTTTTATGGAGGCTTCATTACACAGGCATGAATGATTAAATCATTGACCAGTGGTGATTGAACTCAATCTCCAGCCCCAATCTCCTCCCTGGAGGTCAGGGTTGAACAGTTTCAACCCTCTAATCAAATTGTTGCTTCCTCTGGTGACCATTCCCCATCCTTAGGTTACCTGGGGGCCTAAACGTTACCTAATTAACATAATGAAAGACATCTTTATGCTCTTGTCACTTAGGAAAATCCAAGGGCTTTAAGAGCACTGTACGAGGAAGGTAGACAAAGACTGAATTTATATTTCTTAGTATAAATCACAATATAATTTTGTTGCAATGTTAACCATCTTTAACTAAATTAAGTGAGACTTAACTGTCACAGAAAGTGATCTACATCTGTAAACAGGGCGTTGGTTTATAATAGGAGGGGATGTGGTCCTAGTAACTGTTGATAGCTCATACATTCATATAGTGAGTCTCGAGAATCCCTAGTTTAGTATAAATTTTCTTTCTGCTCTTGTTCTGATTTCATTGTTGTTCTAGGCTTTAGATACAGTGATGAACAGGTTAGATAAAAATCCTGCCCTCCTAGAGTGTTAGATTGAACCTAAATGGTTCTCTCTTGGATGCCTCCTCTTTCCTATTAGTAGGATTTGCAGGAAGTGGTGCTGGCTAGAGCAGCACATGGCTTGGGGGAAAGAGTATGTAGATAGTACACTAGCAACAGGAGGAACAACGGAGGCAAAGAAGAAGAAAGAACTAGCACCTCAAGTCTTATATTGCTTCTCCACCAGACACACACTGTTAACTCCCTGTGTTAACTACAAAGACGCTTGGAGATGAACAACACATGCAACAGATCAGCCAGGAAGAGCCACTGAAATGAAATGACAACTCACTAGGCTCAAAGGCATGGCAATAAAGCTGGTCACGTGCTGCCCCATCTATGAAAGATAGGGTTCTGTTTTTGGTTTTATGAGAGAAAACTGCCTGTGATTCCAGGCTCCACAGCTTTTCCGTACTACTCCTTCAAAGCAATTTCTTCATCTAAAAGGTTCTACACAGCTGTCTGGCACTGTGCTTTCCAAACAAGAGCTATGTGTGACTGAAAGCAGACAGCTACCTGGTTTCCATCACCACAGCTAAGCGAGCTAATGAGCTCAGGCACGGAATTACACATCATCTCTAGCATTCTGGGCAATTTGTATGGGAGACACCACTTGACTTTCAGCCTGCTTGGGATGTGTCACAGGAAAGCTTCAACCTGCAGAAATTGAGATTGGTGAAAAGATCATCCTGAGGTTGAACAACTTTTGCAGAAATGGTGTTATTGGACCTGAAAAAACCCTGAGTTGTGACACATCCTCTTAAGCATCTGATTGTTTTCTCAGGACTCGGGAACAAGGCAAGAACAAACTACCCTGACAGATAGCTGACTTGCCTGAGCAAGCAGATTTGGGGCTGGCCCTGGACTAACAGGTGAGGCCTGACTATGGACGCTCAGTATCTTGCCAGAGTCTTCCTGGCATCCAAATGGGGGTGACACCAGGTGAGAGCAGAAGGGACTGAGTTTCCAGTGGAAGGCCTTTGGGCCCTCCACTATGAACCTTCATGAAAATATGTGCTGACTCACGGCTCCTCTTAGAAGTGCCTCTGAAACCCCAAGGCTCACAGAGTCCAGCAGCTAATGGAATCCACACCATGTCCTTCCCCAACCCCTTATTCCTCTGTGGTCTTAATTCATAGGTCATTTATCATATTTCCAAATCCATGACAATGAACTTCCCTTCCTACTCACTCTGAATTATGGAAAACTGGGAATTTAGGGAAAATGAATGATATTAACTAATATTATTACTAATGACATTTATGAAGCACAAACTATTTGCCGGCTATTGTACTAAATGTTTTATGTGCATTTTAAAAATTTAATCCACACATTAAGGGGAAAGAACAATCTACTCCAGCTCTTGGTACAAGAATAAGTGATTGTACCTCTGCCATCACTGAAGTTACTACCTAAATCAAATCCCCCTCAGGACATACCCCTGGTTACACTGTAGATTGGTTGGTTGAAACTGGGAAGTCGAAATGAGTATTTGCTCAGAACTAGCCCAGGGTTTCTAATTCTGAGTTGAATCAAGAGATACAAACATTCTCAGACTGTAGTCACTTCATCATTAAAGGACTTGTTTTACGGGTGCAGATTAGAGGGCAGGTGAATTCAGAATCCCAAATTCTGAATGGGTCAAAGTGGATACTATCTGACCTATGATAGCCCTTTATCTCCAAAGTCATTCTAAGGCTGTGGAAACATTCTATGTTCCCAAATAATCCTGCCTGAAAACTGATTTCTCACAGAAGAAGATATAGTAGTTCAATCTAAATTGGAATCCCAGTTTTGCACGGGAGCTCTGTAGCCTAAAGCAGGTCACGGTCCTCTCCAAGCCTCAATTTCCTGTCCAATGGGAAGACCAAATGGGACAAACACAAGTAAAAGTGGGCAGATTTTAAGTGCCCAGTGAACACTTGCTGTTATTATATGATTATTGTTAGGTAAAACACTTATTACCATGGTACAGAACAAGTGCTCAAAATAATAACTCATTTAAGTTATAATTATTACATGAAGTTCATAACAAGTATCTAAGTCATTTTCAGCTATGCAAAATGCTTTTTATTATTGTTGTTATTGTTATTGTTTTCTAGAGAATTCCAAAGTCATGATGACAATGGGTTTTGTAGTTCTGCCATACTTAGCTGAGAGTCTGAGGGCTCACAAACTTCTTAATACCAGAAAATGACATGGGATCAAGCATCATAGGCTAGGAGACCTCTGTCAGATAATCTCCTGGGCCTAGCTACTGTGAGGAGAAATGTGGAATAAAAAGGCCAGGTCTGAGTGGTTCTGCTTTGGAACAAGAACATAAAGGAAACTCATATTTATTAAGTGTTCACCATGTGCTTTCACCAGGTGCTTTCACGTAGGCTTGTGCATTCAATCCTCTCAGTGACCCTTGAGAGAGGTAACTCAATCTCCATTCTTACAAAGGATTGAGCAGAGTCGTGGAGAAAGTAACAAATTGGTCCAAAATGAGGCAGGTAGTGAACTACAAAGCCAGGATTAGATCCAAGGACTGTGTGACTCTTTTCCATTATCCAGTGATGCAAGTGGTGTGGTCATAAGTCAAAATAAAGTTCATGGAAAAAGAAAATTCATTCGTAAGAAAGTTCTCTTGAGATTATCTGAGGATGGTCTCAGCTGATAAATTGGCTGAAGCAACTTTAGGTTATCACTTTCAGGGCCTTCTCCCAGTTGGTATGAGAAGGAGATACCTTAGAAAATCTTTATTTCTTCTTCCGAATGCCCAAGTGGACATTCCTGCCCACTCCCAGGATAAAGGACTGACATTTGGCCAACAGGAAGGGTGGAGGATTTGTGTGATCCCTAGCTGCTAAATCCCAAGGCAGTGAGACAGAAAATGTCTCTAGTGTCTCTTGATTTTTCTTCTTGTAGGAAAGGCATCTATCTTCACCCAAGTCTCCTTTGAACTGAAAATGAGTAGCAGAGCCGTTAGGAAGAAATCAGTGCAAATGCAAATACTTTATCTGATGATGCATACTTGCTTATTATCTGAGTCATTCTCCATTAAAAAAAAATCTGAAAAGAAAGGTAACAAAGGAAGACATTTTTTATGCAAGCCTTGATGAATAAGGATTTTGGGCTTCTTCTTTCTCTTCTTCACAACTCTGTTTGACACAGTTGTAAAGCCACTCAAAAATTAGCTTCTTCCTTTCTTTCTGTGCTATTTATTCTTGTTTTGGTTTGGCTTTCTTCTCTCTTGCCATTTTTGAGAATATTTTCTTTGTAAAGGCCCAGTTCTCTGGCACAGACTCAACTCCCAGAATCAACATATCATTGGCTTCACAGAAAACCTACTCATACTTCTCAAGTCCTGAATGCAAGATTTTCAGATCCCTTTGATAAGATGATAGAGATAGATAGATAGATAGATAGATAGATAGATAGATAGATAGATAGATAGATAGATGATAGATAGATAGATAGATAGATAGATAGATAGATAGATAGATAGATAGATAGATGAGAGAGAGAGAGGGAGAGGGGAGAGAGAGAGAGAGAGAGAGAGAAAGAGAGAGAGAGAGAGAGAGAGAATTATTCCCCCACATCTGCAAGGAAGTTGGTGATCTCTGTTAGTGAGGGAGGAGGGACTTCTATTGTAATCTGCACACACTAATTTTAGAGAGTCACCATGTGCCTTTTTTTAAATTTCAGAGTTCATTCATCAATTCCCAAATAGGAAGATGCTGTTTACTAGTGAACTTAGCTTTCCTGGGGTCACTAGCCCAACAAAGCAACTGCCTGGAATTGGGAAGGTGAAGACCAACTCCTCCAGATGAATTCTGAGGTATAAGTCTTATTTCTATAACCTATCCTCTGTTAAACCTCTTCTCTTCTTCCCCAGTCCTAATGGATACCCCATTATTGTTCTTACTGCTTGTACATAGCATTCTCACAAGGCACTGTCCCTAGTGAACATTCATTCATTCATTGAAATATACATATGCCAAGTGCCAGTCTCTGTGATAGGAGCTGATGATCTAAATGGGAGCAAGAGAAAACCTCCACTCTCAAGACACCCCCAGACTAACAGAAGAGAAAGACACACAGGGCGGTTAACTATAAATGCTATAATAAAATAATACAAAAGGCTCAACAGTGTTGGGTTTTGTTTAGGTTGACAAATAAGAAAGGCCCAATGAACAAGTTCTCTCTAAGGCATTAATTGATGGTCACTTAAGAATTACCCTTTCATGGGTTAGGGACATAATCCATGCTGTTTCTCTTGAATGCACCAAGGTATTTGATTTCATGGTTATCTAACATTTCTGGGGATAATTACAATGTAGAAATGTTCTTGTTAGAAATTTGATATCAAGAATATTAATTAACAAAACACTTTGTTATTGATATACCAAGAAACTAGCAAGTAGACTGTATGTCTACTGAGAATTTCTGAGCAACTTCAATTTACAGAACCCTCATTACCTTGCAAACATTGACCACTGATTCCTTTTCCTGAATGGAGAGTCAATGCCAGTTGTTTCTATGTTCAATACTTGAGCCTGTTTCTGGGACTCTACAAAATTGTTTTATTTCTTCCGCAGTGATGTGATTTTTTTTTTTTTCAGGAAAATACAACATTATCGTGTAGGTGGGGGTGTTCACTTCATAGATGCTATTTATATCAGATTCTATTTATCTAACATGATAATTAATGCCTCATTCTTAGCCAAGATAATTTTTCTCTTCTATCTGATTTATTCTATTTAACTAACATATTGAAGCCATACTATATGCCAGGCATTTTATTAGGTGCCTTTCCATAGAATATTTCGTGCAGTCCTCCCCTTATTTTTGTGAAGCAGGTTTTAGGGTCCTCATTTTTCAGCTGGGAAAATGGACATGCACAAGAATGAAGTCGCTTGCCTGAGGCCCACAGGTCAAAAGTGGCAGAGTTGGAATTGGAACTCAGGTCTGCCATCACCTGGCCCAGCATACTCTCAACAGCACTATGGCACCCCTAGTACTTTTTGCTAACATTTGAGTTCCCCAGAAACATTATGGATGGAGATATAGCTTCATACCCAGTGTGACAGACTAATTCCAGCATTGGGTTGTGGTACCTCCAACTCCTATTAAGTCATCAGTTAGGACAGTACATGTAGGAAGAGGTTTCTTGACAGAATTTAAGGCTTCCTCACTCTGTCTTGCTTTATTTGAAAATGACTTTTCTCTAGTAGTTGGCTTTCAAGTATCACACTGGACTTATAACTTCTTGAGCTCAGAGATGCTCTCCTGAGGACATGTTCTTTATTTTAATTGAAGTCTTCATCACTGGCTGGCTTCCAAGTGGTCTACCAGATGTCTTTTTCTTTGCTATCGCTGAGGCAGATTATCATGTTCCAGTTCATTTTTACAATTTGCTGTACTTTGCTGGCAGTCTGCTTTCTTTAGCAAACCACACTTGGGAGGCCAAAATCATGGAGCAGACAGCAACAAGTAAGACTTCAGAATATGTTTTCTTAGATACTCTCAGGCAAATTACACACACACATACACACACACACACACACACACACAAATTGTTCCATCTTTTATTTTAGTGGTTAGACCTAGATTATCCTAAATTTTCACATACATGTTACTTTCTCAGGATGTGAAGCCCCAAAATTAATCCTCAAGGGACTAACTAATCTCCCAACTGGGACCTTAAGAAATCTCCGTTCTCAGAAATCTTCCATTGTCTTCTTGGAAGCTTAAAGAAAAATACCCATTGCCTTTCCCTATCCTTTTCCTAAATCCTATCCTTTATGTCCTGAGCTGCTTCATACTTTGAAATGAATTGTATATAGTATGTGTGTGTAGGAACAGGGGAATGCCTTAAAGTTCATTCTACTTTTTGAAACAAATGCACAGTTAATTCTTACTTGTGACTGTATTTATAGCACCTAGAACAGTTTTTGGTACTTAGTCGTGGCTAAAAAAATATTTATTGAATCAGCTAACTCATAGTCAAGCATCAACTGGTTGGCTAAGGCAATTTGAGGAATTTAGTCATTTCTTATTTTTCATACTGACTTTTAGAGTCCACATGACCTTTACCCCTAACTTAAGTGGTACATGATGAGGGGTTTTATTTTACTTTCCGGTTGCATAGAGGAGCAAACCAATTAAACATATAATAAAACAGATGGGAATTTGGGCTTTATAGGAACCTGGGAGGGTCCGAGGACCTCCTGGGACCTGTCACTTGAGTGAGGACTGGAAATCTCCATTTCTTAGCCGAGTTTTGTTAGCCTCAGGTGATGGTGTTAACACAGTGTTAGGCTGCCTTTTCAACAAAATACAAACAAAACCAACAGAAGAAAAACAATCAAACCAACCCCCCACTGCCCACTGGCTGACTCAAGCAACGGGATTGTTGTGTGGAGGAAGGGGCCAGAACAGGAGGAGGTGGCAGTTTCCTAACAAACTGCATTGTTTGAATAATTTTATTTAGTGTGGAAAAAAAAAAGTCCCTCATACTGAAGATTTATTTAGAAGTCCTGGAGAGATTAACTTTTGGTAAGAGTCAGAACTAAAAACTTTATTGGGAATGCTACGTACACTCAAAAGACCAACAAGAGAATTTAAGTTAGGTGTGATTAGTATGAAGAAAGTTACATTTATTGTACTCTTATGTATAATTGATCACATGAAAGGCCTTTTGTAACTGTAAAAGAGACAGCCCATTAAATTGTTTTACCCTGAGGATTATACAAATTTGCAGATATCGGATTGGATCACCAGCCTACTGGTTTCATAGCAATGGTAAATCATTAAGATGCTTATTTTTATTCATATATCTTTCTTGCTATTTATTATTAACCAAATAGCTCCTCCCAGTTTTAGCTTTATTTTCAAATATCTGTACCAATCATTCTTCCTCTCAACCACCAGCAAATGGTCGAATGTTTTCTAGTAGCTCTACAGGTCACCTTTGGGGGAATCTTAAAACAAACAAAAGTATTTAGCAAGAACATAACTGTGTTATTTAGTCATGGACAGAGAGTCTATAGAAGAAGTCAGAGGTCATCTTATCTCTCAATTTGGATAGAAAGGCGATGGCATCCCCAGCATCATTTTGTGCAAATTAGTTGAGCTCATTTCCAACAAGAATCCAGATAAGAATGTGCTCAGAGACTTAAAGGTTAAGTTATGAATATTACCTGGCACACGTGGGACAAGCAAATTGGTTCATACACTTATGCTAGAAAAGGTTGTTGAGGTTGGTTGCCATTCTTTATTTATCTCAGATGGCCTACAGAAAAACATAAGCTCCATCTCTTCCTATAGATGTTTCAGGAGTGTACAGCTGCAAATCACAGCCTGTATCACAGAATGAGGCTAAATCCAATTTGTCACTGTCTATTCCCTTGATTTAGAGTTTTCATTTGAAGAAATACACCTGGCAGATCTCAATTACTCAAAATGAGAGTAGTGGAAGTCAGATGGTTGTGTTGACATGTAGAACTCCAGTTAAACATCTCACATTTCTTCCAAGCTTCATAATGAGTATCCAGCCCAGTGCTTTTTGGGTACTATAGAAACTTTGGGATGTGCTTGCTGCCAAGGGCACCTCCAAAATCTAATGTTCCCTTTGTCCCCAAAGTAATCCATGTGCTATGCTGATTTTTGCATTGTATCAGATCAATTTCACTTAGAATTTTAACTGGAGAGGTCAAAAGGTGTGTGTGTATCTATAAATCTAGGGTTTTGTCAGCCTAGTGCAATTTTGAGGGGCGGGGGAGAGATTGTGCTAAATAAATGGTATTCAGTTTTAAATGAAGTATCTCAATTAGCATTGAACATTTTTTTAAACAATCAAGATATTAAAGCTAGAAAGAAATTAATGAGCCTATGGAGAAAGTAACTTCTAAAGATCATTTTGTGCTTGGGATGGTAATTGCTTTATGACATTTTGATGTCATTACAACATGAAATTAGGAGGGCAAAATGTTTCCAGAGTGTTTCTTTGGATACCCTGTTAGGAAGCTATTAAAAGGCAAGATTGTGCTGGCAAAATGATTTCAGTGTGTGCCTTTGGATACCTGCTTTACAAAACGTCATGAACTGAGAGGCTACAATATAAAATGATTCCAGTGTGTGTCCCTGAGAAGGCACCCACTCTAATGCTGTTATGTTCAAATCACAGTGGAAGATTAAACTTGGAAGCAGGAACGTAGAGGTGGCAGGCAGATGGGGAATTGGTGGAGATTAGTCTCAATTATGATGTCAAAATGAAATGAGACAATCATAAGCATTAGGACTGAACTTCAAACCCCCACCCCATCCCCCTAGCCCCCGCCCAGTCAATAACTGTCTGAGCAACGATGTTCATGAGACTTTCTTCTTCAAACCATAATAACAATGAGGTCCTTTATTGAAGGACAAAAGTAGTTTAATAAAAATAATAAGTTGCAAAACAATATGGTTTATGGTAAAGAGTAAGGTTGATTTATAACTGGAATTCATAAACTGCAGAAATGTAAGAAAGAACTCCTATAGAAAATTGAAAATTACAAAATTCAAGCCTCAAGAGGAAATATTGACATGCTCCTCTGCTATTGTACCCAGAAATTATAAATGATAATCTATAAAAGAGGCTGCCTTAAAAGAAAAACCCTGAAACATAGAGAAGAATCACAACCAGACACAAAGCTATATTCTAAGTCTCTCTCACAATCTCTCCTTTTCCCCCCAGATGTTGTCTCCTGCTGTGCAATCTTCATATCCAAAGAGGTACTAAGAAGCAAAACATCTGGGGCACTCCATTATCAGAGTTAGTGCTCAGAGGAAAAGAGGGTTAAAATAACTAATGTTCCTCTCTGTCAGTCCATAAAACCATGCTTACGTTTCACATGTTTGCCAATAGGTCAGTGTTTAGTAAAATTTAACGTATTTAAAAGTCACTTGGCCCATATCTTTCATGCTCATCAGAGGGTTAATTTGAACTGAAGGTTATGTTTTGTCCTCTGTATGTTGTCCGAATATTTGTATGTGCACAAATGTTTGTGTCTGCCTCTGTGTATGTATGTACACTGGCTTCAGAACTATGGCGGCTTTAAATAAAGTTGTTATGGTAAGAAAATGTGGAACTCGATTAGGCTGTATTCAGAAATAAAGAGATAAAAAATTGGTTGAGATTAATATCTCCCATCACAAACACAGTGGGAAAGTTGGTTCTCATAGGGCCCTGACAGCAGATTGCCAATGAAACCATTAGGCAGCGTGCCCACCTTCTCCTCCTCTCATGGTACCACACACGCTTTCCCTAGACCTTCTCTTCTTGTCACAATTACGTGAAGAAGTATGGAATCTGCATCATCAAACAAAAGAGAGGAGACCTAGAGACAGATTTCCTTGACAATGGGCCTGTAGTCTTTCTACATCAAAGACACTGGGACAGGGAAGTCCAAATATGTTTTTTGTCTTACTCTCCGATGTTCCTGCTTTTACTCAATTCTGTTTTGTTTTAAAACCAAATAATTATGGTTTTCGATTAGCTGCACATTAGTCAGAATGATGAAAGAGACGGAGCCTTGTTCAGTTTCAATTTGATTATATAATTTGGGATATGTCTTCTTTTTAGGCCTACTAGGAGCAGCTTGGAAATTGGGTTCTATTTGGGGGAAAACACCCCATCAGGATATGTTCATGGAGTTTCTTCTGACTGTATAAACCCCTTCAACCTTGCTCAATGATGCTATCAGAGTTCTCAATGAAGTATGAGTTTCAGTTATTTGCTATTTACGGATTTTATAAGCTCCTCAGAGAAAGCATATAACTGCTCAGTATTATTATTAAGGTTATTATATGCATATGCACTGCCACTTATTTTTGAAGAGTAAATATTTGTGCTAATTATATCAGTGTCATCCACTGTGCTAATTATATCAATATCAACATGTTGATATTAATATAATTAATTAGCACAAAGATTTACTCTTCAAAAATACATGGCAGTGCCTCTGATTCATTTGTCATGAGGGGAGCATGAGTGAAGTACTGTTTTATAACACTGTATTTAGGCTCTGATATGCAATCAGCTTTAATAATTACCTAATACTGTAGGTGGCCTCAGACAAATAAAATGTTGTTTTTTTTTTTTCCCCAGGGTTTCCTGGGAATTGGATGCTAAGATGAAAAGCATCTGAGGAGCTTTCTTCCAACATCCTACTTGGTGATTAACCAACTATCCAAGTATAAAGCTGCTCCTAATTAACCCTGAAGACCCCAACAGAAAGGTAGGTGGAGTGAATGAAAGTGTTAAAAAATATAGAGACAAAATAATTCTCCTGAATTAACTCTAATTACTTAACAATATTAGGCTTGTTACATTTTAAATGGAAAACTACCCACCAATAAAAATCAGAAAGCAGAGGGGAAAAGCATATGAGTCATAAAGCACCAGAACAGTGAGAACAATTTAATTTGAGGCTACTCATTACGTAAAAAGTGCCTGGTAATTATATTAATGATAATGACATTATAATAAGAGCTTACATTTATTGTTTTTACGTCAGACATGCTAAGTGTTTTTTTTATGTATTATTGCATTTAATGCATACAACTTTGTGAAGCACAATTATCACCCTTGTTTCATAGATGAGGAAACTGAGGCTTAAGAAAGGTAAATAATTCACCACACTCACACAGCTGGTTAGTGATGGCATGGTGGTATCCACACTGGCACATAGGTGTTTAGCCCCACCAATCTCTGCTATCTTCCTAATGGACCAAGTTACCCAGAAGAAGGTAGCCCAGGGACATTTGAGAGGACAGGAAATGGAGAGTGTCTTGGAGCATACTTCTCTCCAAGAAGACTCTAGTGGGGCTTCAAAGAAAGAAGCAGAAATCTCAACCATATCTTGACCAGGAAGTTAGCAAAAGTAAGGCTTAAGTACAAACAACTCTATTTCTCTTGGATTCATAGGCCAATAAATGGAAAGTGGTTTTATGAAACAGACATCAGGAGATAATTAAAATGTCAAACCTCCAAATTTTTATAAGAACGTCCCGGTGATAGGCCAATTTGGAAAAATAGATTTTTAGAATGAGATATTTGGGATACCCTAGTCCTGATAAAAATGGGAAAACTTGAAACCCAGAATCTGGTGACAGGCCAAGACTGAATATTCTAGAAGAGCAAAGAAAAGGAGGCAGATCTTTGAACCCAACTTCCATGTTCTTTCCACCATGCCACGTGGCCTCTGCTTACCCTTCTCTGCAGGGTTGGCCCAATGGTGTTAAAGTCTTCCCCAAATTTATGAGAAAACCTCAGGAATGCTCTTATGTTCTTAAATAATGAAAAGAAAAAGATATTAAGAATTGTATTTAAAGACAAGAATCACTACTCATGCCATTTATTCATCTATACTGCCACCATTATCTAAATCTTTGAATAATCCATCCAGTAACTTAGAAATCTCCCTAAGTGACAAAAAAAAAAAAAGAAGTAAATATGATTCTATGTACTCAAGTTTCCACCTTTGCTCAGGATGTTACTTTTTGGTTTTTTTAAATTTTTGAGGACTGTTTATTGGCACTTCAGGTACCTTTGATAAGAGTCAGAGAGACAGCCCCAGAGACTGGAGAAATACAGAGACAGAAAAGAGAAAGAAACAGAAAGAATGTCAATCCAAAAGTAACATTCTACTTTTCCACTGTTGTCCATTCACATTCTCTTTCATGGTTTTCCCAGGCCAGTGGTAAAGATGTGGTACCTTTACATGTGAGTAATGTCCCTTCTCTAGAAAGTTAGTGATTTCTACTTCAGTGTAACACAATTTCTTTCTTCTCATGTGGCCCAATATTACAGTGGCTTTAGTTTTCTCAAAGCCTCACACTTGACAGTGCTTGTCTTACGTGCCCTCTCTCCCACCATTCTCACCTCCTCTTCCCTACAGCCTATGTTTCCTGCTCTGTCTACTGTCTGACATGGAAGAGCAATTCTGTGGGTCCTGCCTGTGTCTCTCTACCTTTAACATCCCTTGTTTACTGTTCTTTATTTCACTACACTGTCCACCTATATTTAGAGGGCGCTGTGTTCAATAAGGCACTCAGAGGTATTATAACACATGGAATGTGTGTTTTTGTTTCTTTCCCCATAAAGTTAATGGTGCTTATGGCCATTGTCAGAGTCAGCACTTAAAAGTGCTTTTCATCTCCCAAGAACTCCTGAGTTAGATGAGGCCCCTAAGGTGGGCTTCAATATGAAACTCTTCTGGTCAGGTAGCTCAATACATTAATTAAGGCCCATGTGCTTTATTTCAGGAGAGGGTCACAGACAGATTTATCACTTCTTTGATCCACTTCCATCATTTTTTTCCTTCTCCTTTCTTCAAACGCTGTGGTCCATGACATGCTTTTAGGGGGGGAAACTTCAAAGAAGTACATTCTTCTGGTGAAGAACGCTCTGCTTCATGCCTTTGATTCCTACCCTGTCTTTAATTCAGTCTGAAAGAGAAGCCCTTCAGTGCCTTCATTGACCCAACAATTCCATATCTTTCTTGTTGCTGAATTTCTCTGGAGCAAATTTAGCTCTTCCTCTGCCCTGTTTCTGTCTAAATCCTCACTTGTACCCTGCCTCCATCTTTTTGTCCCTATTTCAAACCCTCTCCTCATTCTGGTAATGAATCCTAGTCTTCTGCTTAGGATCTTAAATTAAAAAACAAAAAATGCCCTTTAGAAAACACTCTAAAATGTCCTATGATTTCCAGGGACAGCACAACAAGGCCCCTTTCTCATCATCTGTCTCCTCTGTCTGGCTATTGTGCTTTGAATGTTTCTCCTTCTCTTCTATTTCTTCTTTTTCTTTATTTTCCTTCTCCCTTACATTGCTCCTTCTTTTCTGTTTCCCTTCCTTTCTCTAGTTCTTTCTTTCTTTTTCTTCCACCTTTCCTTCTGAAAGTGGGGCTCTCACAGGTGGAGTAACTTTCCTATAGTCAGAAAATTGCCAGACCAGGATTTTAGCACCAAACAGAGAGACTCAAGGGCCTTTCTTTTCCCGGTTTTGAAAGAAACTGATGTGCTAAATTTTAGAAGGCTTGAATCTTTGATAAATAATTGAATATCATATATATTCCCAGAGAAAATCATGCCACCTCCTTAGGCCCCATTTCCCTCATATGAAAAGCAGAGGGGTGAGTCTAAGCTTAGAGGATTTTTCCAGGTTAATTGAAACCTGTAGGCATCAGAAGTAGAACGTAAGTCTCAGAATGTGTATCCTTAATACAGGGATAATAATTACTACTTCCTAAACTTGGGGTGATAATTAAATTAGATAATGTACATAAGGCCACGCATGGTTTTCTTACATGTAATAAGAATATAATCAGAGGTAGTTACCATATACATATTGTGCAACTATTAAGACCAAGCACTGCATCACGTACTCACACCTCCAATTCTTCATTTAGACCAGCAGGGAGAGAGGGAGAGAAGAGATTGCCCACAGCCTCATTTATATTCTAATAAGTCATATATCTTAAACCCCAAAAATATTCCTAAGAGATGCCTTTCAGCATAAGTATCTGAAGGCAAAGGGATATTTTGGGGCTAGAATCTTCCCATGCCTTACAAATAATACTTATATGCAGTTACCAAAGGGACCCTGCTCATAATATCCTTTCCTGGAAAAACATCCAAGGTTGGACCACTTCCACAAATAGGACCAGGAAAATTCCCATGGTGCTGAAGCACTTGTTTCCAGGGGGTTAGTGGGTCAACTACTGGTTCCTTTTCCCAGTGGAGAAGTGCAAGCTATCCCACGGGCCACAGGGCTAAAGGAGAATTGATGTGTTTTGTGGGAAAGAGCACAGGATTTGATGGGGAGACCTGGATTCTCCTCCTAGCTCCGTCACCTGTCCGGCCTGGTGAGATCTCGGGAAAACCACTTCACTCCCTGGTTAGATGAATCAGTCATAATCGTGTGTCCGAGAATCACCTGGAGAATTTTTAAAAAGAATACCTATCCCTGGATCCCTCCCCAGAATTTCTAATTCAGTTACTCTGGAGTGAGGCCCAGGCATCAGTATTTTTAGAAAGCTTGCCAGGTGATTTTAATATGTAACCAGAGGTGAAACCACTTGGTTAGACTATATTCCATAACCTAGGTTAATCTAAATCTGTTATTCTCTAAATATCTACAGGATTGAAAACTAAACCTGTGCCAAAATATTGGATTGTAATGAATTTTTTTTTCATAAACCCCTTGCCCACTTTCCTTCGTTGGTAGAAAATTAGTGTTGAGTCATACATCTGATAAATCATTCTTGTGTGCCTACTATGCACAACGTACTTGGAGATGCCACCAAGCAGCTTGTTTCACACAGGCTCAATGTGAATCAACAGAAGAGCAAACGTCCCCCCCATCCAACTCACTTGTTAGAAGAGCAAACGTCCCCCCCATCCAACTCACTTCATCCTCTGGGAAATAGTTAGAAGCTCAGAGTACTTTTCCATCTGGAAAAGTCACTGGGGAGAAGGCCTTTGCTGCTATAGCAGACAAGGAATTTGGCTGACCCCTCTCTCTTTGCTGATAACTGTCCAGGGACTGGGTGAGAATCATCCCCGTCTGCAGCCCCATTTTTATCCTTTCTGCTCCTGGTCACCTTCACAGATCCAGAAGGTGATGGGAGCCATGATCAGATTGCTTAGTGAAATAAAGCAAAGGCAGAAATTGGCCCTCAGCTTTGGTGTTGACTTAGAGGGCAAGACACTCTGAGGTACTCAAAATATTTGCATCTGAATAAGAATTAATGTTGCATTTTTCAAAGATGTTTACTCTAGTTCTCCCTAAATCCAAACATTTATTCATAGCCCACCTCTTTCCAGAAAACATTTGAGGTGAAGGATCCAAATATGGTTAGACACTGAAGCAGATCTCCTTCAGGTAGGGGTCCTACTAACTTTTCCAGAAGAGCGGCCCTCCTGTTTCCATGTGTTAAATATCTGTGTTCCTTTCTACACTCTCTGCATATGTTTCTCATGTTCCCTTGAGGGGTTCTCTCAAACAACCAGGCATTCCTGAGAGCCATTGAATACTAGGTGTGCAGGGTGAAATCAGAAACACAGACACAGAACATGGAATCCATGAGGAGGGAAGTGGCCTCAGGAAACCACTGAGTCCTTGTGCCCCTGGACAAATAAGCACTCTGTGGCAAATCAACTTTGATGATAAAAAATCAATAACATTATTTTCACATTAAAATAAACACAGATACACTATTAAGCAAAATGAAAAAGTCACATAAATTATTAAGACAGACAAATTCCAATACTTCGAGTGCATTTCTTGCTTGCAGGGGGTCACTTATGGCCACACCTCCAAACTCCTACAGTAAATTATCATCCACTCTGCTCTGGTATGAGGGGCACTTTGATGGAGAAGTGTGGAAAGCACTGGAAAAGTCTAATTATCTCACTTTACAGATGAGGAATATGAAATCTAAGGAAGTTTTATGAGTTTCCCAAATACACATGGCTACTTATTGGCAAAGCTGATACCAGAATGCACATACCCACACACATCCCAGTGTTCTTATAGCAGAGAAGGGAATATCACCAGGGAAAGCTGCAGAGAAAAAAGTACTTTTTAATTATTACCTTGAACAATAACTTTGGAATTGGAATCAGAACATGTATGTTGAGCACAGCTCTGTTACCTAGAAGCTCTGTGGCATTGAGCACGCCAGTTATCCTCACAGACCTCAGTTCTGGGATCCACTAAGTAAGGGTGAATGTGATCTCTTAGACCCCTCCCTGGATTGTCATTCTTGGCACTTTTCCGTGTTTGACTGCCCTCCTTGATATCAGACTTCTAAAAGTGATCAGTTTGGTGCTGATTTGAACAATGACATCAAGGCTGATTTGACCTGCCTGTGATTGGCAATATGTGGGAACTTCCAGGACTATCATCCTTTTGTGTACGTGTGTCGGTCTTGTTTTACTAACTAGATTAATCTCTCCCTGCAAACAAAATCCATGGCTTTTACTCTTTGTGTCCCCAGTAGTAGTAATGAATATTTGTTTCATGAGTAAATTCTTGGCTTTGCTGGCCCTCTAGGGGGAATATGAAGAGGGCCCCACAAGGGGTACCACTCTACCAATTCAATCAGTAACACAATTATTTCAATTCTGGTGCACCTAAACCATTTTTGCTTCAGAATGATGACTAAAATTATCTGGAGGCTCTAATCTGGATAATGGTTGGAAGAGATGGAAAAAACTTACATTTTAGGAAATGAGTACTTTCTGAAAAACTAGGTAGTTTTTAGGAAAACATCCCCCCAAATATTTTCCACATGAAGTAATGTCCAATTTTATTATACATTTTTTAACTTAGAAAGAGAAAGTGCTATTTCCACTCATACGTGAATAAATGATGCCTTTTCGTTGAGTTTTTCTAAAGTCCCAGGAAAATTCTTTTAAAAAAGACTCAGAATAATCAATAAAGAAAACGCTCTGCTCCTATTGTAAATCTGATCCAAATCTTGTTACTGTGTTTTCCCACTGACATTGTTCTATCCTACAAAAATCCTTCCTATAGCACTCAGTGGCTTTTCTGCTCCCTGTTTGATACATCAGGAATACAATTGTTCACCTAGCATTTGGCACATTCTTCTTCCAGAATATTGAAGGGGGGGGGGGGGCTTGCTGAATGTATCACTTTTAAATACAGAAATGCTTTGCTTTGCATTTCTGCTCTTTTGCCTCAAAGTCACTGACATGGAGGACTTGATCGGAAACCAACGTTTTAAGGAAGGGAGAAAGTACATCTCATGCTACTTTGGGCCTCTCCTTTCAAACCTAGAGAATGTGTTGAGGCCATTGCATTCAGTGATGTTTGACGTGCCTAAATCTCTTCTCTTGGCTCAGTCCTGAGCTGATCTTACCATCTTCTGAGTCGAAAACAAAAGACTTCCATGGTTTCCTGATACTCTGCCCTCTAGAGCTCTCAAGCTCCTCGTGTCCCAACAGACTGTTCTCCAACTACAGAAGGTCCCTATTTAGCCCCTCGCCTCTGCATGTATGCAAAGATCTTCCCCCCTTCTTTATCTCCTGAGAACAAGCTTGACATTCATAAAAGAAAGGAACCACCTGCCTGCCAAGGACAGGCTTAGGCAACTAACTGTCTCCCCAGGGTCAGAAAACCTAAGGAAACACCATTGTAAAGGAGGAGAGGGCACTAGCCTTGGTGACATTCAAACCTTTTGAGCTAAGTCAGATGATGGGGTTCTGAGCCAATGCCAGATGAAGGGGAGTTTTATGACAGTGACACCTGGCAACTAAAACACAGACTAAACTTGTCAGTTCATTGCACTGATGCTAAACTCCAGGCAGGAGAATCATAGCTCTGGGTCCTTATGGCTGCCTCACAAATGCTGTGGACTGCAAAGGAGGCTCTCTGATCACATGGAACAGCAGGTCAGCTACTAGGCAATGTCGATGGGCCCCAAGCCATTTCCAGTAGGCTTTGGAGTGTCCTGCTGCAATTTTAGTGGAATATGTCCTTGATTCCGGGAATTCCCCATGATTTAGACTAAAAAAAAAATTCTAAAATCCAGCTTTGGATAACTTTTAGGAGAGACTAGAATGCTGGCTACATTTCCTGTCCTGTCTCCCTGTTCAGAACGCCCCCCTCAACTGCCTTCCTGGGAAGTGTCAAGGCACCAACGCAGTGCTCTGTGTGTGACAGGCTCACAGCAACCTGCGGCGTGAAGCCTACTAGAGATCTGAGCTTAGAAAGTCCTCCTTTTCATCTACCTTCTGACTCAAGTTAACGAAGGTTCCATTAACCTCAGCAAATGGGTTGATTAAATTTGGTTAATGAGATTTGGTTAAAATGGTAAATTAAACAGGTTTTCCCAGTAGCTCTTCCTACCACACCAGATCTTGGAATTAGAAGCCAATACCAGTGAGTCTCCATTAAGTTATAAAATTGGTTTTCTATTGAGGCAGACACAGGTCCTAATTGAGACATGGTCAATTCTGTAAGCGAGCACTTGAGGAGTTATGAGCCCAAATGGCCTAATGGTCGCTGGGCCTGTATGATTGCTCCCAGGGCAGCCCTTTAAGCGTGTTCCCTTACATGTCTTTTATCATTTCACTTACAGTGTTGTTAACCTGGAATAAGAATCTGTCTATAATCAGGGCTGCTTCCAAATGTTACCTTAGTTAACAGTTCATACAGTTGCTCAGCAAGAGGCTTACTTACCCCCTAGACCGGCCCAATCTTCTTAGAACAGGCTGATGCTGCTGAATGTGCCAAGTTGAAGCTCATATTTTAATCAGCATTAACTGGAAGTGAACATCTGATAAATAATCCATGCCCACAATCTCTGACATGCATATACATTCAACAAACCAAACCCAACAGATCATAACTAGAGTGATTCGAGAGGAAGGCCTGTGACATTTGTGGCCTTTCAGTGCCCATACAGAGAAAGGGATGCAGATGTATGCTGGGGTAGTGTTCTCCTTGCCACCTTCAATTATACTTCCTGTCCTGGTTATGTTGTGTTCTAATAAAATATGTAGAATTCACATGTAGGTCTCTTTTCTTTCTCTGAATACAAAGTGAACAGGATGAGAAAGAAAGAACTTGGCTTTCATGGGTTTTGGGGGGCCAAAGCAGGTCTAAGTAATTGGAGCCAATTAACTTAAGCGAAAATTTCTGAAGCTGTATTTCATTTGAGTGTTTGGCATTTTCACGAGAAGGCTGTAATCATGTTCCCTGGAAAAATAATTGGTGGTTTGGAGCCACACAGATGTACAGTCCCCCTGAAAAAAGATGCATTTTCTTAGAGTGATAGGAAATGTGGTGATTCTTAGGACCCATTCCCCAAATTCCTTTTATACTTATTTTGTCTGTTGCATCTGTTCTTTCAAAACTGTAAGAGCTTAGCATAGTTCTGCAGTGCTGTTCAGGGAGTGGGATGGGGAGTTGGAGCTGAATTTTCCATATTCATGCCCTCAAATAGACCCTTAGAGGTCCCATATGGGAGGGAAAGAGGAACTCAAGCCCAGTACAATAACATACGCTTCTGGGGTCTCCACGCTCCTCAAATCTATTTTTAAAAGCATGCTTTAGTAAATTATATATAACATATAGCACTTCATGAATGTATGTGTACAAAATGATGAAATGGAATCGTTTCGGGTTGTGAATGTCATTTAGTTCCTTCCTTCAACTAAGTTAGCAATGGAGGTGAGACTTGCTTTAAGATTAGGCCCCTCTCGTGTGCAGGTCCCCGTCACTTGTCTCCCAGGGGCTTTTTTTTTTTTTTTTTTGTAGAGCCATGGCATGGACCATTGAGCACCTTGGAGACCAGCAAGTCAATCTAACAGATGCTTCATCTGCATTCCTTGGCATTAAGAAACTATGGGCATGGAGAAACCACCACTGTCAGCAATTCCACTAAACCATCATCCTCATGAAACCATGGGTCTGATTTTTCCATTCCTAGCTTTCAGGGTGAAGAATGTAGGGGACAGTTTGAAATTGAATTTCCCAAAGTCACCCTGGACTTTGTAGCAAAGGAAAAACAACAACAACGACACAAAGAGGAGTTTGATGCCTGGCTCCCCAAGCACCTCACAGGAAGAAAAGTGGATGCCTCTACCAGCCCATGGGTTTACTGCATCTTTCTTAAGGTCTGGCAGTTTCCCCTGCAGAAGCTCCTTTTGAAAGAGGCTACCACCTCTAGATGAACCTTTGGTTATTTGAAGGCAGCTGTATTGGATGGAGTTACAGAGTTCCTTTCACTCAATTCTCCTTGACCCGTCCACACCGGCCGCCCGTGTTCACTGTACCTCATCCAAGCCACAGAAACAGAAATAAGGGAGTAAAGTGAAATTTCTTCATACTTGGACATTCACAGGAAATTGACTGAGGAGAGTGCGAAAAACTGAAATTCTACATAGACTAGTTGGTGAGTTGAAAAAGAGTCTCTAAAACCCCTCAAAACCTGGAAAGCCCCTAAGCAGAGTCCAGAATGAAAAATCAGCCTGAACTGATAGACGTGTTAGAGAGGAAGAGGCATCTCTGTCCTTCCTTCTTGCACAAATTGCTTCAAAGATGAAGAAAAGCACTGCAAAGTTGAGAGGGAACCTGCCAGACGCAATGGTTGTAGGGTAACCATTCTGAGTACGATTTTTGTCCCTTGGAGCAACCAGAAACCACACAGATTGTGCTTAACTAGTCCGAAGGTATGGAAATAAATCAGGCAAACCGCATAGGCAGTATTCCTGAACTCAACAAGGCTATCGACATTTGTTTGCTAGCCTCTGGACAACACAGTATCATAAGGCAAGATCATGAAGTGAGAGAAAAACGTATGCAATTTGAAACCAAATGAAATACTCTGGGCGAAGTTCCAAAGTATATTCCTGAATTTTTCTGTTTTGGGAGGGATAGGGGGCGAAATTTCATTAGCTAAAATCTTTTAAAGCCTCATTTATATTCAGCTTTTGGAAATGAAGAATTTGCCTTTTAATGACAAATCTGCATTTCGTCATAAAGATGGAACATGACATCCTTGGCTTGGTTATTCTCCTGAGAAGCAGGCCCTTGTTTGTACACTGTGTTTAGAATGGAGTAGAGACAAAGATTGCAGCAAATTTATTTCAGGCACAAGAGAGTGGATGCATCTAAATATATGAAACTGGAGCCATGAACAATGTAGCTTCTATTCTAAGTGGTCCAAATCCCACTTAACGAAACTCTTGAAGTAATTTCATTATTCTATTGTTTCGGATCACAATTCTAAAGATAGAACAAGTCACAAATATAAGAAATATTTTAGAATGACTGAAAAAATATTATTAACATTTTGCTCACATAGGCTGGATAGGTCTGAAGCATTGGGTGAGGAGCAGTTATTTCAAAGGTAAGTTTAAAAACTGAAATAATGGGCAGTGGAAAAGATTTGGGTATTATAGGTTACCGTAATGTTTCAAAATACATCACTTTTAAAACTATATAATAAAATAATGTTTATAGCCTAACTTTATAGTGCCATGTTTTCAGATTGCAAATGAAGAAAGTTTTGTGACTAAAGAATAACTCCGCCAGACTAAAGTAGTTGAAACTGATGGAAGAACACCTCACACATCACATAATTGTGTTATGTGGTCATCACATATTCATAATCAGCTCCATTTATAACAGCTCTCTTGATGCCATTGGTCTTGTGTAAGACATTGGATTCATACCCATGAATAAATACATGAGGGATGTGGGCCTTCTACAAGTGTTTCTTCCATCAGCACCAAGACATGATGAGAAGGAGAGAACTGGAACAGTGACCTGTGACTGGATCTGGATATTTTCACATGCAATGTCCAGCTAATCAAGGCAAAGTTATCATTGGCAGAGACTGACCCCTTTCCTTGGCACTGGTGAGCTAACATTTCCCAAACCTTTTGTACTGAGGGGCATTGGACCCAAGGCAGTTGAGCGTAAGTTCAGACGCTGCATTCTCTTTTCTCTCTTTTGTTTATTGTCTTTAACTTGGAGACCACATGGTGAAGATGGAGGTAACAAAAGACCAAAGGAGCCTGATTCCCTAGCTGGCTTAATGGAGCGTAACCACACACTATTTCCCAAATCATATAAGGCTGCAATGGGAGGAGCAAGATACAATTGTTATGTTAAGGTGCTGGAATTGTAGCACTCGTTTTAAGAGTCATGTATCTTAATACAGTATCCTCATCCTGAATCAATGAGATAATTAATTCAAATAGCCTCTCTGCCTAAAACTGTGGACAGAGACTGAGAGATATTGAACCCAAGTCAAGGTATATTTATTAAGTGCTACTCAATGTACAAGACAGCTGAATGTGGCAATCATTTCCTCAGTTATTACCCAGTCTGCTTCTAGTGTTCTTTATGGAGAGTAACATTTCATTGAGCAACCAGGGTACAAAAAATCCAGATAGCTATGTCAAAATAAGTCTTTGATTTCTTTACAAATAAATTGGTATGTGTGTGCCTGTGAGTGTGTATGTGTGTGTACACATGCGTGGATGCATGCAGGCGTGCATGTGTGTTAAGCAAGAAGAAGGGACTTGATCCTCAGCAGTGAAAACAACAGCTACTACCCCACTACTACTTTTTGAACTAAACCCTGAACAAGTTTGCATTTAAATCATTCACAGTGCTACATACACTCAGTTATGTGCCTGAGTCAGGCAGCTCCTGAGGCAGATGGTATGCGATGTTTGAAAACTCCATATTATTTAAATGAAACCAGCATTCCATTGCTCTCCATCACACTGGACAATAAAGATTTCACACTCAGCGATTCCATCAGTGGAGCTCCCTCTGTCTCTATCTCCAGCATTGGACAGATAAATAAATACTCTTTAGATCAAGTTATCTGTCTGCTGTTGCTTATAGAGACAGAGACTCTAACGATCAAGTTGGTGTAGCCTCGGTCATTATCATCTTCCTCTGAGACCTGCTGTTTGAAGGAGAAGTGTGCAGTATGCTGCAATATGACTTTAAGAAAGTACTAACGTGCCTAAGATGACTTGGAATTGCCAGAGTTCTGGGTTGTTGTGAGGGACACTGGGAGGAATCAACGAACATTTCCAGGAGATTACAGATATCGCAGGGGAAATTGTTAGTTAGCGCTGTGCACACAGACTGACTTTAGACACCTGCAAAAATCAGAATCGTTGCAAAAGAAGGGGAAAGAAAAGATCAAAGAAAGCCAGGAGGCTGCATTCTCCGTTCTGAATAATAGCACCCTCCCCTTCCAATGCCTCTGTCCCATTTTCCAGGTTCTGTCACTGACTGGGTGTCTTGGTTCCATTTAGTTCATACTGGGTTTCCTTATTTACTGAAGAACTTTAGTGATGAGCTGCAAGTGTCTTGGTTTCTGTGCTTAAGATAAAGCAGCCTGCAAGGTAAAGAGCATGGCAGAGGGGATCACTCTTCATTCATCTCCAGAAACCATTCCCACGTCTTATTAGGACAAACCCTGACCTTTATTCCTGCCTTGATGAGCTATTCCCTACCTCTTGGCACTTGGGATTAACACTTCACCATTTGGCTAATTTTGGCAAAGAAGGCATTCATCAGGACAAAACAGGAGCCTCCAATTTGAAAGGCTTACGTGGGCTGTCACCATATTAGCTTGCTCTCTGCTCAAAAACAGTGACTTCTGGAGAGCATAGGCAGAAGTGACAGGAGCCTACAAGAACCAGGCTGTGACAGCCGGGAAGCTAATGTGTATTACCACGGAATCCACCAAGGGGAAAAACTTTGAAACATTTTAAAAATGCAGGTGCACAAATTACTCATGCCAGGAGCGGCAGTGGCACTTTGTAATAAAATCTTATGTTTATTTTCCACTGTTGAATACACATACCTTAGTGTTCCCAGAGAGAGAAGCCTACAATGCTATCCAATGAACAGTTTGCAGATGGATTAAATACATGTACCAGTGAAATAAAACGTGCAGATTTGGGGCTTTCTGCCTCCTGCCTTTGCTCTGGGCCCACAGCTCCCCAGTGATGACATGGGAGGTTTGTGCAAAGATCTGAAGTCAAGAAGGATTAGTTTAAAGAGTCAGATGGAAAAGGACACAAATGAAAATACTTCTGCATGAGCCTGAAAACCAAAACTTAGCAATGAGTGATTCTAGCTTTGGAGCCTGTGACAAATGATGGCAAATGAAGGAAATGTCCAATAGTTTCACGGCAGGCAGGGCAACGGCCAGCTAAGCACTGTGGGATTTATCAATCAGCAGGACTTCCTGGTTTTGGAGGAAGCTTTGAGTGGGGAGTGTGGGATATATGTAAGGGTCTTTGTTGTTAAGATTTTTTTCTGAGGCATATAGTTTGCAGGGGCAAATCTTCAAGTTGCTGCTTCCTAGGAACTCATTCATTTTAGCCAAAATTTATTTCAAGCCTAATAGTTGAATAGCACTATTATCGGCACTGTGTAGGGATGCCAAAATGTACCAGACAGGGTGCCAGCCTCCACTGTACTGATTATGTACAGGGGTTCACAAACCATACATTATTCAGTAGAATTACACAAGATATCCAGACAATAAGCTCCACAGAGTGAAGGGAGAGGTCCCTCTGGCTAAGGTGATCAAAGAGGAGGTTATAAAAGGAGGGCAGGCCAGGCTCCAAACTGTAGATATAAAATGCATGAATCAATCCTTAGGAAGAGGAGAAGAGAGCAGGGTTGGAGAGGGACAAGAAAACCTCTGCAATTGTTATGCAGGATTTGGTTAGGAGGGGAAGAGACAAGAATCCTGGAAATGTACGTTGGGTCTGCTGCTCTGTTAGCACGGAGACATAATCCATGACTTCTGGGGCCTCTTCATTCCACTGACTGCCATTTGGACCTTGGGGCTCTTTTATTTGGTAAGTTCAGCCAGCTTTCCCTTGGAACCCCTCAGATTGCTACTCCAACTGGTAACAAAAAATCCAGAAGACACATTGACTAAATATCATTTGTGCACAACACACACACACACACACACACACACACACACACACACACACCAGTACTATGCTTGTCACTCCCCCACCACTCTACGATCCCTGTGTCTGGAGCTAGGCTGCCAAAGGAGTTGACCTCCTTGAGAAGGATAGCAGATTCCAGCCCGCTGTGCCGAGAATTAACATTCTAGTATGCCCATTATCCTAGGGAGGAAGGAAAAAGAAATTACAAAACGGATCTCTGTCTGTGTCAGAATTCTAACAGGGATGTACAATGGTATGCTTTCCCCCAACCTGGTGACGGAATTTGCATTTGCCACAAAGGGAAGCCCGATCTCCTGTCTATCCAAAGCTTCCAATCAGTTTTGCTTCTCCAGGCCTTCCAGGTGAGGGGGTGGAGGGTGAGGGTGGGGTGGCATCAAACTTTGTCCTTGGGTATTACATGTGAGATGGTGCTGTACAGAGAGGGCTTGGTCCTCACCATAGCCTCACTCTCTCCTCAAGCAGACAAAGAAGAGCAGGGGCACAGAGATGAGCCCAAGAGCGATGTCCTCCCTGATCTGCACACTATCCCCAGCCTGCTCTAAATCAAGTAATTGGCATGTGCTGATTGATCAGCCGCAGTGTGTGGTACACTCGACAGACAGATCAGCTGTGGCATCTGTACAGCTGGGCAAACCTGGCACGTAGGTGTGTCAGCCGGTGTTCAGGAGCTAGCTATCCATTAGCAGCCATCTTGTTTTGTTTGTTTGTGTAAGTAACCACAGATGCAAGGGAGAGAGGGAGGGAGGAAAGCAGGAAGGGAGGGAGGAAGAGAGGGAGGAAAGAGAGAGAATGAATATTTGCACCCCTTCTCTATCTTACAGATCTGTCCTGAGACTTAGAATCTTCTTTCCCACTCCAAGCACACTGGGCTATATTAGGTTCTATTTTTGTGTCCCCTTTTCGAATGGAATGAGGTTTGCTTTGGCATCTGATCTACCACCTGCTGTATGCTCTTTAGCTCCTGTTTGCTGTAAAGCTTGCTTTGTGTCTTGGGTATCTTCACAGCTCATTCTGTGGAAGAGAAAGGAGCATTTTGGTCTTGAGGTAACTCCCAGTAGGTCACCAGCCTCCCCCAGATGGAACTCTGCCTGGCTGTAACCTCCACGAAGATCAGCTGCCTCCAGCTTCAGCATTTTTCTCTAACAGGCAACCGCCCTGAGAACGAGATTGTCTTGGAAGAGGGAGGAAGAGACCAGGCTGAACACCGCCATGCAGGATGCAGGGAAGGGAGCCATTTTTAAGCCCTTCTGAAATGTTCAGTTGTGAACTCAAGGTGATTGTTGTGGAGCTTCAAGCAGGTGAAAACATGAGATGAAAGGAAATGAAGTGACTGCTGACAGACTGGAGAACATGACTTAATCAACAGCTGAAATCAATGAGTTGAAGACTGCCTGCTCCCAGCAAAAATCAATGGGGGGAAAAAGGACTGCTGGCCTAGATTCTTCCTATATTTGTACCTGCCCCGAGACCACCCAGATCTCTTTCTACACTACTTTTGCCCTGCCCCAAATAATAATTTATGCTGTAACAGTGGCTTCCATAAAATTTTGTGGAAATCTAGTCTCCTACTCTGAATTAATAAAGATAGGCCAACTGTTGTAATGAGCAACCTCAAATCTCAAAAGATTAACTCAATAAACTTTTATTTCTCCCTCACACAAAGACCAATATAGATATTTCTCTTCTGGCAATTTTCCTGGGTGGCCCTTTTCCAAGCCATGTCACAGGAATCCAAGCTTCTCCTACCTTGAGAAACTTCCAACTTTAATCCAGGGCCTGTCAAAGCAGAAGAGAGTATTGAGAAGACACACGGGGTACTTAACCTTCTTGGCCTGAAAGTGACACTTACTACTTCTGTTCACATTCCGTTAGCTTGCCTTCATCATTTGGCCCCAGTAAGATGTGAGAAATCAGGGAAATATAAGTCTTGGCTAGATATCTTTGGAGTTCAGATCATTGGCTCTGACATATACCTACCAAATAATACCCACATCCCCTGACAAATAAAACTCAGAATTCTAGGACCACTGATTGGAAATGTTTCTATATTCCTACCTACTCTGGACTTCTTTATTGCTTCAGAAACCCAATCACCCTATTCACTTATCTTGCTCCAATTTAGCCTGTTCCACCATCTTTTATTGTCCAACTTTTATTAAACTCCATAGGACCTATTTTCCTTTGCCTTTGTACTTTTTGGTTGTTCTATGGAATTGCTCCAGTTTCTATGCATGTAGTGTTGGTCTTGTCCTTAAGGTCAATCATTTGCCTGAGTTGTTACAGAACAACTTCCCCTTATTGGCAGTTTTGAGTTGTAATTAAACAAAATAACTGAGATTAGAATTGTAGGTCTGTGGGGGCGGAGCCCCAGAGAGTAGTTTCCAGGCTCTCAGCCTCACATAGACAGGTGCTGGCTCAGGTAGTAAATGGCCAACTGTGATTGCATGGCCATCAGCTGTGGCTAGTTGGCCGTCAGCTGTAACCAGTGAGCCATTGGCCACAATATAACTGCTGTGGCTACGAAGAGAAGGAGGAGAAGGAGAAAAAAGAATGGGGCTAGCAAGAAGATGGCGGCTGGGTTGGCAAGTGTGGATGGCGGTTTGCGGACAGTGTGTATCCAGCCTCCAGTGAGAGTATAGTGCCGCCAGAGAGAATAAAGTGGTATGACTCCCCTACCTATGGCTCCGTGGGTGTTCCTTTTTGGCCTCACCATGTCCTGCGTTCTTGTATGGGGAGCGGGAGCAGAGACCCCGCGGATCTCCCTGCATGACAAATGGCGCAGCGAGCAGGGTCCCCCGCACGACACATGGCGTAGTCGGCAGGATACGGTGCCGGCCAAAGCTCTCCAAAGGACGGTGGAGCAGTTTGTGTGCATGAACACTCAGTCTCAGGAAGACCAGGAGGAGCAGCTGCCGGAGAGCTGGACCCCCGTGGAGGGGTGGGAGGACGTGGACGTTTCTCACACCAGCACAGGAAAAGCCATGCAGCTGCTGGAGAGATGGAGCCCCGTGGAGAGGTGGAAAGATGTGGACGGTTCCCCAACCAGCACAGGCCGGAGAAAGCGAAGGTCGTTGCAGCCCTGTGGGCCGGGGAAGTTACTGCTCAGGCAGCCCGGATGCAGGACTTATAGTCCCAGGAGGTAACGCTTGCTGAGTCCTCCGTGGGAGATGAGGGTGAGGTCAAGGTCATCCCTCACCCCCAGGACAGCCCTGGTGAATGACTATGGACTATGGGGAATTGCCTTCCATCCCTAATTTAATGGACTGCTTGACTGTTTGTTTGGGAACTGTTGTTAGTGGAACTGGGGGATATTTGCTTTTGTCTCTTGACTGGCCGCCATTGAGAATATGTAAGCACCTTGATTGTGAGTCGCTGTTGTTCCAGCAGGGTACCCTGAGAGGCACAGAGAGAGTGGCAGTGCGCTGAGAGGTCTGGCTGAGCCCTGAAGATACCCTGGCTGTGCCCAGGAAGTCGGGCTGTTCCCAGAGAGAGTAGTAGAGCCCTGAAGGTACCCTGGCTGTGCCCAGGAAGTCGGGCTGTTCCCAGAGAGAGTAGTAGAGCCCTGAAGGTACCCTGGCTGTGCCCAGGAAGTCGGGCTGTTCCCAGAGAGAGTAGTAGAGCCCTGAAGGTACCCTGGCTGTGTCCAGGAAGTCGGGCTGTTCCCAGAGAGAGTGGCAGTGCCCTGAGAGCCCTGGCTGTGTCCAGGAAGTGTGGCTGAGCCCTGAAGATAGCCCTGGCTGTGTCCAGGAAGTGTGGCTGTTCCCAGAGAAAGTGGCAGTGCCCTGAGAAACCCTAGCTGTGTCCGGGAAGACAGGTGGTACCCTAAGAAGTCCAGGAAGTCTGGCAGTGCCCAGGAGTACTGGTGGTGCCCTGAGAAACCCTGGCTGTGTCCGGGAAGACAGGTGGTACCCTAAGAAGTCCAGGAAGTCTGGCTGTGCCCAGGAGTACTGGTGGTGCCCTGAGAAACCCTGGCTGTGTCCGGGAAGACAGGTGGTACCCTAAGAAGTCCAGGAAGTCTGGCAGTGCCCAGGAGTACTGGTGGTGCCCTGAGAAACCCTGGCTGTGTCCGGGAAGACAGGTGGTACCCTAAGAAGTCCAGGAAGTCTGGCTGTGCCCAGGAGTACTGGTGGTGCCCTGAGAAACCCTGGCTGTGTCCGGGAAGACAGGTGGTACCCTAAGAAGTCCAGGAAGTCTGGCTGTGCCCAGGAGTACTGGTGGTGCCCTGAGAAACCCTGGCTGTGTCCGGGAAGACAGGTGGTACCCTAAGAAGTCCAGGAAGTCTGGCAGTGCCCAGGAGTACTGGTGGTGCCCTGAGAAACCCTGGCTGTGTCCGGGAAGACAGGTGGTACCCTAAGAAGTCCAGGAAGTCTGGCCGTGCCCAGAAGCACTGGTGGTGCCCTGAGAAACCCTGGCTGTGCCCAGAGAGCCTGGCTGTGTCCAGGATATTGCATTCACCCCTAGGCTCCTCGCACAGGTCCCCTCGCGGAAGACACTTGTCGCGTAGATTGTGAGGCGAGAGCCTGTAGGGGTGGAGTGTGGGGGCGGAGCCCCAGAGAGTAGTTTCCAGGCTCTCAGCCTCACATAGACAGGTGCTGGCTCAGGTAGTAAATGGCCAACTGTGATTGCATGGCCATCAGCTGTGGCTAGTTGGCCGTCAGCTGTAACCAGTGAGCCATTGGCCACAATATAACTGCTGTGGCTACGAAGAGAAGGAGGAGAAGGAGAAAAAAGAATGGGGCTAGCAAGAAGATGGCGGCTGGGTTGGCAAGTGTGGATGGCGGTTTGCGGACAGTGTGTATCCAGCCTCCAGTGAGAGTATAGTGCCGCCAGAGAGAATAAAGTGGTATGACTCCCCTACCTATGGCTCCGTGGGTGTTCCTTTTTGGCCTCACCATGTCCTGCGTTCTTGTATGGGGAGCGGGAGCAGAGACCCCGCGGATCTCCCTGCATGACAAATGGCGCAGCGAGCAGGGTCCCCCGCATGACAAGGTCATATTAAAGTTAATATTTTTTATTTATCCTCACCTTGCAGGGCACCAGGAGATTTTCTGATATGTCATGTGAGAGCTCAGATTATCAAATAGCAGATGCCCAAGCTGATACTATGTATGATAGTACCCAGTTTAGATCTCACCCATGATCTCCTTCTGCAGTGTTCATTGAATTTAGAGATTTTGAGATACAAGAGGCTACTATCAAAGAAGTAAGACATCACATTCCTCCAAGGAGCATCTCCAGCCTTCCTACCTATTCAACAAACCATCTTTAGATTCCTACTTTTCATTATTATTTTCTTTATGTTACCAAAAATGGAATCATAATGTCACCCTTTATCTACGAACCTGTATGGTCTCATGAATAGTATCAAGGCCACACTCCACTGATGGATAGGGGTTTCCACAAACTGAAAAGGCCCTGCTTATGAATCATTTAATCATCCATTGAAGAAATATTTACTGCCCACTGCTATGTGCACTGCTGTAGGTACCAAGGAAATGAAAGTGGATTAACATGGATTAATTATGGATTAACAAGGATTAATACGACCTCAAAGAGGTCATAGTCCGATATAGGAGATAGATAGAAACGAAGACAAATTATTCTAACATAGTACAAATGCTATTCTTCTGCTTTGTTCAAGATATTAGGTTGGTACAAAATGAAAAATTGTTTAGTTCTGTTTAGGAAGGGAAGAGATTGGAGAAAGTTTTGTTTCAAGGAAAATATAATGCTTGGGTTGGATCTGGAGTGATGAAACAGAATTTTCTTTATAAACAAGAAGGCAATGTGGAAAGAATAGTCTATGAGAATAGTATTTGCAAAGAAACAGGCATAAACTAGTAGTGCATAATGGAAAAAAATCTCAGTGAGATAGGAGCCTAGAGAATATATGTGGATACATGGATACAGGTGGGGAGAGTGTGAGAAATGGCAAACAGTTTTAGGCAGAAAGATCTAGAATCCTGATTGTCATAGCTTAGGATCTAACAAGGCTTGAAGAAGAGGAAGGAGGACCAGGTATTCTTCTGAATAGTTCTTGCTACGAAGAGGAAGCACATTTGTTCTGCTCTATAGACTATCCTCCGTGATCAGGCCATTCTGCTTTCCACCCACATTTCCATAGCTTTCATTCCAAAAGCCCCTTCCTGCTCTGTACCTTTGCAAATATATACATGTACCACATCCAAAACCTAGATGAATCTTTCTCAAACACTCCATTCCACACTGATTGAAACCAGAGTTACCACAACTATGAATGGTGGCCCTACACCCCAAATTCCAGTTCATGTGGAATTGACCCCAGGTCATTTGTCCCTGATTTATCTCTCATAGTTTCATTTGAGAAATGTCCCTTCCCCAACTAGATTGCAAATTCTCCAGTGGGGTGGGATGAGTTATTTTCTACCAGTTGTTTCTCCTATCACACTCAGCAGAGAGCTGGCCGTACAGAAATTGTAAAATTTATGCCCATTCATTACTTGAAAGAGAACATTTGTAAGGTCAACTTATGCTCACCAAATTAAAATTACCTTTGGTGGTTGTTAGAATGTTGATATTGAGGGCCAGTCGAAGATCTGCTAATTCAGCTGTCTGGGGGGGATAATCTGAATATTTAATAAGTGCTATGAGTGGTTTTAATGAACACGGAAATTTGAGAACCAGTGTCCTAGAGCAAACTTTCTCTGAAAAGGGCCAGATAGTAAATAGTTCAGGATTTGTGTGCCAGATATGGTCTGTGTTGCGTGTTATTTTTTTTTAACCCTTTTAAAATGTAAAAATCGTTCTTAGTGTGTGGGCTGTACCAAAGCAGGCCATGTTTATAGACTCTAGCCAAGAGGATGGATTCCTCAATATCCTCTAGATCCTCAAGAGACATGTGAACTCCGATGGCTCCAGGTGTGGCCAGTCCAGAGAGAAAGCTTCAGTAATGTTCTTTGCAGGGCGTAGGGCCTACTTGCTCTACAAGTTTCCCTTGTACCCTGGCATCATGGGAATGTGTCCAGGCTTCTTGGTGGATGTCATCTAATTAACCACAGCCATTGGGATGGTTGGTTCCCTTGGCCAGTTTCTGGGCCCTGCCTGCCTTGTTTCCCTTACATTAGGTCCTAAACATAGCTGCTCAGTGTTGCTACATTAATTTAGGCAGGAGAGGCACTAAAGCCAGAAGGGATTGCAGGTTCTAAACCCCCTGACCTTCACTTAGCAGATTGCTTTCCATAGGCATATGAATATCAGCTTCTAAATGGCCTTACGACTACCTGTTAACCTCTCCTCTACCACTCCATTTAGGTCCTCCTAAAACAGGAAAGCAGAAGCCCCATTTATCATGCTGCTCACAGTTAGAGTTTGACAGTGGTTAAGAGAGTGCTCTCCTCTTTCAGCTCCTCAGTGAGGTGAGAATTTGCACAAGATGATTCAATATATTTTCCTTGTGTGTTCTTCAGTATATTCATGCTGCCAGGTGAATTTTTGACATTTCAGTGCGCTGCTCTAAGATGTCTGTGTTAGGGACCTGCCCCTGACCCTTCATAGGACTTTTAAGCAAGAAGAGCCAGAATAAACACATACAAATAGTCCTTTGTAGTGTGTGTCAGTGCCCGGGTAGTCCTTGCTTATCTGTGTGTTCAGTCCTCCCGAGGCTATGATGAAAAGGGTAGTGAGCTCTCCTTCCAAGATGCTTTGAGAGCAGTCCTGCCTGCAGGCTTGGGGTGGACAGGATGGTTCCTCCAGTCCCATCCAGCATTGGGATCCTATGATTTCTCACTGAGTCCATTTTCTGCCCTGAGCTCATGCACATCAATTAGAAACACAACAGTTTATGCTTCTACAGGAGGGAGGAAAATGAACCATAGCCGTCTTCCTATCCGAACCAGACCTCATTTTTCCAAGTCACCACCTTACTCTCATCTGTAAAGCGTTAAATAGCCTGAGACCCAGTTATCTTTGTGACAATCTCTCCCCAGGTGCCCCATCGTGATAATTATGCTCAGCGGGAATTGCTCTAGCTGCCCATCTCTGGAGTTAAACTCATTAAGATGAGAGGCTGAGAAATCTCCACAGAGGGTCCCCGCCCCTGAAACGATGGGCACTCTCCATCCTCGGCTACCAGGCAGGATTGGGGTTTGGAGGAGTCTGGGGTCTGCAGTAAGCCTCTGGGTTGCCACAGAGCTTGATTTAACCTGGATTTGCTGCTCTGATTTTTGCTTTGGGAAAGATGCTTGCTATGAGGCCAGACGAGAGGAAGAGCAGAGGCGAGGACATGAACCGCTTCCCTGAAGTACAGATGAAAACAAAGCCATTAAGGGTGCTTATTCCAAATATCGAATGCGATGAATATGTTATTTGTCAATATTTCTCAAGCAACTTAAAAGGAGATTTTCGTCTGGGACACTTCAGATGATGGGATATTTTCCCTCAACTCTGTGACTAGAGGAAGTTTCAAGAACTTGTGTAGGGTAGAGATTGGACTGGAGGCAGGAGGCCATCTGGAACATAGGAAGAGGGAGAGAGTGCTGCTGTGGAGAAAGGCAGTGAAGAGCAGAGCAAGTCACAGAGACGCTCCCTGGGTGGAGGTCGTGAGCAGACCAGGGACTGGAGTAGATGGAAAGGAGCAGAAGGGAGAGGGAAAGCAGGAAGGAGTGAGACCAACAGGGGCCAATACGAAAACTCTAAATTGAACAGTAGGATGGCTTTGGTTGATAAGGGATCACACTCCCTTCTAATTAATTAGTGATAAGGAAAGGAAATTTCTGGAGGGAAAACAATAAAAGTTCAGATACAAGAAAATCAGAGTCTGGGATAGGGACTTCGTCATGAAGAGGGAAATATGTTCAAGGAAGAGGAGGGAAGAGTGAGAAAAAGAAAAAAGGAAACCAGGAGAAGACCTAGGGTATGCTCCAAGGGAGTAAGAACGTTCTGGTACCTCAGATTTTGATGGAGGGTTGGGTTAGATTTTTTAAGAGACAATAAAAAATTCTCCATTTGTCTCATCTAATGAAATGAAATGTCAGAAATGACCTGCATAAGGAGAGAGAAATGTGTATGAGATTGTGTAACTTGTAGCTCTCACAGTCAAAATAAACATCATAAAGGCCACATCCTATTTGTCTATGCTGGGCACCCATATTATTCCTATAATGGCCAACAAGGGGCCACTCTACTCAAGTAACTATCTGTGGCAATACCTGGAAGAACCCCTCAATGCTAGACTTTATGAAGACGATAAAAACATTAATAGAAATGACTGAACATATGCTATGAAATGAGAACTATGTGCGGTAAACCATAAAGTAGAATTAAATGCAAGAAACTGTAAATGAATCTATACTGGAGATCTGTTATCAAGTTCCACTGATTTCTCATAAAAGAAATAATTAAACAGAAAAGCTCATAGATGGTTGTGGATAAGACTGGTCTTTGTTCTGATTTGGTTGAGATTTATTTTCTTCTTGCTTGTCGAAGTGTTTCTAAACCTCTTGAGTGTGTACCATATAGTTTTTAGCCCATATATGACTGCACTGGAATTATTGCAAGGTACTGGATTTACTGGGTTCTAAATTACTCTGGTTAAATTAGAGTGAGAGGAAGAGAATCCAAGGTACTTCTTCTTTCTCTTTCTGCTTCAGGTGGCATTTCTGCCTTCTCCTCGGTGGTCACAGATCCTTGAGACAGGCCCTCCTTCTGTGACACCAGTTGCCATTCACTCTAAGCCCTGGGAATGCCACTGCCTCTTTGGGACCTTCAAGCCCTAGATGCTTCCTGCTGTTATAAATCTCTGGCTTGCCTTCTTGACACCTGTATTTTGTTTTCTTTTTTGTTTGTTTGTTTGTTTTTTAAAGTTTATTGGGGTGACAATTGTTAGTAAAGTTGCATAGATTTCAGGTGTACAATTCTGTAACACATTATCTATATCTCGCATTGTATGTTCACCACCCAGAGTCAGTTCTCTTTCCATCACCATATATTAGACCCCGTTTACCCTCTTCTAGAACTCCCCTCCTCCCTTACCCTCTGGTAACCCCTAAACTATTGTCTATGTCTATGAATTTTTGTTTCTTCATTTGTTTGTCTTGTTCTTTTGTTGTTTTCAGTTTTATATACCACATATCAGTGAAATCATATGGTTCCCTACTTTTTCTGTCTGACTAATTTTGCTTAGCATTATAATCTCAAGAGCCATCCATGTTGGCACAAATGGTACTATTTCATCTTTTCTCACTCTTCCAACACCTTTGTAACCAGTACCGTGCATAAAATTCCCCCTCTTGAACTGATGCAAGCTCTATTTTCTGACCAGATTCTGGCTTGCTATAGACACTTAGTGCTATTTGCAGGAAATGATTAGATTGTATATGTGAGTTTTCAATTTAAAAAGCAGGAACTACACTTATTTATTGCTACAGAGTGTTTGCTTTTCTCCAATGCCCACTTCAGAATGCCTGCTGCCAGATAAGTATTACTAGAGAATGCTTTCTTTCTACTTTGTGGATGATCTGTATGTCTACCTGAGCTGTACTGAGTGAAGATGGAACTGCATTGCTCCTTCTGTTGGAAGAATAACTCTTAGCAAGGATCAAGGCTCAAATGCATCACTCCTCAAGCAGAAGCATAGACTGTATGGCATCCCCTGTGAATCACTGTTAAAACCCTCCATAGCTATAGCAGATTGGGGTTTTAGTGTCTCACCACGTCACATCCATGGTAGGCACAAGCAAAAGCAAGGTTGGCCCAGAAGCCACTCAGGTGGTTTGTTGAGCAAAGAAAACAGAGACAAGTTCCCAGTGTGAAAATGTAGGGAAAGGGAAGAATAAGGGCCCCATCCCCAGGAACTAAGCACACTTTTGAGACTCCAGCAGAGCGGAAGATATTGACCATCTGAATGGTATTCCAAAGTATGTAATGAGTTAGGAAAGGGTATGTTTAAGAGCTGTTTTATTAAGGGACCCTCGGGGAGACAAACACAATAAGAATGAGAAGGAATGATCAGAGGACCGCATTCAATAATTCAATAAACACTTTTAGAAACACCTTCTATATGCTAGAGACTGTGCATCTGGCTCAGGGAATAGGGAGAAATAAATGAAACTGTTTCTGCCCTCATGAAGTAAATAAAAACTGAGTTGAAAGCAATCACAAAGAATTAGGTGAAAGAATACAGATGGTGCATAACATATTGTAGAAGTCAAGGTGCGAAAAAAGAGAGATGAACTAAGGCAGGAGACTGAGGCAAATCTGGGTACAACGAAGACTTCAAAGAACAACAGAAAATAGAAGCGTGATTCCTCACAGAGAGATGGGGTGGGTCAGGAGCAAGCTTCTCACTCTGACCCTGGCATGATGTCTCGTACATTCTAACCAAAGTCAGATGTTTCGGTTAGCTCATGTATACGTTCTTGTATAGCATCTTGAATAGCATCTATGTATAGCATTCTTGTTCCAAATATGGGGGGCCACACACAGAGGGGCACTACTGGCTTGTCTGAGGTTCAAAACATAAGTTCTGTTCCCTAGTATCCTACCCCCGAGGAAAAAAAAATCAAGAAAATTCTCATGTCCACTAGCTATTCTGTGTTCTTGCTCACGTACCTCATATTGACATTGTCGGTAATTAGAGTTAGCTCGACATGGAAATTGTGTGTATTTATCAAGGACTGAACAGAATAGAATTTACTCTTTAGTACATAGGCACGGTAGGTCACCATCTCCATAAAACTCTGGTTTGCTTTGTGTGTAGATTTTACAGATTCAATTCTTAATTGTGAGTTTCTTTACTTTGCTAGTTCCTTTTCCTACCATTAGGACCTTTTGCATGTAGTTTTCATAGACTATTTTTGTCATTGCATATTTACATACCTACGAGTTACTTGTTTAATGAGGCAATTGAAATAAATAGTGTAATCATGTATTTATAAGGCTTAATGCTAGGCTTCATATACAGTGACACAATTATGACATCAAATTTTATTGTAAAATTTCTACTTAAAATTCCAGGAGGAAAAATACAATTTCCCCTTGGGTTTCAGTGTCTCAGGTGTGTTCAGATTTATTTGGCAAATTGTTGAAAGGACTATATCAACTTTTGAGATTCAATAAATGGGAATTCCGAAGAGCACAAAAGTACGTGAATGTTTGATTTTCAACTTATTTTTAATTTATATAGCTGAAAAAAAATGACAGAACTTTCCTTGAATTTAAATTCACTCCCACTTGAAATCATAATACAGCTGTCAAAATCAAACAGCCTAGAGTGAATTTTCCTGTTATCTAAGTTAATCGTTGAGATTGGCTAGTCCCTTATCTCCTACTTTCCTCCCCTTTTGAATTTGGCTTTGCTTTCACTGAGGTCTGGTCTATCAAACACTGCATATGACTGTAACAGCAGTACCTGCTACAAGAATAACAGGAACGACCCTTTGTTGACTGTTTACATGTTCCAGGCAGCGCAGTTTAGGGACATTTTCTCAAGGCTCAGATAATTCAAGGTTTACAACAGTGGCAGAGTTGGCATGTGGACACAGTTCAGACGGATTTCCCGTTGCACCTATACCATGGATGCGGCTGCATTTTACTGATGTGTGATTCTCCGGCAGCCCCAGTGTTTATTTCTCATTATGGAATTGGTGTTAAGATTCTCATCACAGGAATGCCAAGTGAAGTCCCTGTGTTGCTTCAGGGGCTAATTTCCCTCGCTGTGTGGAAGGCCTTTGTTGGGGCTTATTGACTCTGAAGGGAATTTGCCCCAGTGGGGGCCATTAGGGAGCAGAGGCAAAGGACAACAGCAGCCTGTGTGCAGAAGTGGTGAGGAGGCAGTCAATGAGGATGTCACCAAATCCATGACCAGAGATGACAGCATTCTGAGGCTGGTGTCCTGAGCTGGTGTCAGGTTATCTTTGAGGCTGTCGGTGGCTCTCAGAAATGCACTTGGCTAATTGCAGAATGCCCGTGCCCTCATGGAGGGTACAATACAATCCTCGTTGCTGCTCATAAAGCAGCCATGTATAATAGTTAGCACAATGGCTCTTCCTTTAAATCATGGCTGCATTTTGTCAAATAGAATTTGTCAGCCATCAGCTTGCTGAATGTAGTCATTGATCAGTATTCCCCAAGAAAGATTAAAAAAAAAAAAAAGAAGCAACAATTAAAGAAGCCATGAGAGAATTTATTAAAGCAAGGAGGAGAGGAAATTTTCAAAACCCCTTCATCAAGTTAACTGCAAGGAGACAAGGAGAAATATAGAAGTGGTACTGCAGGTCCTTCATTGATTTGCTCGGAGGCAAAGCCCTGAAAAAAACAGATCAATTCAGGGAGGGATTGGATCTGTTGGATGCCCTGTCAACGTCCCCCTGCCAATGGCAGCATATTAATTGCAGTGGTGTTTGCTCTGAATGAATTTCTTTAATGTTCATTCATTCATTTATTTGTTAATTCATTACTAAGTGTGTTGTTCAATTATAGGGACTCATGTTACCTAGCTACTGTCACATTTTTCCAACCAGTAGTGCTAATGCTGGGCTGCCTCAGTAAAAAGAAACGGAGAAAAAAAATGCATTGAATTTCTTACAGTTTTAGATTGGGGTGTAATATCAATAATTTTAATGGAACTGGAGTTGGTACCCTGATAGGAGCCCTGCTGCTCCTCAAATAAATGGCTTGGCTCCACCTCAGCATTTATCTGCCAGGGCTCGGCTTTATCAGGGCACCAACTCAGATTCCATTAACGTTATCTCTTAATTAGCTATGCGATTAACCTGTGTTACTCCTGCACAATAATGAGTTGAAGACAGAACCAGAGAAGTTCAGCTGCCTTATAATTCCCTCTCTAGAAGCCAAATCATTCTGGAAAGCATTCCAGGAAAAAAAATTAAAAAAATAAAAACTCGAAGCAGTTCTGATTCGTTCTTTTCTTGGATACAAGGGTGAATATCACACTCTTTGGAGGGGAAAGGAATTGGGATTTTACCTAACATTTATGACACTTGATCAGACACTGTTCTAGTGCTTTCTATGGATTACCTCATTTTACAGACCTGCTATTTTATATATAATATAATATATATATATATTATATATATATTTATATATAATATAATATATATAATATAATATATATATATTATATATATATTATATATTATATATATATATATATATATATATATATATATATTTTATAGCAGGTCTGTAAGGTAGGTCCTGTTACTATCCCCACTTTACAGAGGAGAAAAATTGAGATATAGAAAGGTCAAAAACTCCGTCCCAATGTCACACAGGTGTGCAATGATCGAACCAGAATCCAAATAAGGGCGCCTGGGCATCCAGCCATTCCCCTGAGATCCTGAACACAGAACTCAGCAGTAAAGGAATCATCAGACGGCAGCAAAAGCAGCCCCCACACTGCTTTCAGGCGGACTGTCCGAGTCAGCCCCCAGGACATCTTCCTCCCACAGGGCACCTCTGCTGGCAGGCTCACTCCCAGCTGCACAGGCCTGAGAAGCGCCCTCGCTGCTTAGATTTTCTGCCTGTAGAAATTTCTCTCCAGTTGATCTCAGGGGAGCTGGGGCTTGCACTGGTGGACTTGGATGGCCCTGAGCAAAATGTAAAGATGGGAAAAATACCTTGGCTTGCCTGCCTCTTCCATCTTTTGTCTGTCCTTTGTCCCCTCAAAGTCAGAAACCCTCCCCCTACCACCCTCTCCCTCCCCCTCCTCCCACACACATAGGCATCTGCCCTCTTTTCTGATGAAATTACCCAAATCATCAGAAATGTACTGTCTCGACAAGCAAAATTGAAGAGATTGTGACCTCATTGAGGTTGCCACCAGTAAAGAACGACCAGAGTGGCAAAAGGCCCCCTCTTCTGCACCCCTCTTTTCCCTCCAGTCTCCTCTCCTTCTGGGCACAGAGTCAATGGGGGTGGAGGGGAGGTAAACAAACCTTTACAATAAAAACCTCCTATTGCTGGGGAGAAAAGACCCTGCATGAAGCCCCTACAATTACATCATGATATTGCCCTCGTCCCTGCCCTAACCACACCTCTCCCCCTCCGGCTCCCATCCTTTGCTTCTCCACAGTCTTCACCCTCCCCTTCCCAGTGAAATACCATAAAGCAGTTTTTCCCAATAAGTTTTAATACTAGAACGTCCTTTGTCAGTTAGACCATTCACCTCCTTTCCCTACCCCTATAATATCCCATCACTGCAGGCCCTTCCAGAATCCTAGGGCTTCTTATTATTCGCAATTGTCCCTATTGAGATGAGACCATAATCCTATAGATCAGTCAATCACATTATAAAGTGTAAATGAGAGGAAAGAAAAGCTTACATGCAATGGGTGTCTGAATGTTACATTTCATGAATTGATGTCAATCTATGTGCAATCAAGATGCCAAAGTCAAAGATAAAAACAATCAATTCTTTACAAGAGTAGGTTTATTTTAAAGTGCATTGTTTATAAGTTATTGCTATAGTGTTATCTAATATAAAATGTAAAAATTAACAATAACAATCTTTTGGAACTGTGTTAAACAGCAATCACCCTAAGGGATACAAAGATCTTTTTGTTGTTGTTGTTCTGTTTAAGGAAACACCCAACAGTTCTGCCAGCAATTTATCTAACCCTTGAATATCCCTCTGCTGCCTTCTCCCACTTTTGTTCCCAGGCTGGGAAAACATGAGAACAGTTTCTGCTTTACAGTTTCTATAGCTTGCAGCCTTCCAGGCAAATCCAGAAAAGAGTTTCTGCAGGATTTAAAAAGAGAAAGATGAAGGGAAAGAGGAGGACAGGGAGGAGGAAGAAGATGCCTCCATCACATATAGATAATATCAAACACAGAAGGCACCTGAGTTCACATTTTAATTTCATTTTAGCAAAGGGTACTATGTAGAGGGAGGGTGGATGCATTGGACTATATGGTCAGGACTGACCAAATTCATTTCTATTCAGCTAATGGAGAATTTCAAATAAGGTAAATGTTGCCTGTCTGATATTTACATAGGGCATTAAACCCCACAAATCTCGTGTGTGTGCACGCGCGCGCGAGTGTGTGTGTGTGTGTGTTTTCCCAAAGACTCAAAGACCAGTTTATCATCGAAGGCTTGCGTTGTTTTCAAAATAATGTCTGCCTATGTGAACACATTTTCTATCTGAGAGCTTGAGTTTGTTTTTAAGGCAACATAAATGACTAATGGTGAGTCATCCAGTTTTGTGGTTTGGTACAGTAGTTTATATTTATGTAATAGCTTAAAATTCAACTTTGAGCAATGTCCACAGCAGGGAAGAACAATTAGTAAATTCATTAATTGTGCTTTTGTGTACACTTTTATTCTCAAGGCTAATTATTTGTTTAAATTATTTTGCCTCTATCAAAAGTGTTACCGCATGAAAATATTTCAGCTTAGATTTCTGGTCTGAAATAGAAGCCTTGGGAAGTTCAGACATTCTTCTGAAATGTAATCAGCTAGCATTTGCTAATGACTGGTACTCAATGTGGAGCCTTTTATTTAAGCATATAAGCGATCCGTTTGGGGAACATAAGAATTGCAGTCCATGCTGCTGTTTATTCTTTTTCTCTGATGTGGACAATGGACATCTTCCAGGTTTGACTTTTAAATATAATCTAACTCTGGTGTACCATATGTTGGAATTGTGCTCTTTTGTGCAAAGCAATGATATAAAAGAAATATATCAGTTTCCAAGCTAATACACCAGTGTACATAATATAAGTAAGGCTTCACTCTTTTATTGTAGGGAGGGACAGAAACCTCATTCTCCTTTTTTTTCCCCTAAATTCTCCCTGTGTCTGGGCTGTAGCTCTAAGATGAACCAGCTGCTGCAGGAGCAGATGCTTCCCAGTTCCCAGTTCCAGGTGTGTGGTCTGAAAAGAGATTGATGACTTAGTGGAGGTACAGCCAGTTTCCTCCATCAGGTACAAGGGAGTGACGGCGGAGCATAGAAACAGCCAGCCCTCCCTCCTAGAGCATCTTCCCAGCCTGGCTCAGTCCTCAGGGAGATGCACAGTCCAGATGCACAGAAGGAGAAGGACGATAAGGACTCACTCAGCCCCAGCTGAGCCCTGGTGCTGGGCTAGGCATTGGACCAACAGATGTAATCATTGCGACCTCCCTATGAAGCCGGCATTTGTGAGGCCCACTTTTCAGAAGAGAAAATGGAGGCCAGAACGTATAGCTGAACCCAGAACGGTGTGACTGCAAATCCAGCGGCCTTTCCATTATACCATGTTCCTTTCCTGGCATCTAGTGCAGTAGTTCGTGATAGTAGATGCTTCATTCATTCATTCAACAAATACTCATTGAGGGCATGCTAACATGCCTGAGGATATAGCAGCAAAGGAGTTAGATCCTTGCCTTCAAAGGTTTTAGTAATAAATAGATGAATGTGTTCCATTCCAGCGATAAATGTGTGTTGAATTAGCTTTGGGCAAATGCAGGCTCAACCTATAGTGATAATATTGCAGCCTCCCCCCTACCTTACAACCACATTTGTGTTCCTGCTATGCTGACTGTTTTCACTCCAAGTGAAAAAATATATATATAGCTGAGAACTTGTATGAAGCCTCCAGAGAGAAGCAAGACGTCTGTGGCCTAGTCCCAAGCGCCCCAGTTATATAGGGGGCCAGTTAATACAGGCGGTAGCGGCAGAGTGTAGGTTCACTCCCTCCTTCACATTCTGGCAGGACTACAGGAGGAAGCTCAATTGCCTGGGCAGAGTGGGATCTAGAGTGAGCTTCTGCCAGCTGCTCCCAGCCAAGGAAACCAAGACAGGGATGCAGCCCCAAATGTCAAAGAGAACAGTGGTGAATTTCAGGCTGAAAATATAGAGAAGAATGTGTCTGTAGCTCCACAGGGGCTGGTTTAGTTGTTAAATGTTTGTATTCTGAGTCTGATCACACTCTAAAATCGGTTCCAATAACCACGGGAATTACAAATGGAAAGGACCTATGAGGTCATCCAGCTGAGCCCGGCCTGCAAAGGATCCATCTCCACACAGCGCTTTTGGAACCCTTTCTCCACCTAGTTTAGATGTCCCAGAGGATGGTGCTTTGCCTGGTTCCTCAGGAACCAATTCCAAAACCCACCCACGGTGCATGTTAGACTAAAGATGTGGCCTGAGTGGGGGTCTGTTTTTAACTATCCAAAGCACTGAACAGAAGCCTGCTCTCATGAAAAATTGCTAAGCACCCCTCTCCTCCTTCTCCCTGTGGAGTCGTCCCACCCTGAGGGGTGGCTCTCAGCTGAGAGGCCCCAGCCCTGTGGCCGAGATTCAGCACACAAAGGTTGGTGCCCGGTGGCAGGATGGGCACAGCTCAACATGGAGGAGGCAGGGTCTCGGTTGGCCAGCGATCCTAAGCACATGCTACCATGGGACAACACCTTCTAAACAAAGCAGGCACCCTGGCAGAAAGCTTATTTCTAATTCCAGTCTGCCTGCCTAATACCCTTCCTAGGATTAGAGGAATCGTTTATATGCACAAAGATTTAGCTACAAGATGTTCGTCACAGTGTTGTTTACGGTTGTGAAAAATTCAAAAACAGTCTCCATGCCAGGTGATAGAAGACTGGTTAAATAAATCATAAATAAGCCATACACTGTAGAGAGTAATACAAAGCCATTAGAAATAACGCACCAGAAGAGTGTTAATGATATAATGTTTTCATCATATTATTAAGTGAAAAAGATAGTTTACAGAGTATGTATAGCCCACTATTTTTCTCTATTTTTCTAAAACACATGCATGAGGAGCAGAATATTGACATACTTATCTTACAGTAAAGAACCGACAGGTAATATTTTCTTCCCTGCTACTTTGCAACATTTGCTACAATGAATTTGTGCTACTTTTGCAATTAGATATAGAAATGTTACTTAAAAACATTCAATTGTCCTTCCTTTTGAAATGCTGCATTTCCCACATCCATCATTAACAGAACCCCTATAATCAAAGGAAGAAATGGGAAGACAATTAGCCCCTTTCTCCTAGCTCGCTGCTGGGTAGCCTGGGTGTGAGCGTGTCTCTAGGAGGAGTGCTAAGCTGATGACAACTACAAGCTGTGATTCAATCCCACAGCAGCTCCAGCGTTCATTTACTAAATGGGCTCCTGGAAGCTTGAAAGGGTGAATGCCCTTCCCGCTGCAGAGAACATTAGGACTAAAGAGTTTCATGCTCATCTGAGGAAACAAGAACATTGGCCCATTTTTTTCTGATGTAGCATCATACATGCAGAGCCAGAGAGTATCTTACTAAAGATCTGTCGGTAGCTTTTGTAACATATTTTCTCTGTGAAAGGGAGACTGAGACCTGGAGGGGCCAAGTGTCTTGTCCTTGCACATACAAGTAATATTGGTCAAGCCAGGATAGGACACTGAGATTGATTCTAACTCCCTCTGTCTCCAATATCCTATCCCTCCTGTTTTTGCCCGCCAAACTTCTACTCATGCTTCATGACATGGCCCAAGCATTACCTTCTTAGTGAATTCTCCCTGACTGGCTATATAAAGTTGGATTTACCTCTCTCTTATCACTGTTCCATATACATATGAGTAATCCAATTGTTGCGTTTTCTATACTACATTGCCATTATTTGACCTTGAGTCTGACTTTACTACTGGACTTGAGGGCCGGATTTATCTCTTACCTTTGTGTTCCTAGTGGTTGGCGTATCACAACCATTTAATAATAATCCCAAAGGTTTAAAGACATTACAAAGCTATAATCTGCTGCTGTTTTTAAGAGGTAGGAGGTGGGAGAAGAGGTTTTGTGCAGGAAAGAGGTTTCTGCTTCCACGTCATCTTATACAACACCCTGACCCACAGTGCAAACCACTCCAGGATACTTGGGCACACCCTTCTCATGGAAATACCCTTCTCATGGTGTGCCCCAGTATCCTGGAGTGGTTTGCACTGTGGGTCAGGGTGTTGTATAAGATGACCTGGAAGCAGAAACCTCTTTCCTGCCATTACAGGAAGATGGGTGCTTAAAAAAAAAAAAAAGTTGAAGTTTTCTATTAGAGGATTGCTGGGGAAATAAGGCATTAGGGATATGATGGGGTAGATGGATAATCACATGACAGCCATAGCTTTGGAGCAAGATGCATCAGAATTTGAAGCCTAAGTCTTTACCTTAGTATGACCCAGAACACATTATTAAACTTCTTTGAGTCGTAGTTTTCTCATCTGATACTGATAGTTACTTCGCAATGTTGTTGATATCATTAGAGGTCATAAATGCACACAGTAAATATTCACTAAATAATGGCCTTCATTTTTATATATTCTGGACTCTACAGGCAGTAAATCAGGGGCCACATACAGTGTTCATGGAGTTGTTGCTCCACATGGAAATCGAGACGGGAGGTGAAAACAAGCCTCAATTGTCCCCTGAGAGGAGGGGAGCCCAGAAAAGAATCTGGGACCCCTCAAATTCAGGTAACTCTCCCTAGAGTCTCCCTAGTAATGCTGGTCTGCTTGCAGCTGCTCAAGAGACTGCAACAGGGAGCAAATGATTTCTTTGAAGTGGCAGCAACAGGGTGATCAGAGAGCACAGGGGTCAGTGCTTGGGCACATACAGCGACACTGACCACCAGGGTGCTGCAGAGTCCGAAGGCCAGAGCTGCTGGGGCTTTGAGCAACCCACAGGTGGGGAGGTGGTGACAGACTACTTACATGAGGAACGACACCCAACAAGTGCACCCTCACCTCCCCTGCCCAGGACAGGGAGCTGCACATCAGTAAGGGTGTCAGGAGTCTATTTGGGATCCACCTACTCTGCATCAGACCAGCCCCATCTCACCACCAGTGGGGAGCAGGTCAGGGCAGATGCTTGAGGAAGGAGTGAGATGAGGATCTTCTTAGACAGGAGAACAGATATGCCTCTTTCCTTTTCCCTCCGAGCCAGACCCTTGAGTGTGACCTCCCTCCTTCAGTCTGAGCTTAAACAGTACGTCCTTGTTGAAACCATCTCTGGTCCCCTATGACTGGGGTAGCTGCCCTTCTGAAGCCCCTTTGATTACCACTTATCTGACACAAGTATTGTAATAGTCTATTTGCCTGTTTTTCCCATCTAGATTAACAGCACATACAGGCAGTTACCATGTCCATATCCCTGATATTCACCACAGTGCCTGGAACCCAATAAATATCAACTGAATGAGTGAAAGAATTTTGTCAATTGAAACCACCATTATTATAGTACATATTGTTATTTGAAAAATTATAACGCAGGGAGTAAACACCTGCTTTTTCTTCCGCAGTCAGATGCATATACACATGGACCCACATATACCTGTCCATACCTGGAACCAAGAATTAAGAATACTTCAATTAAATTAAATGCAACAAATATTTACTGGGCAGCCACTAACTGCCAAGAAATTTTATATGTACTTACGGTTCATACATCAATGAACAAAACAACATGAGCTCTGATAAAATATAACTTCTTTGAAAACCTGCTATACACCCAGGGTAATGATCTGATTCTTTAATTTTGTATTTAGAGTTAGACACCTTAAGATTCTGTTTTGATTCAGACATTTCCAGGAGTAGAGTTTATCATGGAATCTTGAAAAGCAGACCAATTGGAGATAATTTGTCCTTCACTATAGCAAAGATAGTGACTTTGTGCATATGACATTGATTGTAAAATTTCCAAGGAGGTGTCTCTGGAAAACCAATGGGCATACATCCTTGACTTTCAATATTCTTCTCTGATGTGAACATAAGCAAACGGATTCCCTTTTTTTACCTGTATGTTTAACTTATTAAATGAAGGCTGAGGTCATCTGGTTTTGTTTCCCTAACAATGGAAATACAGCCTCTATGAACATCATCTTCAGTTTATTATTCATCTTTTAAAGAAACAGATTGAATCTCATATTTTCCCCTCCCCTGGCTAAGATAGGGACACCTCCCATCTGCTGGCTGCCTTTCTATCCAGCAGTCCATCTATTGAGATCACTAAATTGCTTTCAGTGAGTCAGTTAGCTTTGTGTACAGATGAAAATTCTATTCCATGCCTCCTGAAAAAAGATGTAATTCAATCACTCATGTTTTCCATGTATAAAATTAGTCAAAAGGAAGGCAGGATTGAAGAGTAGATTTTCTGTGAGCATTTTTAACTCCAGGAAAATGATTTCTAAGTCCTGCTCTGCTCTTGGCAAATTAGTAGTGCTGTCTTCCCATGTAGAATCAAGTCATCAAGAATTTGTTGTTAGTAAGTGTCCAAACTGGCACAAGCTCATGCACTGTAGAAGAAGATAACAGAGGACCTACTCTTAAAAAGGGAATCACACTTTTATAGAGGAAGCCAAAATTAAATAATTGAACAATTAGGAGATGCTAAAAGATGTAGAGATAACCAAGTATTTAGAAAGATGGAGGAAGACAAGATCTCTGAGTTGAGGCAACTCACAGAAGTCTTCATAAGGAAGAAGAGACTTAAAGATGGAGAGGTTTGGCTGAGTGTGGTCTTCAAAAGAAGGACAAGAAAGAGTATGGTCAGAAGAGTTGTCTGACAGGGAGAGTGAGAATGTCACCTAGGTTGCCATGAATGCCTCCTGTGCAAAAAAAAAAAAAAAAAAAAAAAAAAAAAAAAAAAATCAGAAACACATTTACAAAAAAAAAGTGCAAGTCAAACTGGATGTTACTAAATGCTAGGCTGAAAAGTTTAGATTTCATCTGATATGATATATAAAAAAAAAGCCATTGTCAAGTCATGAATGGAAGAGAAATATGACGAAAGTGGCTACAGAAATATTCATTAGGCAGCAGTCTTCATAATGGACTAGAAAAGAGAATAGAGATTTAAAATAAAAATTAGTCAGAGGGAAGGTCCAAGATGGCAGAGTAAATAAACACTGTACCTGCTTCCTTCTGTGAACAAATTAAAATTACAACTAAATTGTAGAACAATCAACCTGGAGAACCATCTGAAGTCTGGCTGAACAGAAGTTTTATAACTAAGGATATAAAGAAGAAGCCACATCGAGACTGGTAGGAGGGGCAGAGATACGGAACTGCCATCTATGTGGTGGTTGAAAAGTGGGAGGGAAATCTTGGCTGCAGCGGTTCCCCCCAGAAAAGCAAAAGATCCCAGCTCTACACTGCCCTCCCCAGCCCAGAGTACTGGTGCCAGGAAAATGAGCACCCACTGCATCTGGCTGTGAAAAACAGTGGGAATTCCAACTGTTCGGGTGGGACAGAAGGCAGTGGGAAACCAAGGCGTCCTCTTAAAAGGCCCATACACAGACTCTCTCACTCTCAGTCACTCACCTGCGGCTCCAGCAGAGGGACAGTAACTCAGAGGGTGTCAGAGACATACAGGGAACCAACTGAGTTGTGTGGCCTCAGTGTGAGGGCTGAAGGACAGTTGGCATTTTCCCTGTGTTGGGTTTTTTCCCAGGCAGCTGGCAGGCAGGCACCATCTTTCCTGGGTTGAGATCTCCCCCTATGCTTACAGCCAAACCTGAATCTGATTGGTCTGTTGAACTCCACAGCTTTGCTCTGCTGACTCACTGGGACCCTGCCTCACCCAACTCCCCCAATGCCAGAGGCACTTTCTCAGAGAGAACCCAGCCCTGACCACATTGTACTCTTACTTGAAAAACTATCAAAGTCCTCAGGACTCAGATGGGCAGTGACTGGCCTTGGTGTGCTCTGAGACTTTTGCTGAGTAGCTTCAGCTCAGCACTGCCGCCAAATCAGAATTTACATTAACCTGATTACCACAACTCTTCCTACTCTAGTGATTCCCTGAGACCCTGCCTCACCCAATTTGCATACTGCACAAGGCTTTATCAGTGGCTGACCCTTAAGGGAGCTGGCAGGTGGCAGTAGGCCTCGGGGTGTCCTGGCATTTAGCAGAGCTACCCCAGGCCCACTATTGGTGGCAGAAGTCCTCGGTTTGCAGTGTGGCCTCTTCCACATGCTTCCAGCATTAATACAGGAAATGAACAACTGTGGATCACTTTGTAGCTCTTACTAAGTAATCCCTGTCTGGTTACATGCCATGGGTGACCTGAGCCTGTACCAGAGCCTCTCACAAGAGGCCCTGGAACCAACATACCTGGAGGTTTGCTTCAAACCACCACCCAATTAGCATCACCCAATTAGCCCCACACAAGCAGCACACCCGAAGGGTGGTCTCAACAGACACCAGAGCCTGCTGGGGTGAATCCCACTCAGTGGGATTCAACAGCAGTCTGTAAATTGTGGACATGGTAAAACCCCACAGCTAATCAGCCTGAGGGTCAATCTCATCCACTAACATGCCAATAGTAACCAAGGCTCAACTGTAACAGGTGGGCACATGCAACCAGCAAAAGGGACACTCCTGGAGCATGCAGTGCAGGTGACAAGGGAAACTGTGCCATTGGGTCCCACAGGGCACCTACTACATAAGGCCACCTGGCCAAGACTGGGGGACGTAGCAGATCTTCCTAATAATACATAGAAACAGAGAGGCAGCCAAAATGAGGAAACAAAGAAATAAATCCCAAATGAAAGAACAGGAGAAAAATTCAGAAAAAGAACTAAACAAAATGTAGGTGAGCAACTTACCAGATTTCAAAACAATGAAAAGTTCAAAACAATGGTTGTAAGAATGCTCAAGAAACTTAGTGAGAATTTCAACAAAGAGATAGCAAGCATAAAAAAAGGACATAGAAACCATAAAAAGGAACCAGTCAGAAGTGAAGAATACAATAACTGAAATGAAGAATGCACTAGAAGGAATCAACAACAGACTAAATAAAGTAGAGGATCAAATCAATAATTTGGAAGATAAAACAGCAGAAAACACCTAACTAGAACAGCAAAAAGAAAAAAAGAATCCAAAAAAGAAAAAAGTGAGGATAGTTTAAGAGAACTCTGGAACAACCTCAAGCATAACAACTTTCGTATCATAGGGGTATCAGAAGGAGAAGAGAGCAAGCAAGGGATTGAGAACCTATTTGAAGAAATAATGATGGAAATTTTCCTAACCTGGTGAAGGAAATAGACATAGAAAGCCAGGAAGTACAGAGAGTCTCAAACAAATGAACCCAGAGAGGCCCACAGAAACACACATTGTAATTAAAATGGAAAAGGTTAAAGACAAAGAGAGAATGCTAAAAGAAAAAAGAGAAAGTCAGCCAGTAACTTATAAGAGAGGCTTGCATAAGGTTATCAGCTAATTTCTCAACAGACAACTTGCAGGACAGAAGGGATTGGCACAAAATATTCAATGTGATAAAAAGCAAGGACCTACAACCAAGATTACTCTATCCAAAGTTGTAATTTAGAATTGAAGGACAGATAAAGAGCTTCCCAGACAAGAAAAAGCTAAAGCAGTTCATCAGCACCAAACCAGTATTACAAGGAATGTTAGAGGGACTTCTTTAAAATGGAAGAAAAAAAATCAAAATTATAAATAATAAAATGGCAATAGCTACATATTTATCAACAATTACTTTCAATGTAAATGGATTAAATGTTCCACTCAAAAGACATAGGAAGGCTGAATGGAATAGAAAACAAGACCTTTACATACATTGCCTACAAGACACTCACTTCAGATTGAAAGACACACACAGACAGAGTATAAAGGGATGGGAAAAGTTATCTCATAAAAATAGAAAAAGAAAAAAAAGTTGGAGTAGCAATAGTTATAACAGACAAAATAGACTTTAAATCAAAAACTATAACAAGAGACAAAGAAGGTCCCAGTAATCTCACTTCAGGGTATTTATCTGAAGAAACCCAAATGTTACTTTGAGAGACCATGTGCGTCCATATGTTCACTACAGCATTGTTTACAATGGCCAAGATGTGGAGGCAGCCTGGGTGTCCATTGATGGAAGAACGGATAAAGAGGAGGCAGTGCATACATATATACAATGGAATAATGCTCGACCAAGGAAGGGAATGGATTCTTGCCATTGCAGCAGCATGGATGGACCTAGAGGGTATTGTGCCGAGTGGAGTGTCAGACAGAGAAAAACAGATGCAATAAGATTTTGCTTATATGTGGAATCTAAAGAACAAAATAAATAAACAAAACAGAAACAAACTCATAGATACAGAAAACATTTTGGTGGTTGCCAGATGGGAGGGAGTTTGGGATGAGTAGAAAAGAGAAAGGGGTTAAGAAGCACAAATTGGTTGTTACACAGTAATCATGCAGATCTAGGGTATAGCATAAGGGATATAGTCAATAATATTGTAATGACTACGTATGGTATCAAATGTATACTAGATTTTTTTGGGATGATGGAGAAGGGGTTCGGGGGAGGGTGTAAAAGATGAAGGAAGAAGTACAAACTGATGTTACAAACTAGTCATGGGGATATAAAGTATAAGGAGTATAGTCAATAATATGGTAATAACTATATACAGTGCCAGTTGAGCATTAGACTAGTCAGGGAGATCATTTCTTAAATTATACAAATGTCAACCACTATGTACACCTGAAATTAATATAATATAATGTTGAATATCAACTGTAATTGAAAAATTGAAAAGAGGGGAAAGGGTGAAGGGAAATAAGAGGCTCAAATCTCCAGGTATAAAACAAATAAGTCATGTGAATGTAATGTACAGCATGGGAAATATAGTCAATAATATTGTGATAACGTGGTACAGTGTCAGATGGTTCCTGGACTTATCATGGTGATCGCTTCTTTAGGTATATAACCTTGAATAACTTTGATGTACACCTGAAACTAATATAATGTTGTATGTTTGCTGTATTTTAATACAAATCTTTTAAAAAATCTGTTAGAGAGAAGAGCTGTTGAGAAGTTCAATTAGAGTCACAGCACTGTTATATGAAAGAGGACTTGACACATTTAAGAAATTGTGATGGAACAAGGATTAAAAATTGGAATTCATTAAGGATATGACAGGGAAGAGTAAACAAAATTTCAGAATGTCAAACAACAAACTTCAAAACTACAATAGTCACAATATTCATAACATAATTTCAGCAAAGTTTACAAAATAACACAACAACAAAAGAACACTTACAAATCAATAATAAAATGTAAAAGAAATTAGAAAAATGGACTATAAAGGTGAACATGAACATTTCCAAAGAAGTCTAAAAGGCTATTAAACATATGAAGTTGTATTTAACCACACTAAGCAATGCAAATAAAAACAATAACAAGATATTACTTTTGCTTATTGATTTGGATAAAAATAATAAGAATTTTTCAATTATAATACCTAGTATTTATAAGGAATACACTGCTCATTGGATGGGAAATTGGTGTACCCCTTTTGGAGAGCAACATGAAATATATAACATATATACATATTATTCATCTTGAGCCCAGATTTTCTACTTCTCATGAGTCATGTCTCCTGTTTGTACATCACAGCCTTCCTCCTGGGTGATATAATTAAAAATAAGCTAAATGTTCAATAATAAGGTGTTAGATATAAAAAGTATAGAATATTGTGTAGACATTAAAATCAATGAAGAAAAATCTTTAATACATGGGAAAATGTGCAAACATATTGTTAAGTTAAAAGAGCAGATAATAAACAATGTGCACAATATGTTCCTAATTTTTAAAAATCTGTATATATAAATCAAATGCAGTATGTAGTCTTTGGATCTTAACTCAATAAGCTAACCGTAAAAAGACGTTTTTGAGACAGTCAAAGAAAACCAAACACAGACTAAGTATTAGCCAAAATTGGGTATTTACTGTTAGTTTTGTTAGATGTTATAAAGGCATTTTAGTTATGTTTTTTAAAAGTTTTTACGGCTACAGGTATATACTGAAGTGTCAAAGGGTGAAATTATGTGAAATCTGGAATTTGTTTTACAATACTCAAAAATAAAGGGAATTAGATAAAACAAGAATGACTCAATGTTGATAAGTATTAATAATATAAATCTATTTTGAAAATTTTCATAATAAAAATGTTAATAAAAAAAATGAAGGCAGAATCCTGGTAAGCTTTTAAAAAAGTGTATTGTTATGCACAGTAAAAGTTGGAAATAGTATATACTAAAATATTTTTATTTTCTTATTTCGTTTATTAAAATATTTTTCAAATTTCTGCAATGAACATATGTTACTTTTGTAGTGAAAAAAAACTCTGAGGCGTTGAAATATATGGTGACAGATGGAAACCAGACTTTTGATAGTGAGCATGCATTAGCGTATACAGATATTGAATTATAATGTTGTACACCTGAAATTTACAAAATGTTGTTAACCAGTGCTACCTCAATAAAAAAAAAGAACTTTAAGTGCTGTTTTTAAAGCTTCTTTGGTTTTGACTTTAAAGAAGTGAAGGAAATGGTGACACCAATGGTTGATATAGAGATGAGAAACAGAGAGGGTTTGGGAGGAAAACATACTCAAGGCATGTCTTACGGAAGTGGTGGTGATGGTAGACATCTAGACAAGATTCCTAAGCTCAACTAGAAGAGGGGGTTGAGATGATGAAGGCGTTAGGGAACGTAGGGTCCTTGAGTTTAAACCTTAGAAGTACACTGATATATGCAGCAACTTTGCAAATCTACCTTGGGAATAATGGTATTGAAAATTGAAGTTTATTTTTTTTCCCTCATTCATTTAATCTCTGTGATCCAGGTAATGTTCTAGATGCTGAGAGAACAGTGTAGAAATAGAAAAGCTTAAATAAGTCTTCATGGACTTATAAACTAGCAGCAGAGAAAGATATTAACTCAAAACAACACAAATAGTCAACTGTGATAATTATTATAAAAGAGAAGTACAAGGTACCATGAGAGCCTGTAACAGAAAGACTCTACTTACTTAGTTTTCAGGTGTCTTAGGAAATTTTCCTGAAGGATAAACAGAAGCTCAGCAAAGAGTGGCCAGGAACATTCAGACCAAAGGACAAGCTCACACAAAGGCCTTGATGCTGATAAAACAAAAAACAAAACAAAATAAACCATGACCATGAAAGATAAAGAGAAAGCCAGTGTATCAGTAGCAGAAAGTAAGGGACAGGGGCGTATAACATGGAACTGGAGAGGCCATGAAAAACATGCAGGGGGTTTGGGACAATGTTAAAGATCACTGCTATTACCTTATTTTATTCTAAGCAATTGGAAGGTTATTAAATGAGTTCAGATAAAGGCGTGGTCACTGCAGTGCATGCAGCTGAAGCAAGGTCCTGCCAAGAGTATTCAGAAGTCTATTGAACAGTCAAAGTGGGAGAAGTTGATGCTTTGAACAAAGGTAGTGCCAGTGGAGGTAGAGAGAAGTGGGTGGATTTAAGAGACTTAAATGTTCTCAAAGGAGAAGGTGAACTGGCAGGGGAGACTGAGAAGCAGCTGGAGAAGCAGGAGTCAGATCAGGAAACTAGCATCAGGTTGTCATGTAGTCAATTAGGTTGGATGCCACCAAATGATGTACACTGGTATATTTAGCAAAATCCATGACACTGGTGACTTTGTGAGGGCAATTTGAGTTGAGTGGCGAAGAGGAGGTGACATTAGAGAGGTCAAGCATTTACTTGGGTCAGGGTGGGAGAAGGGGTGTAGACAGCTTATATACATAGATGTTAAAATGTTTTCTGGAAAAGGAAAGAGATATGAACGAGGGACATTTTTAAAGGTGGGAGAAATTTGAACTTGTGTATAGGAAAACCCTGTGTATAGGAAGAACTTGTGTATAGGAAGAAATGAGGTTGAAGAACAGGAGAAATGGCGCATCGGGTTTGTCAGAGGTAAGAGGAAGTAGGATTCAGAGCACAGTGAGGGTCTATTTTAGGCAGAAAGCACACTTCCCTGGATGTAACAAGAGGCAAGATGGTGGTAGATTTAGGTACTTTTGTAGACCTACTGGCAAGAATTTGAGGGAAATCATTTTTTATTTCTTGTGGTTTCTCTGAGAAGTGAAGGGATTGTTGTGTTTGTTTGGCTGGTGTTCATGGTGTTTGTGTGTTTGCTAAGAGCAGAGTGAGAGAAAGAATGCCTAGAAGAGAAGGTTTGAAATAATCATGGCAAAGAGTGGGGGAGAAAACTGACGGGAGAACTAAAGAAGTTGTAAGACGAGATGCTGAGTCAACGTCAAGCTTGACTGAATTTCAATGTGGCTGAATGCCAAGAGCGGGGAGCCATCCACTTCTAAAGTCATGAGAGTAGAACAGTCAGAGCTGCTGTTGGGTCACTAATGTTGATGGTGGAAGCTGGATGAGCTGAATAATGACAATAATAGTAAAATAGTAATGATAGCAGTGCTCTTAGAGGTTGTACTATATATGCCAGGCACTGTGAGTACTTATGTGCATTAACTCATTTAATCCTAACAACAACTATATGGAGCAGATACTATTATTTCCCATTAATAGTTGGGAAAGGTGAAGAGGTTATGCACCTTGCCCAAAGTCACACAGCTTGTAAGTAGAAGCAGCAGCATTCAATTCCTCTTTACTCTCCAGCTCTACATGAGGTCCCAGGGCTGCAAGAGGCCTGTAAAACATCTGAGATGATTTTCTTGCTTCCTTCCTTCCTTCTGAATGCTTGCACTAAAGCTCCATCACTAAAATTAGCCAGCTCATGTCTCTTTTTTTTGCAACCCGATGAAACAATGGTTTTTATAAATACTTTTAAAAATTTTTCAATTATAGTTGACATACAATATTGTGTTAGTTTTAGGTGTATAACACAGTGATTAGACATTTATATAACTTACAAAGTGATCATCCCAATAAAACAAGTGTCCATGTGGCACCACATCTAGTTATTACAACATTATTGACTCTATTCCCTATGCTATACTTTACATCCCAGTGACTATTTTGTAACTACAAATCTGTACTTCTTAATCCCTTCCCTTCGTTCACCCATCCCCTGAACTTCTGTCCCACTGGCAACCATCAAAATGTTCTCTGTATCTATGAGTTTGTTTCTCTATTGTTTGTTCATTTATTTTGTTCTTTAGATTCCACATATAAGTGAAATCATACGGCATTAGTCTTTCTCTGTCTGACTTACTCCACTCTGCATATTACTCTCTAGGTCCATCCATGTTATTGCAGATGGCAAGACTCCTTTTTTCTTTTTTTTTTTACGGTTGAGTAATGTTTATATATATATAAACACTTCTTTATCCATTCATCCATTGATGGACACCCCGGTTGCCTCCATATCCGGCTATGGTAAATGCTACAATACATATATGTGTACAAATGTCCCTTCAACATAGTGCTTTGGGTTTCTTTGGATAAATAACTAAAGATGGAATTGCTGGGTCCTTGTTTGTATCTTGTTATAGCTTCTGTTTTAAAGTCTATTTTTTCTGGTATGAGTAAGGCTACCCCAGCTTCATTCTTGTTCCATTTTCATGAAATATCTTTTTCTATCCCTTTACTTTGAGTCTGTATGTGCCTTTCAATCTGACGTGAGTCTCCTGTAGGCAGTATATGTAAGGGTCTTGTTTTCTTATCCATTCAGTCACCTTATGTCTTATAATTAGTGCATTTATTCCATTTACATTTAAAGTAATTGTTGATAAATAAGTAATTATTGTCATTTTCTTATTCGTATGTTTTATTTTATTTTTTCTTCTTCTTCTTAAAAAAGTCCCTCTAACCTTTCTTATAATACTGGTTTGTGATGATGAACTCCTTTAGATTTTTCTTGTGTGAGAAGCTCTTTATCCATCCTTCAATTCTAAACAGTAGGTCCACTGAGTAATCTTGGCTGTAGATGCTTCTTTTTCATCATTTTGAATATTTCATACTAATCCCTTCTGGCCTGTAAAGTTTCTGTTGAGAAATCAGTTGACAGTCTTATACAAGCTCTCTTGTATGTAACTAACTTCTTTTGTTCTGGCTGCTCTTAAGATCCTTTATTTGTCTTTAACATTTGGAGTTGTAATTATAATGTGTCTTGGTGTGGGCATCTTTGGGTTCATCTTGTTTGGGACTCTCTGCATTTCCTGGGCTTGTTTGTCTATCTCCTTCACCGGGTTAGGAAAATTTTCTATCATTATTTCTTCAAACAGGTTTTCAATTCCTTGCCCTCTCTCTTCTCTTTCTGGTATCGCTATGATATGAATGTTGGTATGTTTGAAGCCTCTTAAACTATCCTTATTTTTTTTTGCTTTTTCATTGGGTGTTTTCTGCTACCTTGTCTTCCAAATCTCTGATTTGATCCTCTGCTTCATCTAATCTACTCTTGATACCCTCTAATATATTTTTTTGTTTCAGTTATTGTATTTTTCATTTCTGACTGATTATTTTTTGTTTTCTATCTCCATTTTTATGTTTCCTATCTCTTTGTTGAAGTTCTCCCTGAGATCACTGAGCATCCTTACAACAAGTGTTTTGAACTCTGCATCTGGTAGATTGCTTGTGTACATTTTGTTTAGTTCTTTCTCTGAAGCTTTGCTCTGTTCTTTCATTTGGGACATGTTTCTTTGTCTCCCAATTTTGTCTGCCTCCCTGTGTTTGCTTCTATATGTTAGATAGGGCTGCTATCTCTCCCAGTCTTAGTAGAGTGGCCTTATTTAGTAGGTGTCCTGTGAAACCCAGTGGCACAATCTCCCTGGTCTCCCAAGGAAAGTGTGTCTCTTGTGTGGGTCATGTGTGCCCTCCTTTTGTAGTTGAGCCTTGGTTGCTGTTTGCACATCAATGGGAGGAATTGATCCTTGGGCTGATTGGTTATGAGGACTGGCCATGACTACAGTGCAGGAGCTGTTGTGCAAGGGCTGACCCTAGGGAGCAGGATTCACTTTAGCAGGGATCTGGTGCCTGCCCAGTCTGCCCTTTCAGTGTGTCATTTGTGGAGGTCTTTTCTGTTGTGGTCTGAAGATTGCCACCAGGTATATTGGTTCTGGGACTTCTTGGGAGGGACTGTGGCGCAGGTCTAGTTAAGCCACTGCCTGTGCCCTGCCTGGGTCCACCTGGCATGATCCACAAAGCAATCTGCAGATGGCCCACCTGTGCAGGCCTTGAAGATGACTGGGAGAGGACAAGGTTCAAACCAAAGCTATACCAATTCTGGGCTTGGGGCTGCTCAGCAAGAGGTATGGGGGAAGGCCAAGGCCAGATACTGCTTGTTTGGGGTTTGTGATCTTTGAGAGAGTTTAGGGCAGTCCATAGCATGAGACAAGACAGGCAATTCATATGGAAAAACCACTGGAAGTGGCCTGGGTGGGTCTGCAAGTTGTGTGGGGCAGGGTCTCAGGGAATCACCAGGGTGGGGTGAACAGTGTTAGCCAGGTTGATGGAAACTCAGATATGGTACCCACTTGCATGTGCAGGCTGGGTGATGGGAGGGCTCAACAAAGGAACATTGGATTCTGCCAGTACTTCTATCTGGGAGAAAGTTGCCCCTCCAGCCCTCGCCCTGAGCCAGACAATTTAGTTCCTTCCCAGATGTCTGTGGCACCTTTCAAGCTGCTGCCCCAGTACTGATGCTCAGAGTGAGTGAGTCTATCAGTGAGTAAGTCCATGCATGGGCTCTGTAAGAGGATTTACCTTGGACTCCAGCAACCATCGGTCTCACTCAGTCACAGTCTGCACTGGTTTTCACAGTTAGAAGTTGTTAGTACTTCTCTCCCCAACACTGAAACCCTGGTCTGAGACTGGTATGAGGCTGGAACCCCTTGCTTTTCAGGAGGAACCTCTGCAGCTTAGATATCCTTCCCAATTTTTAACTGCCATATGTGGGTTTGGGACAAGCCTGTTTTGTGTCTCCGCCCTTCCTACCAGTCTCCACATGGTTTCTTTTGTATGTCCTTAGTTATAGGACTTCTGTTCAGCTAGACTTCAGGCAATTCTCAATAATGTTTTTTTTCTGTAGTTTAATTGTAACTTTGATATGGTTGTGAGAGGATGCAAGCACAAAGTTTACCTAGTCTACCATTTTTACTGGTGCTGAAGCAGTGCAGTTTTCACTTAATTTATCCTGGTCCTGTCACATGCTAATATTGCCACTTTCTGCAAGTGAAAAAGAAGGCAGTGGGTAGTTTATATTTTATCTACATAAGTAAAGTTCTGTTTTCTACTAGCAAGAAATGAGTTAATGCATGATCAATCTTTACGCAATTGCAGCCAGGAGTTGACCATATTCTGAATCTAGTCATTTACTAGAATAAATCTTGTAACAATAAAACCAATTAATCAATAAGCTCCCTGAAAATAGGCGATTTGATTATCCAGAATGATTTGGATTTCATCACTTTTCTGAAGTGAACAAGGGTAAGAATGGTGAACCATCCTAAGAAATACAATTCAAGGAGCATGTAAGGTAGTCTGGAAATGAAGAGGCAATTTCAAGTATGAAAATTTCCATAGACCCTGATTCTTGAATTTTAAAAGCTCATGAACTCAGCTGAAGGCTCTGTAGCATGCTGTACAAGGTTCTGTATGAACAGACCCTTATAGATGAGGGGATCATCTAATACAGGCCAAATCCAGACTCTTTCAAGAGTAAAAGGAGGTGTAATTTGTAATATGCTGTAAAAACAGGTGAAAACCCAGATTGACATGCACTGATTGGAATGAACAGTCACTCCCACTGTGTCCATCCTATACTGCCCGCTGTGCTGAGCTCTTTCATTCCCCAAATCCACCGTGCTTTGTCAAGTATGTGGAAGACTAATCAAGCCCCACCCACCCCATTCCTGGCAACTCATTCTTCAACACCCAGTTCAGTAACAACTGCCTCTCAGGATCTCAAAGCCAGTTTGCAAGGTGGTTAGAATCCACACACTGTAACCCTGTGAAACTCAAAGGTTCAAATCCCAGCTCTACCACCTGCATGCTGTGTGTGCTTGGGCAGTCATTCAAGCTCTCTGTCTTGGCTCCCTTTTCTGTAATATTGAGATAATAGTGCCTTCTTCACAGAGTGGCTATGGACTAAGTTCATAAGTAACAGGGACTGGCTGTGCATAGGGACTTCAGGTGGAATATGCACTGCACAAGGATCTTACCAAACCCATGGGCACAGAGATGCATGTGTTTGAACATGTATGCAGACCTGACACCTTTCTGTAAGGTGTGTATTTTCTCTTTGGAGGAAAACAAAACAAAAACTGTCAAGTCGAATGTTAAATGCTAAAGAGTTCATAGATCATTTTGTCTATACTAACCCTTAGTTTTATTATGGTGATTTTGACATCGTCTCAATCAACACAACATGTTAAACTCTCTGAGTTCCTTTCCAGGACTCAAATAATTCTATACGCTGTCCCACATAGGCTTCTTGCTGGCAGGAGTGTGGGATGGCCTCAAAATGCCTTTTATGAATAAGCAGAATAAGGCTTCTATCCATGTGATGATATTTCATAGTTCAGTAACATTTATTTTACCTAAGACCTGCCTTATTAAAGTGTTAGTACTCCTGAGATACGTAACTGATTTTTTCCATCTTCAGTTATTTTTACTTTAGTGTGAATGCATTTCAAATTCTTTATTAGTGAAGGCATGAGATAAGGCACTGGATATTTCTCAGGGCTGGAAGCAGGAAATGCAAAGGTGAGAAAGGGCATGAAAAGGCAGGACTGCAAATGCCTGAGATGAATTCTGTGCACATCAAAATTTTGCTCAAAGCAAAAACACCCTTGCAGGGGAATTAATGCTAAATGCTCAGGCTCAGGCTGAGTCTTCAGCTAGGTGTGACCAGGAGAACCACTCCAGGCCTTCCCCCCATAACCCCCCAAACACACTCAAACTTGACTCATTTCAATGTCATCTGCTTGCCTAAAAGTCTAGGATGACAATAATATTTATTGTTGTTGTTATTCTCTGGCTGTCATTTTGAGGCTTTTTGCGCCCACAGATTTTGACTGAATGTTCCAGAGGAGAGATATTTCTAGTATTTAGTTTTGAACTTTTGCTTCATATTGTGACCAATTAAAATATGACTAACCACAGAATACACTTTTCTTTTTCTTCAAGCGTCACCCCCGACAGAGAGAATGGAACTTGAATACCATATTATTATCTTCCATGCTGTTTTGACTTAAATAAGAGAAAAGTTTTTTATAAAGTTCTTTGAAAACTTTTTGACAGCCCCTGTTGTTTTTTTTCCCTATTCCATGTATATATTGGGCAAAATTTTCTATAGTCTGTTTTCTCTCCAAGCCTCACATCCAACCTCCTTATGTAATAAAAAGCAGTTATCCCAGCTGCATGACTAAAAGCCAAGCTATGGTGGATGATTTTAAAGATAATACTAGTATAGAGACAGAGGGTGAAAATCCATCTGAACCCAGGCCTGCCAACAGCCCTCCACATCTGTTCTCTTGTGGTCTCCTTTCCCTTTTCCCACAAATCTTTGACACATTCCTCAGGCTCCCAACATCCTCTCAGTGTAGAGTTTTGCCTTCTACCGCACAAAGAAAATAGAGCACATTATTGATGAAGAGCCCAAGACTTGCCTCACCACATATGAAATGTATCCATAACAACACCCTTTCTTCCTTCTGAACCTCATCTTCTTCAGGAATGCCTCCTCCTCCTGTGCGGTTAATTTTTTTGCTTTCTCCCTTCTCTCGCACTTTTCTAAACATTATTTCCCCTTCTGTGCCAAGCATTTTTACTCTCCCTCTGTTCACCATCTCTTTTTTTTTTTTTTTTAATACTTTTTTTTTTATTGGGGACTTTTTATTGGGGAACAGTGTGTACTTCCAGGACTTTTTTCCAAGTCAAGTTGTTGTCCTTTCAGTCTTAGTTGTGGAGGGCGCAGCTCAGCTCTAGGTCCAGTTGCCATTTCTAGTTGCAGGGGGCACAGCCCACCATCCCTTGCGGGAGTCGAACCGGCAACCTTGTGGTTGAGAGGATGCACTCCAACCAACTGAGCCATCCGGGAGCTCAGCGGCAGCTCAGGTCAAGGTGCTGTGTTCAATCTTAGTTGCAGGGGGCGCTGCCCACCATCCCATGTGGGAGTCAAGGAATTGAACTGGCAACCTTGTGGTTGAGAGCCCACTGGCCCATGTGGGAATTGAACTGGCAGCCTTCGGAGTTAGGAGCTTGGAGCTCTAACCGCCTGAGCCACCAGGCCAGCCCACCATCTCTTAATCTGAAAATATATGCATGATTCTTCCCTCATCCTAATAAATCTCCCTGCACCCCCCACTACCATCACCCCATTGCTCTCTCTTTCTCTTCTACCACCAGATTTCTGGAAGGAATAGTCTATGTTCTTCACTATTACCTTCTCAACTTTGTTCACGTGTTAACCTACTGAAATTTGAATCCTACCATATTCAATCTATTGACAGTGTGATAAAGATTCAGAGATTTAGACAAAAGTCCAGGAAAGGCCCTTGGTTTTAGACAAGGACTTTGGTAATTGGGGCAAAGTAGTAAATGAGGACAACAACAAAAACAACAGCAACAAAATGGAACTTAAAACTCAATCGCCTCCTTTTGGGGTGGGGGGAAGGAAGTTTGTCTGTTTCCTGAGCCAAAATTTGTCTTGAAATGCCTAGACCCAGGAATGGTAATAAATAGTAGACCTTTGTGGAGGTGTGGCAGTGTCCACACCTGTCCTTGACAATGAAACCCATGGGAGATAAGAACAGCAGTGGATGGAGACCCTGCCTTCCTGCAGGGAGTGAGGAACCAAATGGAGAGAATCAGGCCAAAGAGAAACAATTAGACATCCTACTGCTTGCTTCTTTAAGCCTCTGAGGCTCACGTGATTATTTACATGTACAAAGAAGAAATGAAGGTCTCTAGCTCTGTATATGTTCATGCCCATTCTTTCCAGTCCTGTTCTCCTTTCTGTCTATTCTCCAGTCCAGTCCTTTCTTCAGTCAAGAGAGCAAGAGCAGTTTCTGCTGCACAACATTACCTACATCATTTATGAATGGCAATTGTCTTCTCTCCTCTGCTGGGTAAAATTCCAAAAATGAATGACAAACCAGGAAGCTATCTTCTTCCCAAGGTCTGCAAAGAGGTATCTTCTTTGTAGTCAGGAATGTGGAAGGGTAAGACAACACTCTCTCTTTTCCTCATTGACTCATGCCCCTTTTCCTTTGCCCCATGCTCGTATTCTCTAGGAGGCAATCTCAAAGGGGTAAAGCTTTCACTTGCGGTCTTGGCCTCTGTGTTGAGAATGCCAACCAGTGTCTGGCAATGCCAGTTCTGATGTGGACTAGCGAGTGAGCTGAGACCATCAAGTGCTTTCACATGAACCATGAAACAGCCAACAGATGGCCATTAGATTTGTGGAAGGTGTAAGATAGATTTGTGGTCACTATTGACCCAGCCTAGGTAAAAGCTTTTATGTTTGAGTGTCTAAAGACTCTCAAAATCCTTCCTTTCTAAATTAGCATTTTGTAGTTCACTGAGGAAAAAGAAGAAAGGAAAGAAAAAATTAATTGAACACCTGATGTCTTAAAAGAAAGAGAAAAACGAGGGGAGGAGAAACTTGGTCTTACATGCCTCAGTAGATGAAGCTGTTGCTTTTTAAAGCTGTTGCTTTTTAAAGCAGGGTGCCATTTGAAAGGTGGGTCCCTCTTGCCATCATTCTGCAGTGCTGTTTGAAACACCTGCCTAGGTCTTATCTCTGCTTCATTGGTTGTCTTCATTTGCTTGCTTAACAACTGGAGGTGTTTATACCTTTGTAGCAAAACTACTTTCCTGAACAGTACTGTGATAATGAAACTTAATTCTCTTATTCCAAAGAACTCTCAAGAGCTTAAGCCCACAGCTTCATTAATTCACTCGACCCAACTCTGAGGTGGAGAATAAATATGATCGTGCCCATTTTACAGGTTGAGAAGGTGGGAATTTTAAAGGATTAATGCAAACTTTGTTTCCCACATATCAAGCAATAGAGTCTTAGCAGTTAGACTATCTTGGGTTTTCCTCGAAATTTTGTCATTTACAAACTCTGTGACCGTTAAAAGTCATTCATCCTAAGTTTTAGTTTCTTCATCTGTAACTAAGGATAATAATAGAAACTTTGTGAAGGTAAATGAAATAATAAATATAAAGATCATTACAGAATGTCAACTATAATTTAATATATATATATATATATATATATATATATATATATATAGTCACAAGATGTGGAGTACAAGTTAGGGAATAGAGTCAATGGAATTGTAACAGCTATATATGATGTCAGGGGGATAGTAGATTGGGGGAGGGAGGTTATCACTTTGTGAGGGGTGTAAATGTCTAAACATTACATTCTTTTGTACACCTGAAACTAACAAAACAAAAAAATCGTTGCACAGTGCCAAGCTACACAGGGTAACTGCATTACATAACTTCAGGTGGCCCCAGTAACTTTGTGGGGCCAGTCATATAAAACAATGTGAATGATGCCCCCTAGAGTTGTACAACCAATAGCCATGCCAGCCATGGTCTGACACATAATACTTTCCCTGTAAGTATTGGCCATCATTATCAGTTTGGAAATTTTTCTTCTGGCAACAACAGAGTAGATAGTTCAAAACAACCTTCTCTCTGACTGTAAGAAATATGTGAAAAGAAATATCATTTTTAAGGACATTGGAAATTTACCAAGGCAATGAGAAATAACTCTGTCAAGACCCCAGAAAGGAAGTAAACACATGTAAGGTTGCCTTTTCCCTAAAAAGGTGGTTCTCAAAGTATGGGCACTGGGCAAGCAGTACCATGTTTCCTCGAAAATAAGACCTAGCCAGACCATCAGCTCTAATGTGTCTTTTGGAGCAAAAATTAATATAAAACCCAGTCTTATTTTAATATGATATAAGACCGGGTCTATAATATAATATAATATAATATAATATAATATAATATAATATAATATAATATAATATAATATAATATAATATAATACTGGATCTTATATTAATTTTTGCTCCAAAAGACGCATTAGAGCTGATGGTCGGGCTAGGTCTTATTTTTGGGGAAGCACAGTAGTACTTGGCAACTTGTTAGAAATACCAATTGCAGGCTCCACTCCAGATCTACTGAATCAGAAACTCTGCAGTAAGACCCAGAAATCTGTGTTTTAATAAATCCTGTCTAGATGATTTTGATGTACCCTAAGGTCTGAAAACCACTGCCTTACCAGCTCCTATAATTCTGAAAGCACAGCTGAGAGACTGAGAAGCTGGGCAGGAATTTTGGCAGTTTCAAGGACCTGGGGAGTTGGAAATTGTAGTTCAAGGCATGCATGGTAAACACCCCCAAAGGGCCACACCCAAGAAGTAAAAGTGAACTGGAAATATATGAGCCTTCACAGGGATTACAGTTTCTTATCATCTCAGTTACTGATTGGATGAAGGTGACCTGGGATTGCTAGTACCCTTAACTGAGCTCCCTTCCAGTAACAAAGACAAATCTTCTCTGGAGATAGAAAACATCACTCAGTGTCTCATTTTTTCTTTATCAAACATTCAATCCAAAATAGGTGAGCACTTGGTTCCATCTTTCTCCTTACATCATTCACTCTGGGGAGCCAGCTGCCATGTCAGAAGGCTCTCAAGCAACCCCTGGAGAGTCCACATGCTAGAAACTGAGGCCTTGGCCTTCTACCAATGGCCATGTGAATGTGCTAACTTGAAAGGGGATCCTACAGTTCTAGTCAAGATGTAGTCTTGAGATGACTACATCTCTAGCTGATACCTTGAGTCGAAGCTCCTGGGAAATCTCTAACTAGAACAATCCAGCTAAGCTGCCCCTGAATTCCTGACTCACAGAAACTGTGTGATAATAAGTTTTCATTGTTTAAAAAAATTAGCTGTTACTCAATAAAAATAATTGGGCACACACAAAGACAAGACTTGATAAACAACCAAGATTTATTTTAATGGGCAATATAAACAAACCATAGGCAATTTAGTATTTAGGCATAGAATTTAATAACTGTGCTTAACTTTTCAAGAAATGATTAGTTTCACTATCCATTCATGATCACCCACCTCAAATGGGTCATCAGTATCATCCAACAATACATGTGTCTACACATGTGTATTGGTCAATTCAATCTCTTACTCTCTGTGACTATACAGATCTTCTCTACTCTGCTTCTCTCCACTCATAACTTCCTCTTCACTTTCAGCATATGATCTCATCCACTTCACAAAGGAAATTGAAGCCATTCAATAAGAATGTGTTAGTTTTCTGGTCTACAAAGGTACACCTATGCTTTCCTTCCCTCCCTTTATGATGGAAGAGCCATTCATCCTCTTACCCAAAGTCAATTTTTGGCTGCACTTTGCCTCCCATCCCTCCCCATCTACTTAGGACCCTCACATTAACAGTCATTCTTTTTCTTTTACATATCCAGACTCTTCTTCTCAAGCAAACCCTTCCTGCTGGACTTGTTAAATCATCTTAAATCACATTTTAAAATACTCTGCAACTTCAGATCTACCTGTTTTCCTTCCCTTCACAGTAAAATTTCTAGAATTTTTTTTTTAAAAAAACTTACTGTTTCCTCTTTCAACCACCTCCCACTCAGCACTTAACACACTCCAACAAGTTTTCTGCCCCATCTCTCCAGTGATAATGCTTTTGTTAAGGTCTCAGTGACTAAATTCAATGAATGAACGCTTTCTAGCTCTTTTCCTCCCTATCTTGGAAATGTCTCACAGAGTTGAGCACAACTCTCTTCTTTAAGCCTTTCCTTCTGGCTTCCATGGTATTCTTTTTGTTTTTCTCCTAGCTCTGCAATTTCTCACGGTTATCACTCCTTTCAGGCTCACATTCGTCTATCTGACCATTAAATGTTAGTATTCTGCAGGCTTAGTCTTTTCCTGTATTTTCCATACACTTTTCCCAAAGAAACTCATCTAAGATTACAGTTTCAATTACTATGTACATATAACTTATTTTGTAATTTATATATCTCTAGCCCAGACTGCCTATCTGCACTCAACACCAATATGTTCAACTGCCTACTAGATCTCCTTTTGTATGTCTAACAGGCCTGATCTCAGGCTCAACAGGTCTAAAACCAAACTTATCATCTTCCTTCTTAAATATGGTCTTCTTCGAGGGTTTTATTTTTTCTCTCAGTAAATGTCCCCTTCCCATCCATCTAGTTATACAAGCTATAAACCTAGATGTCATCCTTGATACTTGCTTCACCTTCATTCTACCCATGACTAAGCTCTGTTAAAGTTATCCTCCAAATATGTCTCCAGTGTGTCTCCTCTCTTTCTTTCACTGCCACCCTAGTTCAAGCTACCATCATCTGTCTGACGTTCTGCCAAACTGACTGCTTTCCCATTGTTCTAAAGATAAAGACCATGGGCAGCCAGTTAGCTCAGTTGGTTGGAACAACAAGGTTGCTGGTTTAATCCCCATGTGAGTCACCGTGAGCTGAGCCCTCCACAACTGGATTGAGGCAGCTACTTGACTTGGAGCTGATGGGTCCTGGCAAACCAACTTAAAACAAAATTGAAGGCTTTTTTTTTTTTTTTTAAAGATAAAGACCAGACTCCTTCCTTAATGAGGCTTTCAAGATTCTGCATAACTTGGCCCCTACGTATCTTTCGAACCTCATGTACAATATCATTTTAGCTCCTTCTCCTCATTCCACTCTGGACTCCTTTAATTTCCTTGTACTCTCCATGCTCCCTACTTTGCATATGTCTTGAGTATTCTTTCTTGCCCCCTTTAACCAGTTAATGCCAATTCAGATTGAATATTGCTTCCTCAGAGAAGCTTTTATTGACCTTCCAAATTAAATCAAATCCCCTTATTGTCTGTTTTCATGGAAGGTGACCTTCTGTCCCTGTCTTTCGTAGCACTCATAATATTCTAATTTTATATTTGATGTTTTATATATGAGAAATGTCTATTTTTGGTAACCACTGTATATCTAGCACATGTTTATAACATACATAATAGATACTCACTAAACTTTCACTGAATTAATGAATAAATAGATGACTAATCAGATAAATTATTATTACCATTATTATTGTGAAAATAAGATGAGTTTTTCTGACGTTCAAGTAGGAAACGTCCCATGAGAATTCCACACTCTTGGCTCCAAGTCAGCATTTGAGGTCACCATTTAATAATAAACTTATTTTCCCTTTCTATATTTGAGAAGTAGACACAAGAGAGAGACTGATGGAGATCAAAATATCAACTTAATTACTAATAAAGCTGAATTGGAGAACTATGCTTGACTAATAGCCACAATTGGGTCTCTTAATACATCCCCTTGGATTTGAACTTGTCCATTCAAACTGCTGGCATCACCGATGAGGAGCAGATCAAGATCCATGAAGCTTACTGCATGGATTAGCAGAGGTATTTACATCCAGAGGTCAAGCTGCTCCACCAGAGCCTGAGACGGCAGGAAGAGGCTGGGTGAAGTATGCCTGGAATCTTCTTCCAAACTTCCTTACCAAGTAACTCACTGTTTTCATGAAAAAGAATGAGTAAGGGTGGAAGAAAAGGCCAGGAATGCTGCATTGGCAGAAGCCCTCTCAAGGAAATATGAAGACAAAGGAATGGAAATTTCCCTAACAAATAGTAAAATAAAATTTATATGTAAATATTAACAGGAACTTATCTATGATTTAAAAAATGGTTATTTAAAAAAGTGAGCCAAAGTAACTTTTTTTCCCCCAATTAGTGGAATTCATGCATTCTTACTACTATTTCGGTTTTTCTTGCTCAACTGTCCTATTATTTAATTAATTGTAGTGGTTATGAATTACACTTTGAGGTTTGTCATCAGAAGAGTCTATTTCTCTCATATATGGAGTATACCTATAGGCATACGCATGTGATGCTAATTTCCTGAAGATTTCTTTTTTTATGAAATATCACGACATCTGCTCCTATACTGATTCAAAGTAATTTATTAGATATCTAATGTTCATACACTGTTTAGGACTCTGGAAATATGAATATATGGTTTACAAGTTAGGAATGCTTTCAGTTGCAAGTAATAGAATATCCAACTAACATTGGCTTAGATATTAAAGACATTGAATTATCTCACATACAGGAAGTTGAGAGGTATTTGCTTATTGATATAGTGATTCAACAAAGACACCAAGTGCCAGGTTCTTCCTGTTCTCCTGCTTACCATATTCAATGTGTTGATTTCATTCTTGGGCTTGTTGTCTCATGGTTGCAAAATGGTCACTATGGGTCCCAAACATCATAATGATATTTCAGGCAGGAAAAGGTGAAAATTTCAACATCAGTGAACTTTCTCTTTAAACACTGCGCCTTTTATCAGGAAGTAAAACCCTTCTCAAAGATGTCTGGCATACTTACCAGTGTAGTATCACATGGCTACTCCTGGCTGTAATGGAAGCTGAGAAATGGGAATATGAGTGTTCTGATTAGCTTAGATTTAAGATTAAACCACGATGTCTGGGCGCATTACTATACTGAATAAAATAGGAGTCTCATCAGTAAGGAAGAAGGGACACATTGGATGAACAACTGACAAAGTCTACTACAGTATGACTGACTCAAACCCATTCTTGAAATTGCTCATTACACTATAACACACATCATTAATTCTGCTGGGTGCAATAAACAGGGAAAATGGTAGTCAAGTCCTAGAGCCATAAGCAATAAGCTTATCTAGCATTTGCTCAATCCTCACTTCTTGTGAAAATGTCTCAATGTAATAAGGACTATAGAATCCAGGAGTAAGGAAAAAAGATGGCTAGAGGAGTCTACCTAGTTGAAAACAGCCTTCAACAACAGGTTAAAAAGCAGAGCTAGAGAGATAGAGCAGAGAAATTCCAGTGAAGAGCAGGGGCAGACATTGAAGTGTTCAGAAACTGCTCAGTGAGGGGAATGAGTTCTTAATGGGGAGTAAAGGGGAAAAGAGGGACAACTGGGGATTGAGGGTGGAGTGTCGGAATCCTTGGCTGGCCTTGGGTAGAGAGGAGCCACACACAGTTTTATGAGCAGAGCAATGACAAGCAGTATTTCAGAAAGATTAATTTGATGGTAGGGAACAGAATAGATTAGAGAGGGAGAGATAAACTGGGAGGCTATTGCAATGACTGTGATGTAATGGGGGCCTCAATGAAAGCACTATCATTGGCTATAAAAATGGAACAGAAAGGGTGAGACTAACAGAAATTTCAATCTCATTTCAGGATATCCTCTAATAGAAAATAATAGAGACAATAATGAAAAACAGACCTTCATAAGTGGTAGTAGTCAAACTTTTAATCACCATGCTCCCTATTTCAAGTCCTCACCTGAAATAAAAAGTTAATTTTCAGTAATGAAGGGAAACATCAGGGTATTCAACCAGTAGTCATTTTTAAAATCTCAAATCATTGTTCTTCTAGTTAGTTACTCATGGCCTTGTTTCACAGAAATGAGCTGCAGGCATTCCAGGAAATGGGAAGTTATTATAGGAAGAGCCAAGACTCCTCCAATTTCACCACTCAAAGGACGTCTGTGTTCCCTCCCAGGAGGAGGCGTTTAGCATGGGGACAGGGTTGGGGAGCAGGCAAAGGCCTTACCTGGGTGGCCTGCATGAATTTGGGGAGGAATCAAATCTCACAGAGAAACTGAGAGCATCGTACCTCTCCTTGTTTTTGGTGCCATCCCAAAAATGCCAGAGAAAGTATGTCCCTTTCAACTAAAGGGGTGATTAATGCCAAAAGACACACCACAGAATCAACATTCCCAGAAAGCTCACTGCTTGTAAGGCACTGTTAGTTGGTTGTTCTGTTACTTGCAGCCAAAAGCATTCCTAATACCAGAGCCTTTACTTTCCTCCTACTGAATTCATACCACAGCTCGAGGGGACCTAGAACAGAGGGCATTACCCAGCACTATGTTGATTAAGTGCATAAATAATTAGTTACAGACACCTTCAGTATCTCCATTATAGGGTAGTAAGTAGACAACGGGCTCTGGAGCCAGAATGCTGTCTTCAAGCTGTCACTCTGCCAGTTAACCACTCAGTGACCTGAGGTTTTTTTATGCCAGAGTCTTTCCATCTGTAAAATAACAATAGTTCATACTCCATAGATATGTTTAAGGACTCAATGAGATTATGACTACAAAGTGCTTAGCTCAGTGCCTGGTATAAGGTTAGCACCCAATAAAAGGTAAGCACTGTATTTTTCACAGATGAGGAGACAGTAATCTTAAAAGGCTAGAGAATTGGCCCAAGGTCACACAAATAAATGCTGTGCATGCTTATTTTCATGGATATATCTTTTCTGAGCAGTGTGTCAACAAGTCAGCAAATATTTATGAAGTGGCCATGAGGTGCAGAGTTCTGAACTAAACAGTCAGAATTTATGCTCAAGGATGGGCATAGTTTCTAATTTAGTGGAATTTGCTATCTGACAAGGATGTTTAGTTTTTCATGGTCAGCCAAGCTGCATACAAGGCTGACCTTACAAATAAAAAAGACAGAAGCCGCTGTGGTACTGTTTGATGGATCCTAGGAAGGCCATCTAACAACGTACATGAATTGGCAGAGGGGATAAACTCAACACAGCAGCTTTCTATTGGCTTGAGTTCTATCTTCTTAGAGAATGGATTCATCAAATCTACCCATCCTTCTCCATCTTCCTCAGCATTTCTTCTGCAGATAAAATAATTTCCCCTTATTCCTTTGACTGGTGCCTGAAATGTCTCCAGGCAATGCTAGTCCCATGTGTGGAGCTTTGTTTCCTATCACCTAGTAATCTTTAAAATTGCAAACATCCCTTGGGGTGGCCAGATGGCACAGTTGGTTAGAGTGTGAGCTCTTAACAACAGGGTCGCTGGTTCAATTCCTACATGGGCCACTGAGCTGCGCCCTCCACAACAAGATTAAAGACAATGAGCTGCAGGTAAGCTGCCGGTGGGGCGGACAGAGGGTTAGAGCGCAAGCTCTCAACAAGGTTGCCAGTTTGATTCCCCCATGGGATGGTGGGCTGCACCCCCTGCAACTAAAGATTGAAAAGGGCAATCTCAGTTGCAGGGGGTACAGCCCACCATCCCATGGGGGAATCGAACATGGCCTTGGGGCTGAACTGCCCCCGCCACAACTAGATTGAAGGACAATGACTGATGGGTCCTGGAAAAACACACTGTTCCCCAATATTCCTCAATAAAAATTTAAATAAAAAAATAAAAAAATAAAATTGCAAATATCCCTAGAAATTAAAATGCCTAATGTCAATGACATATGTTTTTAATAAATATGCGTGCGTGTGTGTGTGTGTGTGTGTGTGTGTATTTCTCTTAATGTCAAGTGAAGTTTCTGGAAGAGAGGAGTGAGGCCCCCTCTTGGGCACCTACGATAGTTTGGTCCTTAAGGAAAAGGAAGTACTAACACAAAGCAAAAGGAAGCAGCAGTAGACAGTAAGAGTGTCAAGAAATCCTGTGGGCTCTGGCCTGCTTTCACTTTCCTTACTGTGGAACTCCAGCCTCTACCTTCTCTACAAATCTTCCTTTTTGTTCTACAGTTGCCACCATGTCCTGTCCCTTGGGGCCACACACCACACAGCCAAGTGGCAGAGTAGGATACATTCGTCCCAGGAGCCCTCTTCCTTGCAAACCTGAACACAAGTACAAGACCCCCTTCATTTGAAAAGTTTTTCTACCAATCACTCAGTGGAAACAGATGTGGGATCAAAACATTCACCATATGGGCACAACCTAAGAGTTCCAGAACTTCACAAGATTCTTACAGGTTACAGATCCCAACCCCTTTCTTGCTTTTGTTTTTTGGAAGGCAAGCTCTTCAAGTAAACCCTCTTCTTCTTCTTTTTTTTTTTAATTAAAGTTTATTGGGGTGACAATTGTTAGTAAAGTTGCATAGATTTCAGGTGTACAATTCTGTAACACATCATCTATATATCACATTGTGTGTTTACCACCCAGAGTCAGTTCTCCTTCCATCACTATATATTTGATCCCCTTTATCCTCATCTACTACTCCCCTTCCCCCTTACCCTCTGGTAACCACTAAACTATCGTCTGTGTCTATGAATTTTTGTTTCTTCATTTGTTTGTCTTGTTCTTTTGTTGTTTTCAGTTTTATATACCACATATCAGAGAAATCATATGGTTCTCAATTTGTTTCTGTCTGACTTATTTCACTTAGCATAATAATCTAAAGATCCATCTTTTCTTATGGCAGAATAGTATTCCGTTGGGTATATATACAACATCTTCCTTATCCAATCAACTATTGAAGGACACCTTGGTTGTTTCCATGTCTTGGTCACCATAAATAAAGCTGCAATGAACATTGGAGTGCATATATCTTTACAGATAAATGTTTTCAGATATTTTGGATAGATATGCAGGAGCAGGATTGCTGGGTCATATGGTAATCCTATTCTTAATTTTTTGAGGAACCTCCACACTGCCTTCCATAGCGGCTGCACCAATCTGCATTCCCACCAACAGTGTATAAACCCTCTTTTTTTTTTAGCCCATTTTGAGTGAGGCCAATGTGTGTTCCCTCTTCCATGATGGGCCCTCATTGAAGAAGCCAGTATAAGACTGTAGTCAGAGCAAGGGAAGCCCTGCCTTGTGGTCTTAGAGGAAATTTGCTTTCTGAATATATGTAGAATGATGACAGCTGAACACAAGGCCTCTGTTCTTTGGGGAGCATGTGTCCCGTTGGGCATTTTCTCAATGGATACATAGGTAAGAAGGACCAAATTCTGGCAGTGTCACTTCAGGGCCCACAATCATAGCCCTGATAAGCTAATTCATATGCAGTTTTCCATGATTGGCAATGATTTTTAAAATAGTTCCTTCCTAAAAGAAATTGCATTCCTGAGCACAACTTTCTAAACATATTTTTTAAATTCTCTACTGATGGAGTTTCCATAAATGTGGGCTAGCTTAAGGGAAAGATTCATGCAGGCTTAGGGACAAGCATGATTGTCGATCATTCCACTATGCAAAGACCAGCTCTCATAGGTGCCTTCGAATGGCATAAAATGCCAGCTAGTCATCATCTAAGTGGATTTTACCAAAGGGCAATCCACCAGACAACTTGACTGCAGAAAAAGAGGCACAGCGGAGACATAGAAGCACCTGTTCCTACCTTTGGGAAAGCAATCACCTGGTTGGCCGCAGAGAAGTGATACATGCCAGCCTTTCCTGTCAATGGCTAGGCCATGGTCAGAAACATGAGCTGCCACTGAGTCTGTCACCAGGTTGCCAAAAGCCTGCACCTGACAAGAAACCAGGGGAGAGTCCTTCCAACAGATAGTGAAAGCAAAAAGGAGAGTCTGCATTTGAGAACAAGTCCTGCTCCAGGCAGTCTTTTGAGAACAAGGAACTGGTAAACCGTTCTTGCCGAGACAGAAAGAGAAAGACAGAAGGAGAGACAAAGTCTGTCCCCACAGGCTTTTCTGTCGGGTCTAAAGGTTGCCCACCATTCTGATCCTGAAACACCTCTGCCAACATTGGCTCTACAGAAAACAACAACAACAACAACAACAAAAAACTGTGTTTGAGGAAAATGGGCATAATAAAATCAAAATGTGTGCCTTTAAGGAAGAGTCTCCCAGATAAAGATTGCTAAAGTTCCAAATATACAGCCTATAAAACCCAGAGGATATTTGTACTGTGGCTAAGGTTTAACACTGCTCATCACTAACAAATCAGCATGTGACATTAGCCAGAAGAGCTATTGGATATTAAAAGAAACTAACAAATCCCAGGAAACAGCCACTTGATGAGCAAACAGTTTAATTTAGGGTGTCACTCACAGAAAATAGACAATAGCATTATTATTATTAAAGATACAACAACGTAACAATTTGAAATTTATTCACATTTCACATTAGTCCCCCTCCTTCCAGCTAATGTATATTTTACCAGTAAAATATCCAACAACAACCATTTACTGAGCATTTGCAGTGTGCCTGGCACAGTGCCGTGAGCTTTAAAAGCATTCTGTGACTTAACTATAATAGTGAACACTTACATAGTACTTGCTCTATGCCAGACATTGTTCTAAATATGTGTATTCATCTACTTCTCCCAAAAACACCACGAGGTAAGTATTATTAGTATCACATTTTACAGATGAGGAAACTGAGGCATAGCAAGGTTAAACAATTGTCCCAGGGTTATATACCTAGTTAAGAGGTAGAACAAGAATTCAAATCCATGCGGTCTGCTCCAAAGGCCATGCTATCAACTCTTAACCTCACAATTGCATTTTTAAAATGTCTCCATGAAATATACATTACAATTACTCTTTTTTATATAAGTAAGGAAATTGAGATTTAGAATGATTAAGTAATTTCTCTAATTGCACAGCCAGGAAGTGGCAGAGCCTGGACTTGAACTCAGGCCTTTCTGACACCAATGCCTAGGGGCCAAAGCCTATGTTATTTCTTGTATCTGTTGGGGTTCAGTGGCTACGAACATATAATCATTCTTCCTCCTCAAATAAAGGACAATCTATCTGAATGGATATCGGGTGCTAGACACTGTGTTCGGTGCCAAAGATCAGATGCTCCTGCCCTTTGAAGAGCTTTCCCTCTACTTGAAGAATTGCTGATGTGGAAGTTGTCATTCAAGCACATGGAGAGGCTAAAAGAAGGACCTCTTCCCTATGTTCTTTGGCACCCACAAAGACTCCTTGAGGTTGGTGGCTGTAGCTATGGGTGCAAAGAAGAACACAATGTCTCTTCCTCAGTCAAAAGTATCTCTGATAAAAAATCAGTATTTTTGTTGATGCTAATTACTAAATACTGTAAGCCAACTCATGTTGCTTGAAGCTATTGTCAACATATTTTTGTGGTCGGCTCACTTTCTTTTGCCCATTCTGAGTGAAAGTCCTTCTGCATCTCCCCAGTCTGGCCTGCATGGTTATGGTTGCTATGGGCCATTGAGTTGTGCTGAGTAAGGCATCACTTCTAGAAGTGTCCATGCTCCAAGGACCTCAAAAAAGTCCCTAGGATCTTAGGAGACAACAGTGTCTCATTGTTAATGTCAAGATTAACCTTCCTGAATCTGCCACCTATTGGCCATGTGACTTTTGATTGCTCCGCCTCTATGTGCCTCAGTGTCTTCTCTTGTAGTATTATGTTGATAACAATAGGATCCATCACTAGAGTTGTCATGAGGATTAGATAAGTTAATACATGCAAAAGCCTTAGAACAGTGTCTGGATGGTTGACGCTCAATAGATGTTAGCTGGGCTGTCGTTCGTTTTTTCCTCCTCCCTGCTGCTACTCCTGTTCTTCTTTTCTTCCGCCTCCTCTTCTCCTTCTTGTTGTCATTATTATTTATTATAATCAAATTCAGTGTTTGCTAGGAGTTTCCTTTGTCTTAAGACTTGATAATACACTACTAGTAGTAAGTCTTTCAAGTGGATAAATAACATGCTGTTCCTCTTAATTTTATATTCACCAACTCTTAGCACATCTGAGTGGAATTTAATTTAAAAAATATTTTATACTCTATATTGTCTAAGTAATCATTGGTCTGAATACGATTTTGACCTTAGTAGTGTAAATGGATCTAAAAGCAATCCTGAACTATATTCAGTTTGTAGAAGTATGATCTTTAACAAAAAAATTACAGAGAAATTCAAACTTGCGAAAGGCAAAAGGATAAAATAAATGGCCTGTATTTCATTTAAAACTCTATATTTCCATGAAGTTTCTGAAATCAGAAAAAAATAGGTTCAGGAGGTACATTGGCAGTGTTGATAGATTCTGGAGGTAATCAGAAAAGGTTAAAGTCACACAATAGCATCTATCAATCTCTGTTCAAGAAGTACAAGCAAGTGTTCAAAATTAGCCGCTATACAGTTTTGAATTAAATGTTTGTTTTTGATCCCCTCACTAAAGTCTTTGTTCACCCCGTCTTTACCGAAATCCTCTGGTTCTTATTGACCTACATTAACTTTAGCTATTACTATGTCCCCTACCCCCAGCATGACTCCAGGCTGTGTTCTAAACCACAAACCCATTGTTCCACATCATGAGAAATGCTCTCTACTATTACAACCTGTGGGAAAAGAGAGGCTTTAATATCATCTTAATATGAAAGCACCTGACAAAGATGCCGTTAACATGTATCAATACTAGAAAAATAGCAAATGCATGATGGTTGTGGCTCTTTTGTTTTCTAAATTAATTGACTGGTATAAAGGACTACAACATTGGACTCTAAATCAAAAAGAGGTATCTCTAAGAGGTTAGTTACAGCACAGCTTCTGGTAACAAACCTGAAGAGAAATAAGTGACAGATCTCCAGGAGGTCAGAATGAACCTCACAGAATGAAATTCAACAAAGGAGGGGGTGAAAGGAGAAGAATGAGGAAGAGGAGGAGAAGAAGAATGTTATCATTTATCTATAGCTTAGTAACAAATTACCCTGAGATTTAATGATTTAAAACAACAGGCCCAAGATTAGGGTGTGGCTAGTGAGCATGTACACATTTACGTGACCGTGAGAGAGAGTACCTCCTTAACTTTGGCACGCTAGGTACCTGGCTTGCTTCACCCTCATCCTGACTTCTCCCAAGACTGAGTAAGCCAAGAGAAAAGAAGGTGGAAGCCACAATATCTTTCTTCATCACCTCTTGGAAATTACAGCCCATCCTCTCCACCATATTCTATCACTCACACAAACCAACCCTGATACAACATAGAAGATTATACAAAAGTATAAATATTGCGTCATTGGGAACCATTTGGAAGACTGGCTTCTACAAAGAAAGAAGAGAGAAAGGGGAAGAAAAATGCTTAACTGAGAATCTGGTTTTTAAAAGATGGCTTTGGCTTGAACTTTTGGATAAAAATTAAGTCAAAATAGCAAATTGTGGAGGAGAACTAGGACTGGCTGTATTATTGGATAACCCAACTCCTTACTCAGCAGCTGTGTATATGTGAAAGGAGTGTTGACTGGTGAGAGGGTTGAGCATGAAGACTTCATCCCAGACACAGCCTTTCCACCAAATGTGTCCATCTAGAAAGGATGCCAGTCCATAAAATCCCAGGTTTAGCTAGTGGGGTGCTGAATGATTTGGGCAGTAAAGGGGATATAATAACCTCTGTTAAAGACAGTTCATTCCATTAGCAAAGCTTATTCACAAGCTCAAGGGCTTCATTTACTTATTCCTGGGTGATCTTTCCATAAGTCCAGTCTCTGTGATTAAGTGACGTATCATTGCTCATCCACATTCTTCACCTAAATTACATACGAAGTTACCACAACTAAATACCACAAAGTTTTCTATTCCCCAAAAGATTAATGTGATTTTTCCCTTTTTAAAAATGACTTTTTTTATTTTTTCAATTTGACATTGACTTTCTTTTTTTTCACTATGGAGGGCAGAAGTGGGCAGATACTCCTCTCTTCTTCATTTTGTGGTCAACCTCTCTCCCTTAAACACTGAACTTCCCAGAGACGATATTATACCTTCTGCTGAACCAAGACCCTGAAGTTAACACATTAATCTTTCTTTTCGCCCAAGAGTGTAGTGATTTGTTTAATGCAGAGGAGGCTATACACCAAGGACTTCATCCCTAAGGACTCATCATGTCTCCACCTCCTGCCCTCCTTCTTCTCTACTGAGTAGTCCCCTGCCATCCTGACAGGAGATCTGCCCTCACACTCGCACTGTCTCCCAGCTGACGCTCCCTGGAAGCCCTCCATAAGAATGGAGGGAATGTGTCTGTCTTCAATCCCCAGATTGTCCATCAGAATGAAGAGTCAGTGTGCAGATACCCTTCGCTGCTCTTTTGTCCCTGTGTCTTATCATGGCTCTCCAGCAGGGCCTTTGATTTCCACACCTCACTGGGGGTGTCTGGGCTACTTTTTAGCTTGCATCTCTGTTTGTGAAGATATGTATCCAATTCTGCACACAATGAAAGAATAACAACAACATGAATTACAAATGTTATGATGCATTATGCTTTGATTAAATAAGAAATGTGATCGGCTGAGCCCAAAAGGCTACAACTAGAATCCCATCAAGAGAAAAGATGAATGAACAGAACTACAGTGACATCTGCTGGTCCCTCCCATAGAGTTGTTGGTTTAAGTGTCACTACGAAATGGGTGGTGGAAGGAAATAATAATGATGATAACCTTAGTCTTAAACTAAACCCTTAAAATGTGTTTTTCTGTGAAAAAAATATATTAAGTTCAACTGTTTTAATCAGTAGTTCATGAATGAGAAAACAAGTCCTTGGAGTAGAAGGTGGAAATTATTTGCAATAGCTGCTTTTGCTCAGAACAGGAATGGAAAAGACCACTCAAGTTATCATTTTACCCCACATTCACTTACACCCACACACCACAGGAGATAGCCATGTTAGTCTGGAGAAGGAGGTAAGTGTGCAAAATGAAAGGGCTCTACTCAAAAGTATCTCTCAGTCTTAAAATATTGACTTCCTCCTCAGATGGTCCAGGAGAAGCTGAGGTTCCAGGGACACGAATTACCCTCCCTGCCCAGGATGTCCAATGTCTTACGTGGTTTCTCTGTAAAGAAATGTCTACTGCTGTGATGCTGAGACACATTAGAAAAACATTAAAATGTAATCAGGCACTCCCTGGGGTCTGGGGCTTCAGTGGGATCAATAAACTTAGCCACCCTGTTGGCTTTCGTTTGGGCAAATCTTCAATTATCAATGTTTGCTGCCCTCTCCGCCAAAAAAATGAAATGAAATGCTGCTCTGGGGTTCGGCGTCCTGAGCACAAAATGCCTGAAGCTGCCTCCCTGGAGACGAAGAAGTCTCAGCAGAGCCCTCTCTTGAACATTTCTCGGCCAGTGTCTTTTGTAGAAAGGGCAGGGTTTTTGTTGGACCCCCAAAGCAGTGTCACAAAGGGAGCCGTCATCTGGACTCTGGATAATGACCATTCTGTTTTCAATGAAATACAAACCCATATGGATATTTTTTCTTTTCTAAGCACAGCCCTAAATGCCTTCAGTGTATGGTGTCTACAACAATAGATTATAAAGCTTTCCTAACAGCGTTCCTTACCAAAAAATTAGTGGAGACTGTGTTTTTCAGAAATTATCAAAATGATTTTTAAAATGGTCTGCGTGTACCTTAGCTTTGGGGGCCTGCATGACAAAAGATAAGCATTGCATTAGGAACAAAGGAACTTTTTGCTTCTGTCTCGTGCTTAGGCTGTGGGGCTGCTCTGAGTGGGGAGGCATGGCTGTCGTCTTGCTGTGCTGGAAACATCCTTATCCCACATCTGAATAAAGGACAAAGAGACCCCCATCCAGGAGGCATGTGGGGATGTGCACATGTAACAATAACCATATATTGTGTGGAAGTACAAGTGTGGACAGTCTGCACTTCTTGGAAGCTAAGCTGCGTTACAGCTATCTGGGTTCTTTTTAATGACTCTGAGGGACAATGCATCACCTCCAAGTCTAAAGCACGTTCGATAAAACATCTTGGAGTCAGTGCCTGTGGAATTCATTTTCCAGAGACAGCCACACTTGGGGATTTGGTTTCTGTTTTTCTTCCTTCCTTTCTTTCTTCCTCTCTTTCTCTCTTTCTTTCTCTCTTTCTCTCTTTCTCTCTTCCTTCCTTCCCTCCCTCCCTCCCTCCCTCCCTCCCTCCCTCCCTCCTTCCTTCCTTTTCTTTTTTTCTTGTGTGTGTGTGTGTGTGTGTGTGTGTGTGTGTGTGTGTTTAAATGGCAAAGCTATTTCTTTCCCCTCTATCATCTTTCGGCCCAGGTTGAATCTGCATGATTCATCATTATTTCAGCAGGTTTTCTACAAGAGAAGATTACTATACTAATTGATTATAAATTGATTATCATAATAGTCATTCTATTTGCAGTGATTCCTGAAAGCAAGGTATGCCCCCAGTAGTTCTCAACAGTCAGAGATTTGCAGACCCCTAGCCAGGCTGGCGCATCCCCTAGGGACCCATCCATCTCATTCTGACAGTGCCATATCCATAATTCCCACAAATAATGCTAAGGGAGGTAGTATTGGGTGGAACTGAGAGTATAGATTCCTGTAGTTTCTTCCAATTGTAGGATGTTGAACATTTCTTTTTTTCTGAATAACTCTGACATGACGCCTATTTGTGAAAAGAGGAGTGGTTCTTTTCCAGAATCTTTCTCTACCTTCCTGTGGCTGTAGACTTCAGGCCCTCCAGGGTCAGTGGGCTGTGGTCATGGCCCTATCTACTGAAACATGACTCAGCTTGAGACTCAAACTCCGTCACTATTAGAGAGCTACATTTTCAAGTTCATTCATTCAGTCCTGCATTTAGTCATCAAAAAGCCCTCACTGGGTGCCCTTCACACTTTATTCCCTTGCTCAGGATCTGGAGACACAATAGTGCACAAGGGGTGCCCTCAGCCTAATGGGGCAGAAAGACAATTACCTCAACCAGAATAACAGGGTATCATTTGTGTTGTGGCAGCACAGAAAAGTGAAGCAGGCATCAGGGAAAGCTTCCCAGAGGAAGGAACATTTGAACTTGAGTTTTAAAGCGTGTGGAATTAACGGGGTAAAGAAGGGAAAGTATGTTCCAGGCAGAGGGTGCATCATAAAGGAATGAAACCACAACCCAGTTAAAATAAACAGCTATTTCCCAGTGGTTGGAGGAAAGGCTGTATGTATATGGGGTCTGGCAGTGACAAGCAGAGCATCTGAAAACAGAGAATCCCCATGTGAGGAGCTCACTGCTCTCATACCAAAGGAATAGCTGTATAGCCTGCTTGATTTAACATTTGTTGAGCACCTACTGTGTACAGGGGATGGTCCTACATGCTGTGGCCTGGTGGGATTGGAAGCAAAACCATCTCTGTCCTCGATAACAACCACACAGTGAGTGCCCACTACTTATCAGACCATCTGTTAGGTTCTTTCCTTCTGCTGTTCTACATAATTCTCACAACAAACCTGCAAAGTAAGTATTGTCATCTCAGTTTTACAGTTGAGGCAACTGGAACCCTGAGAGGTAAAAATGACTTGACCAGGCTCAAACATGTGGTTTGCAGCACAGCTAGCTAGGATTAGAACTACAAAGAAGACACAAGAAGCTTCGAGTCAACACTTCCAGCGATACAGCACCAGGGAGGAGAGCAGGAGTGAGAGGTGGGGTTTTAAAAATGTGGGGGTGATACTCCCCTTGGCCAAGCCAACATATCTCCTTGTATCATAAAGGAGCCTTGAGCCCAGACATTCTGGAAATCACTATGTGGACATCCTCCAGTCAGATAAGCTCCATGGAGATGGTTTCTTTGTTCCACATACTGCCCCTTATGCCCATCCCCAAGCCGCCCAGCCTTTTAAATATCTTACCTTTCCTGATGTGGCCTGGGCCTCTGATCTACCAGCCACTGGGCAAGGTGTAAATCCCCTCTTGGGTCCTATAAATTCCCATGACCTGAGGCAATTCCCACCAATTCCCACTTCAGACATTTTTCAAGCCGGGCAGAAGGAAATAGAAAGGTACACAGCAAGGAAAAGAACGGGGAGAGAGAATATTGGGGTGATACTCAACATTGGGCTGTGGTTTGCCTTAGGAACACTTGTTTCCTATCATTTGTCCCTGATTGCTTTTCAACATTAAAATCCATAAGTAAACAGCTTGTTTTGTGAAAGTTAGTCTCCTGACAATAGTCTTCATCAGGCTGATAAATTCTATTTTTATCTCCCCCACCCCCCTCCCCAATCATCCCCTAACTTTGCACCCTAAAGTTCAATAAACAATCATCCAATTCCTGGGTCATGGCCTCCTCCATGACAAGCAAATACATGTAGGCTATGGAAATAGCCATAAAAATGTCAACTCAGTATGCAGGGAGTATGGCTGGATGCTTCTAGGACACTATAGGTCTTATTTATGCCTAGACTCCCCTAATAAAATGTCCCTGTGCCTGATCTTTGCCCTGAGCCTCACTGGGCAGGTCACACCTTAACAGCTTGTCTGGTGCCCCATTGTTTCATATAGTGTGTTGTGTATTTGCTCATTGCCTCTTTGGTCTTTGCGTTCCCCAGTATTCATATAACATTGTATTTCTGAATCTGTAGCACTTTACATCACAGAGTGAAATAGAAAAGGAAGATGCTGAAGGGAACATGAAGGGAGAAAAAGACAGGAGACTTTGTCAGGAGTTTTAAACTTTCTTATTGAGTTAGAAGAAGCCCCTGGGAGAAGATGCTTTAGATGTTTGGTCCTTCTAGACTCACTGTTGCCGTAGAGAAGAAAGAGTGTGATGATTTAAAAGTGGTTGGGACACGCGAGGGACTCAAAGAGACGACTGGAGGAGGATGTCTGTCGCACAATTGCTCTTTTATGTGGGCATAAGGCTGTGACCGATATTGTCATCATTTACAGGATATTTTTCTTTCAGAAAAGCATAAGAAATCTTGGATTTTTGACTGCATAAAAAGAAAACTTTCCAGTTTTTACCTAAAATTCTTTATCTTACGATTTGCAGCATTAAGGAAAGGACTTAGGCAGTTAGGGGAAGGGATTTCAAATTCATGCTGCACTCCTGGTTTGCTCTGTACATTTTGGCAGGTTTCCTTCCTTTGCTGGTTTTACAATTAATCATTTGCAGCCAGGGCACGAATGATGAGGAAAGTTGTAAATCCTGAGGTGGAAGCACATTTGTGGCACTGTTCTATTAAGTCATCCAAATGTTAGACGAGACATTCTAATATGGGGATCATGACATTTACAATAGGGTACTTTCTTTGACTTCTCTGAAGCAAAATGTGGTTGGACGTTTTGACAGTGACCAGGAAGAAATGAGATAAATAAATAATCTCATCTGGCTAATTAATTGTCCAAGGAGACTGTGTCAGTAGATTCTCTCATGTCCCCTGCCCTACCACAAATACCTAAGGGGTGGGGAAAAGGATGGAATGGGCTACTAAATCTGTGAACATCGGTGGGGTCAGCCTCAAAGTTTGCCCAGCTTAGCACTTCCCAAAGTATCTGACACATATCAGGTATCTCTTATGGACTGAATTACGTTCGCCCAAAATTTATGTTGAAATCCTAACCCCTAGTACCTCAGAATGTGACTGTTTTTGCTTAATCCAATCTTACTGGTGTACTTATAAGAAGAAGAAATTGGGACACTGACACACACAGAAGGAAGACCACATGAGGACATCGGAAGAAGACGACCATCTACAAGCACAGGAGAGAAACCTCAGGAGAAAGCACCCTGCCAACACTTTGATATTGGACTTCCAATCTCCAGAATTATGAGGAAACAAATTTCTGTTGTTTAAGTCACCCAGTTTGTGGTACTTTGTTATGGTAGACCCAGCAAACTAGTACAGTGCCTATAATTGTCTGCTTGGTGAAAAAAAATGAATCAATCTATTAATGATGAGTTTTAGGAAACCTGAAATCTGCAGACATTATGGTGAGTGATTGACACTACACGTATAAAGTATGGCTGAGGGTCTGGCATTAGCTCTTCTGCTCATGACTCAGGTGACCTCAAGCAAGTTTGCAGCACCAGTCTCTCTGAGCACCAGTCCCTCTTTGGTGAAATGAGGATAATGACACTTGATTATATACTATATATTTATGGAAAAAGTAATTTGATATGTACTGGGTATATAAAGATAAATGACATTGTCTTATTCTGGAAATGCTTATGGTGATTCTAATTAAGGAAAGAGAGCTATGCTCATAAATGAATAATTGCAACACAATGGGATACCTGCTTCAATAGAAATATGTACATGCCCTTCCATAGAATTACGTGCATGTGTTAAATTTGCATCAGATTAACTTTTAAGAGTGAAGTCAGGAAAAGTTCACAAAGTAACAATTAAACTGGGTCTTAAAGCACAAGTTCACAAGGCAGAAAATGAGACAAAAGGGCTTTGGGGTAAAGAAGCATATCCAAAGTCACAGGTGCCTGGAAGGGCAAGACAGGCTCAAAGAACAGTTAGGTGTGATTGGAGAGCATCACCAACATTGGCAGAACACAAGACAAGAAAGCTAAGTTGCTGCCAAATCATCAGTGGTCTTGTTTTAGACATGGGGATCACAGAAGGTTTTTAAGCAAGAGTGTGACATAAACAGATCTGTCTTTTGGAGAGCATGCCTTAAAGGCAATGTAGTGAATGGACATTATGGGAAATGTTTAGAAACAGATGCTAATTAGGTATGTTATTAGAATAGTTCATGTACTTGATAAAACCCAGGTATTGGGAGGATTGAACTGGATAACCTAATAACCTATGGGAACTCTCTTTTTAAATAATAATACTAATAATTAGATTATTTTTGAGAGGCAGAAGATTTAGAGACTGAACATGTCAATACATGTCAATGCTAATCAAATTTTCAGGACAGTTATGAGAAATTAGTTAATATTATAACAAGCATATGATATACTAGGTAATTTTCTTTATTGCAAATCCCTTCACTTAACATTAAAATAACCACTCACTTTGATATAACAACCAACCAATCTGAAGAAAGAAGCAGATAATTTCACCAAAATGACTTAGATTTATTTCTACCTGTTTCCATCTTTTCGATAACTTACGGTTACTTTTGGTGGCAATAGAACAAATATGCTGGAACATTTAGCAGAATAAACCAAGAGTTTAAATTCCACAGGTATTGGTGCTGAAATTCCATATATTATGAAATATAAATAACATTATATTTTAGAAACTGGATAATATACTTTCTTCACCAACATGTTCCCCTCTTTCTCTGTACTCTTCCCAACTGCCTAGCAGAATTGCCTACTACTTCCTCTGTGCTCCCAAAGCCCTTTGTTTGGTATGGCATGAATCACACTGCAGGAAGGAATATACATAAGCCTCTGTCTCCATTGTTAGATCACAAGCTCCTTGTCTTCTTTTTCTTCGGTTCCCCAGAGCCTAGCACAGGGCCTGCCTGGCCACAGTTGATGCGCAATAGTCAGGCATCCACTTGCTTTAAGGTTATTCCCAGGATGGGGTGTGTGTGTGTGTGTGTGTGTGTGTGTGTGTGTGTGTGTGTGTGTGTTTCTGCTATACACTCAGTGAACAGTGGTGAGGTGATGTGGATTCCACTTGATGGCCTGTTTCCGAAAGTGGTTCTCTTTTTAACATAAAATCCCCAGCGAATGAATTGACATATGCCAGTTTAAGCACACATGCAAAGACTCTGGCTTGGCAGTCAGTTTTGGGCAGCCCAGCTCTCTGAACGTAAGTTTCTGATGCATAAGTGTTTGTCCTGCTCCATCACCCTAGCGCAGATCACGTTTATTTGTTTGACTTATGCGGGACTAGTGTGTATACATCTTCCATACAGGATCTCATTATACCAAGACGGAAAGTGGTTTAATGCACATTTTGTACTTTTGACACCTAAACATTCCAGTTATCATCTTGACATGGAAATTGGAATGTCTTTGTTCTAGTGGCCTGATATACTTAAGTTAGAATACATAGACCAACGATTTCAAAACGTGATGTGCTTCACAGAGATCAAACCTGTCTCACTGTCTTTCAAACAATGCAGTCAAGACAGTTCAGCATACCAGAATAGAGAAATAATTTTTTTCTCTTTGCTTTTCTTTAGTTGACTAAGGAAGCACCAATAAAAACGCCAGGTGCTTTGGTGGCTAATGATTTCGTGGACAGCACATACTCAGCACACAGACTTACTGTCATTTATTATCTTTTTCATTAGATGTTAATAAAGCCATAGGATACTTTAAAAAGCATCTTCTTGCTCTTCTACTTGCTTAAATTATACTTAATATTGAGCTATCTTAGAAAAACATTCTATTTCAATAATAGCTGACTTTTTTTGAGAACTTATCATTTGCAAGGTGTCGTACCAGGTATTTTAAACACACCACCTCCCTATAGTCCTCACCAGCCCTACACGGTAACTATTATTTTTTCTCTCCTATTTACAGGTGCAGAATTTGAAGCAGTGGAGATAAAAGCCTATATCTCTCTGACCTGAGACTGGCTTTAGACACGATGCTATACTGCCCCATCCTTTGGAGGTAGCACACAATCCTCCGTCTCTTCTAAATCCAGTCTGAAGTTAGACTTCTAACTGAAATTCTGCAGTTGTTTCCAGCATAAATTGGGAACTCCATATTTGTCAATGAATGACTAATGTAGCACTAATCACTAACTGTAGGTCCATAGGGGAAGATTCAGGAGTAGCAGAGATAGGAATATTTTTGCACCTGTACAACAATAGCATCAACAATGGTAATAAAGATAATAACATGTAGTTCACTTGTGGAGAAAATATTATAAAGTAATCTCAATGCAGGCGATAAAATGAAGGCAATTGGTGGGTATGAGGTAGAAGTTTTTCAGTATATTCACTTGGTAGTATGCTATGGCCCAACAAAGATCCAGGGACTTCCCAAGCAATATCTGAGGGCTAATGACAAAATGTTAGATAAATCATTCCAAAGCTATTATGGAGAGACTCACTCTGCCATATGGAAAAAGTGGTTAGGGAACAATTAACTTCAACAGTGTATATTGTCTCTGGAAACAAAACTGGGTTAAGCCTCTATGACCAGGCTGACTACAACCTCTATAAATTAGTCAGTAATAATGGGTATAGTTTGAAACCATAAAAACTTTGAAAAATAGAATAAATGTCAACCACAAAGTCATTGTAAAGACCCAACAACAAATTCCAAGGTAGATGTGCCAAACACCTCCTTTCTACTTAATTTGTCATATTTATAGCTTAAGTAAAGCAAATGTTTGATGAGTGTAAAGGTTCTGGTGTAGTGAACCAAGATACGGTAATTGGCACTAAAATTATTGCCAGTGTTTAAGAAAAGAAGCCTTATTTATGAAGAGGTAAAACAAGTGAACATAAATGGAGACACAATGCCTTCGTTACTGTGTGATACTGTGAGATATAAGAAAGCTGCTAAGATTATAAATCATCCACTAGCCTTCAAATACAAGCCAATAGTGGAATTAACAGAGCTCAGCTACGACCATAAACTAGGTAAATGAAGACAAAATTTAAAACACGACATGTACTGAGATAGAGCCATAGTCACAAACCAACAATTTCTGGATGAAAAAACCAACACTTTCCTACAATGCTCAAACCCATCATAAAGTAGATGGGATCCTGAGCCTGAGCAGAAAAAGAAGCATATGATCAGAAGAGGAAGGCACCTGTATTTTGAAGAACAGCCCAGTTATCTCTGCAGCTGGGGCTTTTATAAAACCAGATTTACATTATACTTCAGGAACAATTCAGGAAATGGTGCCATTGGATTTCTACTCCAATAATAAATTATCTTAAGGGTTTGCACAGAAATATGAAGATTCAGTCAATATAATGATTATACACAACCTCCCTAAGAATTTTTAATCATTTTTTAAGACTATGTCTTGCTTATTTAAGTGCTACCATGTTTTCTATAACTTGAATTTTTACAATAAGTGTAACTTTTATTCTGAACTTCATACAGAAGAGGAGGACATTGAAGCTCCAGAGCAGTGAAATAACATGTTTAAGATAACACAAGTTGTCGCTGGTAGAACCGAGATAAGAACACAGAGTTTCCACAGCTTTTTCCTCTCATGTAATCAGCTCTCCACGTTTACAAGCGATCTGAAATGTAAAATATCGGTTGATTATAAGAAAAACATGTATCCAAGTTGGGAGATACATTTAAATCCCATTAAACTAACTGAAAAATTCATGAGCAATACATGGATAATTTGTTTCTTATTAAAACATTAAACTTGTAGAGAATATTTAGCTGTTCAAATGTCAAGTAACAGGATAGCTATAGAAAGTTAATTAGGTACCAATTCATTGCTAAAGATACTTAATTGACATTTAATAAGCATATTAAATACCAATTAACCAACTATATTTAGTGCTAACTATATTTAGTCAAAGCTGTTTTGTTAATTGCTTGCTCAGTGCCTTAGTATCTCTGGTCAATAGATTATAACCCAATTAAATATATACATTAATGTGTTTGTATATATGTCTCCCCAGTGGAGAGTGTTGCCTGGATGCCCATGTGTGAGTTTAACCATCATCACCCATCTCAGTGAAGAAAGTATTGTCCAACGAGCTGCCCCGGCTCATGGAAGACACTCTACAAAGAAAAACGTCAGCCAGTATGGGATGACAAGAATGCAGCATTCTCCTGTCACTGCCAAACTCAGAGACATGGAGGAATTCACAGGTTCTGGCAACAGGGATACAGGGCTCTTTGGGGCAGAGCTCACAGCCCTTTTGAGACCTCCGAAGAGGGACGTTTTTTATTTAGAAGCCACGGCCATGATGTTTCATAAATACCATTTTTATTACCACCTACAGGAGGGAAGAACACACTGATCGTGATAATTGCCTCCAGGACCTCATGACTTTCCAGAGCTTAAGAGATCTTGGCTAGCATTCTTTTGGACTACTTGCTGAATAATGTTGTAGTCACATGCTGTGGAACTTGTATATTCCAGTCACAACACATTCCAGCGTACATGACGCTTGCAGCACAATAGAAAAGAGACACGTGAAAAGAGATCAGGGACGAGAGCACATTAACCTTGGCCACTCTTCCTTGACCCCATGAAGGCATTTAATGCGTCTGTGTGTCCCGATGTTTGAATATGCAGAAGTGTGAAACAGTGGTGTGAATCAGTCACTCAAGGGTTGAAGGGCAAGGCTGGTAGTCACCCAGGCTACTCCTGCAGGCACGATGCATCCAAGTAAGCCTAGTCTCAATATGGCAAGACCACTTACTAAACATTTCCTAAATGAAGGTGAATTGATGTTGTATATGTCAATCTAATCTTAAAGTTTGGGGGTGGGGGGGTAATGTTTTCCATTATTAAAATAATCAAGTTGTGGCATCCCCATGTGATCACTGAACCTGGGCAGAACCCCAGGTCATGAACGATTAGTTGGGAGGTCTACATAATCACGTGTGCTTTGCAGTATGGAAAAGTCAGCCTCTTGGACAGTGAGTGGAGCAATTAATTTTGGGAGTTCCCAGTTTATGGGCAGAACTATTCCAAGAGCAGCCTGAAATCCAAAGTCCAAGAAAAACTGATTTGGAAATTGATGACATTACAGCTATGAGAGACAGGAGTCAGTGGACAGGAATAATCAAAATTATTCCAGGGACTCCTTTCTTAGTATCTCAAATGGATAAAAACCTGCAGCTTTTGTCTGAGATTGTTTCAAGGTACTAGTGCCCCATCTCTATAGGCATAACCAAAAGAAACTCTCTAGAATAACTGTACTTAAACATGTTAAGGCTGAAGAATAAAAATAAATCTCACTGAGACTGTATTTCTAGGGGACAGAATATAGTAAGTCATGCAAAATAGCAAGTGTACTATTTCAAGTACAAACAATTATACATGTAATGTACTAGCTGTGATCATAAAATGAAATGCATGGTTATAAACAAATACCATGAATGTATTAATTAGGTTCTAAGTTGAATGGGTTCCTAGTTATGGTGACCTGGGTTGACCAGTTCTGTAATTTCCCCCCATTTAAATAATGTATTTCTCATAAGTGGTCCATCATAGATTATCAGCAGGACCACATTTGTGGGTGGCAGGGGTGGTAGCTCTCCTTCAATAACTGCTTTGGGCTCTGATGAGAATCTTCCCATCATCTTGAGACTTGGCAGTGTATTAATATGTAACACTGTTTAAGCTGTCCCAGGGTGGGTCAAGTAGAGCAATTTGCCTCATTTGGCTTTTGCATCGAATTTTCCATTGGAAGGACTTGTGCACTTTGCATGTTTTCGTTTAAAGAAGGATTTGTAGTGTGCCTTTGAGCTCTGTTTGAGGGTGCCATGAAATGGGGGAGAAAATTAATAACCAGAGGAGATCACTGTTGCCCTGAATAAGTCTGATCAATGAGGGAAAGGAATAAAAAGAGAGCATGTGAAATTTCAATTCTTCAAGATGAGGTGCTCTTGGGTAAGCAAAACACTCAAGCTAAGGTTAGTAATGAATTAGTTAACACAACACAAGCAGAGTCTGACTCTACAGACGGAGCCAGCATTTCAATTTTCAGCTCAGTTGGCAGTAGAAGTGAGGCTGACAAGGAGGCTTGGCATAAATCATAAATTCCAGGATACTGTACTGTAGCCTTCTGGGGGGTTGGGTAAGCCACAGTTGACATATAGATTTGAGGTTCAGAATCTAGTTATGGTGTTTAAAGAGAAAAGAAAAGAACAGCAGAGATCAATTGGAGGGTAAGAATAAGGCAGGGTGTTCAAGATCATGAATTAAGCGGAGGAGCATCTGATTGAAGAGAAATGGACAAAATGGGATTGCGCAATCAGTTCTAAAAGTAGGTGATTAAGAATGACGTGTTAAACTGGATACATCTTATAAAATTTTGGTTGATGATCAATTTGAATTTATGTCCTATTAAAAGGACATAAATGCAAATCAAGAGGAAATGCATGTAAAATCAATTTAAAGAGATATTTTATGGAGAAAGTGAGGACATTTAGGAAGAATTTGATAACGACATGGATTTCAGTAAATTAACTAGGTTATACCTGTGAAAGAAACTCCTTGAATCTCAGTGTGCCTCTATGTTGCTTTCGGAAAGAAAATAGAGAGTTTACTTTAAATGTAGGAATCCCAACCTAAATTTGTCACCTCCAGGCTATTACCCCCGGAGACACCCTCTCCACATACACTCGTGGGGTGTGGGGGAGCAGCAGAGAAACATCATCTGTTTCACGGTCCCCAACCCTTAAAGTCTCACTGTGCAGTGTGGTCTGTGGTCCAGCTTGTTGGAAATGCAGGATCTTGCCCCCAACTCTGGGCTTCTGGAATCAGAACCTGTATGTAACAAGATCCCCTAGTGATGTACGTGTACACTAATGTTTGAAAACACAGATCTAATGCTTCTAACCACAGCTCTACCTCTGGTTAAGGTTTAAACAAGCCTGGGTTTCAATCTTGGCTCTCCCATTTACTAGACAATCTTGGTGAAGTAATTTCATCTCTGAATTTCAATCTCTTTGTATATAAAATGGAAATGATGACAATAGTAAGGATCTACTTCAAAGAGCTCTATTAGCCTGAAATGAAATTAGTGTTGCCATTCAGACCCCGGCCTCCGAAACCAGACAATTCTGTTGCACACCAGCTACACATAACTTTGGAACAACTCATTTTACTTCACTGGGCCCCGGTTTTCTCATCTGTAGACAGAGGGTAATAATCACACCCATATTATAGGGTTGTTGTGGGAGCCAATGATGCAAAAGACGTAAACCTTTTAAAATATTCCTGATGCCTAGATGTACTATATAAGTGTGGGCTAGTATTATTGTTACCAAAGCAGTGCGACGCAGACAATAGGTTTTCAATAAATGTTAGCTATTCTCTGTAGTATTGCTTGCACACAAAATGACTTATTATTGTTATAGAAGCAGTTGAATTAAGGAAGATGAAGAGCAACAAATTCAAGAGTTAAGTAATTATAAGTTTGTGGGTAGTATTTGCCTCTGACTTCTAATAGAATAATATGGTTTTTGGCAAAACTCCAGTAGGCTCACTTGCCTATACAAGCAAGTTGGAAAACAGCAAGTTAATTCACTCAACTCCCCAACTCAGTTTGAAAAAACAAACTTTCGCAAACAAAGCAAAGGGTTTCTGCCCCACCACCAGTTAATAACCCCATTGATCTGGATTAATTTTTTCTTGTCTGTTAATTGAATTTTCCTAATTCAATCTACATTTTTTTAAGCCTGCATTTCTCTGCCGGTTTAGACACTGAGGGAACAAACAAAATCCTAGGTGGGGGCAGGTACTAACTCAGTTTTCTCTTTCTTTTCCCTTTTTACCTTCCGTGACCTCCCTCCAGGAATCAAGTTCACACCGGCTCCCTTCTTCCTCTAGCTAGTTTCTCGAAACCTCTTCTTGGAAGTCTAACTGCCCCCTCCTTTCCTGTGACCTGGTTTCTGGCTCTGGGTCTCCCCGTGACCTCGGCTCAACCCCTTTCACTTCTCATAGCATCATTTCTGAGCCCTTAGGTCATGGAGGATGATAGCTTCCAATTCCACTGCCTTTTACCAGCCTTTGCAACCCTGAAATAATTTGCCTCGAAACCAGTTCTTGGAGAGAGAAGTCTGGTCAGACAAATGAGGGATTGTATTGTATTTCGTTCTTGCAAGTGAATGCCCGCGGCAACATCTGTTTGTAGCAAGAAGATTGGGAAGTTGTTTTGTGCTTCTTTGTTGCCCATTCTGGTTCTGTCCCGGGTGTATTGTCTTCCCCTGAGGGGTCACCTCGCAGAGTTTTCTCAGCAGTCTGGTCTTCAGTGCTAAGAAACTCGTAACTAATTACCATGACTTCAATTCTTAACTTGACCAGCTGTGTGGAAGAAAGGAAACCTTGGTCCCCCAGTGCTGCAGGATCTATAATTCATCCTCCATAAGAAAGTCAATACTGGAGCAAAAATGACATTTAAAAATCATGAAATAAGTAGTCTGGTATTTACCTAAGATGTTCTTTTTCTCCCTTCGTTTTATATACCATGTCCTGTATTGTTTGTTTTCTTTTGGGCACTGTGTGTGCCTGTGTGACAGAGAGATGGCTCTCCTGTTTCCAATGACTTCTGGGTAAGAGAGAAAACAAGACCACTGAGAAAACATAATAGGAACAATGCAGGAAGAACCTCCGCAGATACTCTCCTTGCAGTTTTGATCTGTTGAAATAGGTTAACTTTAAGGACTGAGCTCTTCAATTTAGCTTTTCTCTTGGTTCTAAAATTGCACTGTAAACTTTTATAGCTTTACAGATTAAAGAAAGATTAAAACAACAAAGTACACGTTAATTACAAATGGCTCACCCGTGGCAAATATTTTTGTAGCCCTCATCAGGGTGGGGCAAACACTTGTCCCAACACAACAGAAAACAGCCACCAGCCCGATTATGGGAGATCAGGGGCAGTGGCAGCTCTGTGCCAGGCAAACTCTGCTTCAAAGCACCAGGCAACATCAACATGAATCCTCCAGGCGTCTTTGCAAGAAACTGGATTGATTCCTCCCACCATCCAGAGTGGGGAAAATATTTTTAAAGTCATGACCTCCCTGGTAGGCTCAGGCAGCTAGCTCATAAACAAAGGAGGCCACATCCTTTCCTGAGCTGTAATTGTTGGGCCTACCAGGCATTGGCAAGGAGGCCCATTGGCCGTCTATGGACAAATGTTCATCAATGAGCAGGAAGGGGAAATGGTCAGAATGTGGAGATGTATGTCAGTGACTCTAAACTAATTTGTTAAGAGAACCCCGGGGAAGGAGAAACTTGGACAGATTTAACTGTTGGGCTATTGCACAGATGTCGGAGGATTCGATATGATTTTTGTTGTTGTTGTTATTCAACAAGAATTTATTGAGCATTATACTAAGCAAGTAACAAGCCAAATTTAAGTGGGCTAAAATCAAGATAAGGTGGGTAGGGAAAACAGTACACCCATTCATGTACTCTAAAATTTTCTGGTCATTCAATATGAATACATTGAAGAGGGTGTACATGCCTGTGTATGTGTGTGTAAGTCTGTTGAATGTGTGGGCATGTGTGTGTAGTCCATTGCTATGTAAAAAGTGTAATAGCAAAAGTCCAGGCCCAATCACCATGATGGGTTATTTAAGCGTATGACCTGGGAAGTAATCAAACAATTCTCAATGTGTTCACCCAGTTGATAGTGTGACCAAATGAAAGGCAGGGCAATTGTGGAACACAACAAAATATTCATACTTTTAATCCTGTCATATTAACTTGGAACATTTTGTTACAAGCTAGATGATATATGCACAATCTTATAGATCTTAAACATTGACCAGAAATATTAGCCTCATAGAGTAATTGTGAGATGTACATGAGATAGAGTTTACATGAAATACAGTTGACCCTTGAGCAGCATGGGAGTTAAGGGCACTACCCCCCACACACAGTGAAAGCCTGCGTGTAAATTTTGACTCCCCCAAAACTTAAGTTATCCCTCGGTATCTGTGGGGAATTGGTTCTAGGAACCCCTGTGGATATCAAAATCCACACATGCGCAGGTCCCCAATATAAAATGACACAGATCAATGCATATAGTCATCTCTCTGCATCCACAGACTCCCAATTGTGGATGGAAAACAGTACAGGTATTTATTTTTTAAAAAGTTTGTCTGTAAGTGGACCCATGCAGTTCAAACCCATGTTGTTCAAGGGTCAACTGTTCTTAGCACAATGCTTCTCTCAATAAAGATAAAACTCCCCACACAGCTCACTCAGAAAACATTCTTCAAGTGTGGGAGTTAAAGGGGAAAAAAAAACTAGTAGAATAAGCACCACTTTTCTTTTTAAACTCATTTAAAAGCAAACTATAGCCATCATTGAAGATTAAAAATGTATTGAAAGAAAAACAAAATTAAGAACATTCTATTCATGAATTTTTTATTTATTATATATATATATATATTTATTATTTTTGCAGCACAAAACCTAGGTCTAATTCATTGGATTCCATTGTTCTTCCCCAAAACCTAAAAATAGTAATTAAAATTTATTGTGTGCCTAGCAGTGAGCTAAGCACTAACTATACAAGCATATATTAATTAATCCTCATGTAACCTTCTGAAGAAGATTCTGTTCCCATCCCCATTTCACAGATGTTGAAACTGAGGTTAAGTTACACGCCCCAAGGCTAGTCAGTGGCAGAGACCAGATTCTAATGCCAGCTTAGACTATGAATCCTGTACCACTAAGCCCGCTGCCTTTCAAAACATAGTTTGAGAACCATTGTCCTTACAACTAATTAAAAGGAAATTAATTCTAAGAAGGAAAGGAAATGCCTTTCAGTAACCCTTAAAAGTTACTGTTTTTTGCCGAAATCCAGGGTGACCCATTATTAGCTAATATTCATTGAGCGAGGCATTTTTTTCCTCTTGCGTATCTTATTTCACGGTAGCCTCACAACAATCCTATGAAAGAATTAAAATCCCCACTTTCCAGAGGATAAAGTTGTCCAAATAATTGATTTAATGTTATATAGCCAGTAAACGGTATAACTAGGACTTGTCTCATGGCCAGTCTGAAGCTAATTCCATACGTGACTCCACCAAGAGCAGGTGCAGAAGAGGAAAAATGTTGATCTTGTTGGTGGTCGTCAGTGGGGTCTGCAAAGTTCAGTGATGCAGATGGAGAAGACTAAGCTTCCTTACCTTCTGGCAATGAATGGATCCTGGAAGTAACTGATAGAAATAAAACTAAACAGAGTAAAAGAAGTTCAAATGATAAAGACTCTGTGCTGAAAAAAAATCTGGCCTCAGAGCAATTGCAGAAAAGGGCACTGAGGATGCTCTGTCTGCACTTAGCACATGGATCACCAGGGTGTGAGTTCACAGAGTTTACAGAAGCAGAAAAGGAGGACCAAGAATCTGATCCAGAACAGACATATCCCTGTACATTAGTCATGTGGTCCTCAGACCAGCTGCTTCTGCATCAGCTGGGAACTTATTAAAAATGCAGAAACTCGGGTCCCACCCAAGACCTATTGAACCAGGAACCTTGGAGTGGGGCCCATTCGTCTCTGTGTCAACAAGCCCTCACGATGCATCTTTCAGTTGAGAACCACTGCCTTCGCCATTCCTAGCTATACTCATAAGGAGAATAAGGTAGTTAACACTGGAATTGCATTGAAGCTATAGCTGCATGTTATATATGGCTGGTGGGTTCAAATGCACATGTATACATATATTCATTTACATGGTTCTTTAATGGTTGAACAAATCAACATAGTGTGTTCCATGATGTGAGTCCTATCATGCTCCCGTCCCAAGAAACGTAAGTAAATTGGTAACACTCAAATTGATATCACAATATTGTGATTCCTAGAGGAGCCACATGTTAAGCAGGACCTCACTGAGAACCTTATCAGAACAGCGCATGACCCTGTCTGAGAATGACTCATGCACACAAATACGTAACACAGAAAGCTTGCCCTGTGATTTGGGTTTAGTGTGGCATTGTGGGGGGAAAAAATGCAGCCTGAAGCATAGCGCAAAGGCTAGCAGGGGAGGCAGATATGCTTTCCACCTTTCCCCTGAGGATAGAGGTGGAAGGAAGTCAGGTTACAGACCACCAGCATTGTAAAGCTGTGACCAAAACATTTTGGTTTTTTAGGTTAACCTTTTTTGATAATCTACCTCAGCTTCTTTGTCACCTACCCATCTTTATTCATTCATTCATTCGTTCATTCATTCACATCTTATTTTTTATTCACTGACACATTGGCACATGAGTTAGAGGAACTCCTCCAGATAATGGTGTATAACAGCTAAAAACTACAGCTCATCATCATCATCATATTTATCTTCAGTGTCTCCATCAACTGTTGTAATATGTTCCCTCGGATGTTTGTTCCTGTCTGGGAGCGCCCTCCACCTTTGCTTGGATTCCTACCCATCTTCCTTCCTTCCCTCCCTCCCTCCTTCCTTCATCTTTCTTTCTCTCTCTCTCTCTCTCTCTCTCTCTCTCTCTCTCTCTCTCTCTCTGTCTCTCTGTCTCTCTCTTTCCTTTCTTTTTTCCTTCCTTCCTTCCTTCCTTCCTTCCTTCCTTCCTTCCTTCCTTCCTTCCTTCCTTCCTTCCTTGCTTTCTTTCCTTCCTTCCTTCTCGTATGAGGAGATCCTACACTTGGAACAACATCAAAAACATTTTCATTTTATAAGAACATTGGGTTAAGCTTTCAATACATAGGTCTTTTGCCTAAAATAGAGAGTGTGATACCCTGTGCTTGATCTTACAGGCGAGCTTAAGAGATGGTGAAGCCTGAAACCCTGCTTCAATTTCCTTCCTAAAAATGAACATGCTGAAACAAACTCTCTCTGTCTTATTATATCTGGTGCTTAAAATGGGAAACAAGGGGAAGCTATGTTTCATTGTATATATATGTATTCTGAAATATAAAAAGTTTTTCTTAAACCTACTTGCCAAATTATATGTCACACTATTATGTCACAGATTTTTTTCTAGTGAAAGTTCCTTAAAAATGATGCTACTGGCAGATTTGTGCCAGTTAATTTATGTTTTATTGTAGAAAGCAATGTTTAAAAAGTGTGAATTAGACATATCATATGAGATATACATGGTATGATCAAACAATATGGTGAATGTTTAAATTTAAAAATGTATTACAGTAAAAGACACAATGCCATTAATCCTCCTCAAAATACTCCCCCTCACTTCAAACACACTTATCCCATCATTCTTGCAACATTCTGAAGCAGTTCTGGAAGTCCTCTTTCATGCTATTTTGAGTGTTTCATCTCTTTCTTGACCCGTACATCCCTTTACCTCTCCATCTTATGTTCACCTGGGGGAGAGAGTAGAAAAGAAGTGTTTAATTAACTCTTCTTTTAATCCTAAGCCTATATCCAAAGAATGGTGGAAGATAGACTATCACATATTTCAAAAGGAAAAACACACACCTATGCACTTAGACGATGTCTGCAGGACAGCAAAATTGGTTCTCACTTCAATATTTAACACTGAATTTCACATCCTTCTAGCTGGAAAGGAGACTGACAGTGTGTATTCATGGGGCTACTACACACAACTTCCTAATTCATTTGCTTTCATTCTTTTTTTAAATTTATTGATTGATGTATTTATGGCTATAAAGTTTCTTCTGTGCTTTGCTATGTCACTTAGATTCTGATCTGTAGTGCTTTAAATTCAATGTTTTCTAACTTGAATTTTTATTTCCTCATTGACCCAAGAGCTGTTAGAGCATGTTTTAAAATTTCGAATGGAAGGATTTTTCTTTTATAATTTTGTTTTTAAGTGCTAGCTTTATGTTGTTGTCTTTCTTAACCTTTGTCCAAATTGTGAAGCCCTTAGTCTACTGTTGTAGTGTGTTTCCATCTTTTTCGCCTTTATTTTCTGTATTTCTGCTTTATGAATAGTGATACTATGTGAGTCAGTGCATAGCTATGATGGCGGTGATACCAACATTACGCATTATTGCATACTTTAGTATCATAAAATTTCTTCTTTGACTCAATTAATGTCTGCCTTCTACCTTGGCTGATGTTAACAACTCATTGCTTGCTTTGAGTTGTTTTCATTTGTCCAATATATTTTTGCCCATTAGTTTATTTTCAACCTTTTTGAGTCACCTTATTTTAAGGTTGTCTCTTGGCCAGAGTTAGCTTTTTCTTTAGTTAAGCTGGAAATATTTTTTTAGTGGGAGAGTTAAGCTCATTTATATTGATTGATGCAGCACTCTTCGTGTACTGTTATTTTTTTTTTTATGTTATGTTTTCAGTTTTTCAGAGTTTCATTGTATGGGTTTTTGCCTTTGGAGACTCCAATTTTGTGAATTTTGGATTGCCCTTTGTGTTCCATATCTATCTTTTTTATCTTTATTCCTTTTAAATTCCCATTTTGTTTCCACTTATTCTGTTAGTTTTTGGTCCTTCTATTTTTTGTGTTTCTTACTATGTGTTCAATGGTGTCGATTTTTTATGTTCCTTCAAATGTTGCCTTCAATTTTTGCCTTTCTGTGATGTTTGTTTTTTCTTCTACATCTTTCCTGTTAGCTTATACTTTATTTCCTGGCCTTATTTTCCCTGATTTCTCACATTTTTTATTGTGGGGTCTTCTTTTATAAAGAAAATTATTTCACTTTTTAAAAAAACTCATGACAAAGTGTTTAGTCATAATTTTTATGTACAGTTGGCCTTCTGTATCTGCGGGCTCCCACATCTGTGGATTCAACCAACAGAAGATTGAAAGCAGTAAAAAAAAAATAAATAAATAAACATTCCAGAAAGTTAATAGCTAAACAATAGAGTATGACAATTATTTACATAGCATTTATATTGCATTAGGTATTATAAGTAATCTACAGATGATATAAAGTACATGAAAGGATGTGCATAGGTTATATGCATATACCACACCATTTAATATAGAGGACTTGAGCATCTGCAGATTGTGTTATCTGTGGAGGTATCTGTGGATCCAATGCCCCATAGATACCAAGGAACGACTATATAGTAACAGATTCTGGATAAGACTTCTTTCTATTGCTACTCATTTCTCCTGTTTTCTTTCAGTATCTTTATACCAATGTTTTACAACTTTATTTTTATTGCTCATTATTGAAAGAGTTAGATAGCCTTGAACCAACTCTATCAAGGAGTTTCTTGTAAGGTGGACGAGAAGTCAAGGTACTCATTCAGTTGGTAGGTTTTATAAACCAAAGGTTTTTCTCTTATACAGCGACAGAGACAGAGGTTTCCTGCCAATGTGGCATGTCTGTGTGAGCCTTCGGATGGTCTAGCCTCCTCTGCTTCTATAAAACAAACCAAGTTAAGAGAGAAGAAACTGATTTTTCTTCTGCAAAGGAGCCTCTTGCCATAGAGAAATATTTTCTTTCTGGAACTCTCTAAGTCTTGATATCATTGGGCTTTCTCTCTAGTCTCCATGTTTTTACTCTTTGCTTTCTTCCATGTGGCTTTTGCCATATTTCAGCTCCTTTGTACAGCTCTTGCATGTATTTTGGAGTCCAGAGACCACATCTATCTTCTAGTTTCACCAAAAAAAAAAAAAGAAGGGAGTAGGAGGCATAGTTGAATTAATTTTCTTCCTCTGTGTTGCTATAGATGATTTCTAGGAAAGAATGGGAAAATGTTGATTTATGCAGCCATGTTCATATCAGGGCAACCAGATGAATGGTTCAATCCAGTTAAACAGACAATTCAAGTCAACAACAAGAAATTCTCTAATTTTTGACAAAATTGACTGGTTATTATCTATCATATAGATAAGGACAAACCAGATCTACTCAGAGCTTTCTTTTCTCTCCCCTCTTCCCAGACAATTTCATCCACTCCCATGGTTTTAAATATCATGTTTATGTCAATGTTCCCAAATTTTTATTTCTTCCCTACATCTACATAGCAAACTATCAATATGACACCTTCCCTTGGTATCTAAGTCATCTCAGATCCAACTTGTTCCAAATTCAGCTCTTGATCTCCAGCCCCCATATCTGTTTTCTCTTCAGATTTTAACCACTATCTCTAAAGGACCTCTCTATACAACTGAGCCCTCATGACAGAAATACAAGGTTTATTCTGACACCACATTTCTGCCTCTGTATATTTAATCTAACACTGAAGACCGTCATGATTATCTCCAAAATATCTCTTGAATCATGTTTTCACATATCTACCACTTCCCCCACAACCTAAGACTCCTCCAATAACCTTTAAATTGGTCTCCCTAATTCCACAATCTACTCCCAGCCCATTCTCCAGAGGGATCTTTTATAAACTATAAATATAATCTTTCACTCCCCTACTTAAATACCATCAATAGCTTCCATTTGTTTTTACTTTAATATAAATTCCAAACATGGTCTAGAAAGTTCCCTTGATTATCTCTCCAACCTCACCTCAGATCTACCATTTTCACTGACTGTTCATTCTTCTCAAGCAGCCCTGGCCTTCATTAAGTTCCACCAGAGAGAGAGAAGCTCATTTCTCTTCAAATGCTTTGCATGCAGTTTCCTCTACCTCGTGCATTATCCCCACATTCCAACTTTTTTGCTACCCTGTCCTTTATTTAAGTTTTAAATTTTAGTTGAAAATCACTTCCTCAGTGAGTTCTTGGCTTTGCATTCTAAATAAAGTCAATCACATGAATTATTTGCTATAATAGCATCCTGTTCTTTTCTTTCACAGCACTTTATCACTATTGTAAGTACATATCCTTGCGTGATTATTTTATCAATCCCTGTCTTTCTCAAGACTGTATGTTTCACGTCCACCTAGACTCCCCCTGTTCCAGCTCAGTGCTTATACATGCTAGATTTTCAATACATATTTTCAATATGCATCAATACATCAATGAATGAAAGTACCTAACTTAACCTTGTCCTTGATATTGTTAATGAAAAGTGGCTTATTTTAAGGGAATTTTTGCAAGTCTTGTTGTGTTTAAAGAAGTCCTCTTAATAATAAGGTATTTCCAAAGTTATAAGTTTAAATGTATATTCAGCTTTAACTGCTCCCAGAATATTGAGTGCTTGGGGAAGTTGGGGTCACTGGTCCAGGGATCATTGAGACATGTACCCGAGGCAGGGAGGAACCTGCTGCGAAATCTTAGGGCCAGCATCTCCATTTTAATGGCAGATCTACTACTTCAGGAGGAAAGATAAGATTCTTCCACTAGTCAGAGTTATGCTGGAGCAGAATGACATAGGCACAAAAAGCGCTGTCATCAGCTGATGACAAAGGCTATAATAGTCTGTGGGTGAGAAGGGCAAATACTGAGGGGCATTAAACAAGACAGTGAGAATATCAATAGACCCGCTAGAGACATTTCCCTTCTGCCCAAGACCCAAGGAAAACTTAGAGGGTCTTAGAGACTCCTCCAGTCACCAAAAGCCTGGAGACCTTTGACACTGTTCATAAGGTGCTCCTAGAGGAAAGGGAGTAAAAAGTAACATCAAGATAATACTTCTCAGGGATTAAGACGTACTCATAAGTGGAACTTCAAGATCATTTAGGCGCTTGAGAAGGCGTTTTGGTCCTGGCTGTTAGATACTGGGCTATTTTGGTGTGTCAAATTTTAAGTGTAGGCTAGACATTGAAATAAATGTGCCCTATAAGCAAGAAAAGAAATGGGGTTAGAAAAAGAATGAGGAGTCATAGCAGGAAAGGTAAGTAAGGGAATTGCTGTGAAGCAAATTGAAGGTTAAAACCATGAGGATGATTGGCCCTTTCTGGTGATAGCTACTCAGTTAAGACATTTCAGACACACTGGGTTGATTGTGTTTGCCTAAAATAACACAAAAAGAGAGAAAGTGAAGCTACTTCAGGAAGAATGAAAATATGTTCTAACCAGTAAAAACTTAACCAGGAAATTCTCTATAAGAATATTTCCAAATGAATAGACAGGGTTGAATTTCCCTCACTGATTCTCAGTTTTGAACTTTTTAAGTACCCTCCCTTCTGTGATCTTACAAAACTCCAACTCTACACCTGGCATTGCATTCAATTAAATTCCTTTGTTTCATATTTATAAAACTGTGTTCTAGTAGAGTGAACCAGAAACCAGGGAAATTTAATGGCAACAGAGACTGAGTGTGTTCATGTAAACTAAGACTAGTGCACCAAGAGTGATGCTCGGATTCATTCATTTGTCACAAAGGTATTTATTGAGCATCTACTATGTGCCAGGCACTTCCCTAAGAACTGGGACCTTAACAATGAACAAATCAGACTACGCCCCTGTTCCCTAGACTTAGACTCATGGGGAAGACAGATTAAACAAAGAAACAAACAAACCAGATTCTTTGACTAACAATAAATGCCATAAAGAAAGTAAAACAGGCTCATCTGATAAAGAGTGGTCTGGGCAGGCCACTGTTACACAGGGCAGTGAGGAGAGCATTCAAGGGAAGGAGGTATTGGATCTGAGAACTGAGTTATGCAAAAGAGCCAGCCCTTCTAGGAACCAGAGGAAACAATTTTAAGTGGACAGAACAGCAAGCATAAAGGCCTGAGGCAAAAATGATCTTCTTCACCTGAAGAAGAAAGGAGGCTTCTGGGGAGAAATGTGTTCCAGGTTAGAGTCAGGAATGTCTTCAGGTCACAGTAAGGAGTTTGGATTCTAGAGTCACCCTCGTTAACAAGACTCTCCCTGGGTTGCCTGGGCTCCTCAAATGAGTCACTGAGTCCTGAGTAGACCAGATAGGCCTGTGTTTGTGGGTTAGCCCGGGTTAGCCCCCTGTCCCTCAACGTTCACTCCAGACCTTATGGGGCAGACATGCCCATCAATGAAGCCACCCAGGCTCACCATCATCCAGGAGGGAAGAGGATGCGTGGCCTTGGTCCATTACTCCTAATGAAGCAAACCCTTCCCACACAGCCAGCCATAGAAGGCAGCCCCGTGCAGCTGCCTTATCCAGCTCTAGACCCTCCTGATGTGTTGTACATCCTCTGAACCAGAGGACTGACTGACCCTGGGCCCTCCTGCCAGGTTTTCCTACTCCCAGCTACTTCCAGGGCAAGCTCCAGGAAAATTGTCACTGCCCCACCCTGTCTACCTTTTTGCATTCATGTGTTCACCCAACAAACATTCGTTGAGCTACTCTAAAATGTCAGGGCCCTATGCTGGGTGTTTTCTGCTATAATTCCTCCCTTGGGGGAAAACCAAAACCTTCAGTACTTACTCTCAGATTCATCTCAATTTTATGGTCACACATCATCTGGCCTCCTCACCTCTCACTCACTTTGCAACAATGATATTCCTAGCTCCAGTTCCTCCTTCTTGCAACTCTCTTACATTTCATCACAGAATAATAATAATACTTATCTATTTGGGACAAAGTATAGCCATGTGGTTAAGGGCATGGGCTTTACAGCCAGGTCAGTCCAGTTTCCAACTCCGCTTCTACTTCTTCCTGCTGTATGACACTGAACAAGAGCCTTCCCCTTACTATGTTTTAATTTCTTCCTTTATAAAATATGGAGATCATGATTTCAATCTTCAACAATTGCTGTAAGGAAGAAATGATACATGATAAACTATGTAACATACCTACCACACTGCCTAGCCCTGGAAGCATTTGCTAAAAGGTCACTTCCATTTCCCTTTTGTTATAATTCTCAAGGTTTGGAAATAGGGTCTGGCTTTGCTTTATACCCATCTTCGTCCTCTGGTCATTATATGTGTATATGGTACCTAGAAAAATGTTCTGCTCAGAGAAGTCAATCCTGAATGCTTCATGCTAACCAACAAGAGAACACAGCACAGCAAAAGGAAAATGAGGGAAGAGGGGAAGGGTGAAACAATAGAAAGAATACCCTCAGAGGGCATACACTGTGTCAGACACTCTTCTATATATGTTATAGCTTTCAATAAACTTTCCTTACAAGGACCTCAGGGTGTAGATTATTATTGAGTCCATTTTGCAGGAGAGGAAAATAAGTAACAAAGAATTTAAGGAATCTGAACAAAGCCACAGTCAGTCAGTGGTAGATCTGAGATTTGAACTCTGGCAGTCTGGCTTCAAGGTCATATTCTTTCCACTATGCTAATCAAGAGCTAAAGCCATAAAAAAGAAAAAGATGCAAGGATGAAGGAGTCAGAAATTTGATTTCTTCAGGATCAACCTGAAGATTTCAAATCATTTGAAAATTCTGCTGGACACATGAATTTCAGAGAGACATAAAAGTTCCTCAACTAGAGTCAGAATTGATGAAAAGGAAAACCAGAGGCTAGGGTAATCTAGTGCACAGGGGTTAAAAGGAAGAGGCAGAGCTTTTACAAATACATCAGAGAGAAAAAAAAAGAAATATCACGGAGAAAGTGGTCCCATTAATAAATCAGGAAGGCAAAATAAATCAATGAAGATCTTTCAGTGGCTGAACTCAACTTGCTTTTCAGAATTGGATTATAAGGAGAAAACTAAAAAGGTAGAAGCCATAGGAGCTGAGCAACACTTTGATATGAGCTATCAAAGGAAGCAGACGCAAACATGAAGGAGGCACTGTTTACCTGAATCAGAGAATATGCAACAGAAGCAAACAGGTTAAGTATCAATAAGGGTTATCAAGTACAGAACGTAGGGATTGTCCACGTTTTTGTGGCCCAGTCTCCTACGTCAGCTAGTGTACCTTGCTTCATTAGCTTTCCAGCCCAGTCTCCGTGGATACCCCCTTCCCATTCAGTCATGTATTTATTACCTATTTATTAACTAGGAATGATTTAACCCTCTCCTTTGCCCTTGAGAAGCTTGTGATCTTGTGGACAAAGGTGACATGTAAAGAAATCATAAATATGCAGTGTGAAAAGCTCTACTATTAAGAAACACACAAAGGGCATGGTAATCAAGAAGAAGAGACCCATGAAGTCTGCCCAGAGCAGTCAAGAAAGGCTTCACTGAAGAGGGGGTCTTTAAGCTGAAATGTGAAAACTGAGACATATGGCAGGGCAGCATGGTGGAAGGAATAGCATGTGCAAGAATGCAGCTCATTTAAGAAGTTATACACAGCTGTGTATGTTCGGACACAGGAGGCAGAGGGGAGGGAGGTAGAAATGTGGATGGAAATGTTGATGCGGTCCGTGGCATAAAAGGTGTTACATGCCAGGCTAAGGATTTTGAACCCATTTGGTGAGCTATGCATGAAAAACAATGGAAGAATTTTAAACGGGAGAGTGGCTTGATCAGATTTTGCTTTAGAAAAGTCACTTTAATAGCAATAGGAAGAACTGGGTAAAACTAAAGGCGAGAAAGCCATTAAGGGCATTATTCCAAGAGTTCAGGGGAGATTTGAAGAGGGCCTGGCATGGCCACAGGGACAGAGAGAAAAGAAATGATTTGAGACATATTTAAAAGATCGTGTCAAATGCAGCAGTGAGGTACATTAAGACAGAAGCTGGAAATCACCCATTGGGTTTGACAATTAGGAAGTCATTGGTGACCTTAGCTGGAGAGGTTACCAGGAATTGGTGTTAGGAGGGGTAAGACAGGCAGAAGCCAGATTGAGTTTATTGAGGATTAAATTGGAAATTAAAATCTGAAGGCAGAAGTCTGACTATGAAGTGAGGAAGAGAGAGCTGAGGTCATAAGGAGGTCTATAGGAGAAGTTTGACCTTGGACCATGGTTATAGTTATAGGTGGAAGGGTAAGAACCTGTAGGAAAAGCAGACAAAGATGTATCATAAGGGATGGGTTACTAAAACAGGAAGGGACAGGAGAAAGTATGTGAGACTGAAGGTGTGGGTGTAGATCGATTTCTCAGCTAAAAGTAACTGAGAATTGAAAGAATTTGTGTCTAGTGGTTTCTATTTTTCCTGTAAAGAAGGAGGTGGTGAAAGGATTGTGGGAAGGTTCAGAATCAGCTTAGGTGAATGAGAAACTACTGACCACAAATGAATAAAAAGACTGTTGAACTCTGTCAGGGACCCAGCTGATACTGCAAACCAAAATTTGCAGTGGTATCACTTCTCATATTTGGGCAAATTTCCTCAAGGATATTCAGCAATGCTGCTGTTATATTGGCTGTGTAGTTCTCTATCCCTTCCTCTAATTTTCTGAGAACTGCAGCATGCTTGTCTCTTCCATAGTGTGGGGATATGAATTATTTGGGGAACAGCCTTGTTTCTACCACAGGCTCACACCTTTATAGGCCACAGGTGATTGGTCCTGGGGCAGGAACCTGGGCCAGGCTGGGGCTTTTAGGATTCCTCCCTCAGGAATTTAAAACTGGATCTAAAGCTCTCATCTCAGTCTGCCTTCTCTCAAACTGTACATTTAGAAGTTATTGATGATAGCCACTTCTTCCCATGAGCCCTAGAAAAAAGAAATTGCAGCCAAGAGAGGAGAATGAAGAAGCATAAAGGGAAATGAAGACGATGATGTCCTCAACTTCCTTTAGTACTCCAGCCTCTGTTTCTCGGCATCCCTTCCGCTTTCTTACAAGGAAGTTCTTCTAAAACGGTCTTCGATACAAGGAAGTTCTTCTAAAACGGTCTTCGATTGGCTAAAGAAGGTAGCTGTTACTTTCAATGAGAAGATTTCTAACTAAAACAATGGTGAAGACAGATGGTTAGATTTTGGAACATTTGCAGGGTACAGTAGTGTGAGTAGAAGAAATAGAGGAAGAAAGTAGTAGCAGCAAGGCCAGAGGCTTTGAGGGCATTTCCCCAAGAGTCAGGCTACTTTTGAGCAAATGTTCTCAACCTTGGCCATGCATCAAAATCACCTGGGGAGGTTTGAACACTAGTGCTACTCCCACACCCCAGTTTCTGTGTTTAGCACTTTGGGGAGAGAGTAGTGATTCTATTGTGACTCTAGTAAGTCAGGATGGAGCTATAGACTTAGAAAGAAGGGAGAGCCAAGGAGTTGAAGGAATAAACTAGAGAGGAGGCTGGCAGAGGGCTGGAGATTAGAGGCTGTCATTACAGAAAGAGATCTGTGTTGGTAGGTTAGTGATATGGGTGGAGGACACAGGTGCCAGAAGAGAAGCCACAGCACCAGCTGGACCCATTATGCAGACATAAAAGCCCCCAAAAAGATGATAGATGCAGAGTGAAGAGTCTGCAAATTGCGTTGCCAGTAATGACGTGGACCTCAACAGACAGCAGTGGAGGAATAGAAAGTTAAAAGTAGACAACAGGGCATAAAATGCACTTTTCTCCTAATCCATCTTTCTACTACATATAACTATTGTTCTGTCACCTGCACTTTGGGAAGCATTGGAATAGAGACCGAGAACACGGGGCTGTGGATCTGGACTTGAACCCCACCTTCAACCCTCCCTGCTGGTAGCCCTGGACCAGTTACTTTACCTCTCCAAGCCCTAGTCTCTGTATATGTAAGACCCAAGTGCTTTATAATGTGTGTAAAGAAAGTAAGATAATATATTAAAGTAAGTATTCAATCAATGATATCTATTATTATTAATTGAAAGAGGTTTCAGAGGTCAGAGTAGAAATGTTTTGATGGATGAGTTGGCTGAGGAAGTAGAGAGCTAGATGGGAATGAATGTCTGAGAGGGAAGAGATGGCGACATAGTCTACTTTCAAATGACGAAGGAGGAAGGGATGAGGGACAAGAAGGGATTAACTCATCTCAACCTTCCCAATGGTCTTTTGTTTTCTCTTGCCGCTCTAACAAACTACCACACACTTAGCGGCTTAAAGCAATACAGATTTAATATCTTACAGTTTTCTTGGTCAGAAATCCAACACAAGTCTCATTGGGCTCAAATCAAGATGTCAGCAGGGCTGCATTCCTTTCTGGAAGCTCTAGGGGAGAATCATTTCCCTCCTTTTTTTCTGCATTCCTTGGCTCATGGTCCCTTTGCTCCATCTCCAAAGCCAGCAGTCTTGCATCTCTCTGACCCTTCTTCTATGATCATGTCTCTTTTTTATCACAGCTGGGAATAATTCTCTTTTTTTAAGGACACTTGTGATTACAATGGGCCCACCTAGAAAATCTGGGATAATTTCCCTATCTCAAGGTCCTGAAGTTAATTATATCTACAAAGTCCCTTTTGTGATGCAAAGTAACTATTCACAGGTTCTGGGGATGAGGACCCCATGGCCATCTTTAAGGGGGCCATTATTCTGCCTGCCACATATTGGGATAAAGAGTCTGGCTGTAGCCTCTGACCGTCCACAGACCCAGATTCCCGCCAGACCATCAGTTGTGTGAAGTAAGTTGGAAATTTGCTCAGGGTTCTAAATGAAATGGAGGAGCAGAATTGTTTTAATATCTCTGTACTGTAGTGCCCTGGGCAGAGGGCAGCTGGGTCAGGAAAGAAGGACACATAGAAAATCAGCCCTGGTATCCACCTCAGGGTGTATCTTGGACCAACTGGCAGCAACGGGCATGAGTGCAGGGGCTGAGAACTGACCACAGAACTGGCCAGAATCGATATGATGCCGAAGGTGAATGTGAACTTGCCCTTCACATTGTTTAATTCTCCTCCCCAACAAGTACCTTCTGCTACCCAGAGACACAAGCTTTCCACAAAATGTGCTTCTGCTGTAAAGCTGACTTTTCCTCTCTACCTTACTACCCTGTTCTCACTCCAGTCCCATCAAAATTTTGAACTACTATTTGGAAAGAATCTGATGCTTAAATATACATCAAGGTGAATGATTATCAGGGTTAATGTTTCTTTTTCCCAGGAGTGTTTGCATTTTAATAGGAAATCATATTTTAACTCAAAGGAAAGAATTGCTAATGAGGAGCTCCCGATAGTCATGCATGAGCTAGAGAGAATGGGGAAGGTCTCCAGACACACCTCAAATCAAACAACATGGGTGGCACCTACTCCAGTAATGAGCAATGTTAGGACCAGCTCCCAATAAATAAAAGACACTCTACTTCTCTGCCTGTCTCTAATGCTGAAACTGGATTCCAGCTGCTTCTCCAACAGCAGGTACTGCCTTGCTGTTGAGCTTCAGACCAGAATATCCCCAGTTCCGCTTCTCATGTCCCTGATTTAGGAAACCACTCTGGCCAACTTCCTATCAAATCTCACCAGAGATACCTGCAGCAAAGGAGGAAGCCCAGTCACAGACATCATTTTAAACTAGATCTGACAATGTACCTGAAGACGTGGAAGGAAAAGAGGAAGAGGTAGGTATTGGCAGTTAAAGGATTAGAAAGCTTAATAGCTACTCTCCATATTTAACTTTTAAGATTCTGCAATCCTTGAAATATTAATAATCTATCTGATGACATTTGAGATTCCTCACCCCCCAATTCTAGGAATCTCAATGCTTAAAAGGGACCTTTCAAAGAATTGGCAAGTACATTTTTGTTCTTTTCTTTATGACTGCACTCCTGCCTCTGTGAGACAGAGTGAAAGGTTTTCCATTGCATAGACAAGTTTCGTCTCATTGATTGGAACCTTTTAACTGGGCATCAGGCATTATTATTCCCCTGCACAACACTGGACTTGCTGACAGCCAAGAGGTATTTTGGTGGTCAGCACACTGACTCAAACTGACCCATGATTTCTTCCATTATTGCTTTGGTGAGCAAGAAGATCCAGATAAACTCTTTGCAATACAAAAGTGAGCGTCTCCATCCTTGTTCTGTGGAATCAGGCTGGTCCATGGGTTTTTCAGTAAAATGTGCCACTAAAGAGTTTGGACACTCTGACCCATATTTCAGATGGTTCTTTGGGGGCTTTCTGGGAATGAATGAAGTAACAGTAAGTAGTAGGGAATGAAATGACTAACCCTGTCCTTGTTGTTTCCAACACTCAGAAATAGACCTGGATGAACGAGATGGTTGCCTATAGAAGAGAACTTCCATCTTTAATTCAGTGAGTCCATGTTCCCAGTTTACAGTCAAATAGCCCATACACATAGCAAGGCATAGTTAGGTGATGACTAAGGTTCTCATCTCTACAACAAAATGAAAACAAAATGTTCTAACCAAGGGAAAACAGAAAGAAGAAGAAGAAGTAGTAGTAAACTAAAATAAAGAGCTAGAAGCACACCTACAAAAATAAATGAAACAATGAACCAGCAATTCCAGTCCTAGTGTATACCCAAGGGGATGGAAAACATATGTCCACACAAAACCTTGTAGAGGAATGTTCATTATATGTAATAGCCCAAAAGGAGAACAATCCAGATGTCCATCCATTGGTGAATGGATAAGCAAAATGTGAATATTTGTACAATGGAACATTATTCAGCCATAAAAGGGAATGGAGTAAGGATACATGTTACAACATGGATGAATGCTGAAAACATTCTAAGTAAAAGAAGCCAGACACACACACACAAAAACCAAACACATATTGTATAATTCCACTAGGTCAAAATGTCCAACATAGGCAAATTCATAGAGACAGAAAGTAGGTTAACGGTTGCCAGGAGCAGGGGAGAAAGTGGAATGGTGAAGGATTGCTAATGGATATGAGGTTTCTTTTTGGAGTGATAAAATATTCTGGAATTAGATAGTCGTGATGGCTGCACAACTGTGTCAATATACGAAAAACGATGGAATTGTACATGCTAAATGAATGAATTTTTAGGCAACTACCAAGAGCATACCAGGGAACCACAGAGAAGCTCAGATTTGAGACTCACTTTGGGATTGGAGATAATCAGACCCTGAGAAGTGGATAGCCCAAGGTCTAACAACCTGTAATGGTAGAACTGGGACTTGAACTCACAGGAAGTCTATGCTCCAGAATCAGAGCTCCTAAATGCTAGCTACGCTGTCACCTGTTTGAAAGTGAACCATTCTAAAGTAGTAATAGACACTCATGAGCTAGTGTGCTTTGCCCTCATGGTAATCTACTTTCACATCAGCAGAGGTCTTGTGGGAAAAAACATCTCAACAGAAGATTTCCTAATGGTGGAAACTAAAGGAACCTCTGAAGGCCATAAAGACAGACTTTTGTGTCTGGCATGTGTTTTGCTCCCCCCAACCCACACAGAAGCATGAAGACCACTGGGACTTGTTTCCCTTTAAGTTGTTATTAGTTGCTCATCTCACAGCGTCTTATAAATTCCTTCCATTCAGCAGATATGTAAAGTTGAGCTGTGAACTCTTTCACTAGGTTAGGCTTCCTTACTGAGCAAATGCTTGAGGTCTCCTAGCATCTGTCACCTTTGTGAATTCTTCCAGAGTGAGTGGAGAAGAGGGAGAACCACGTGGACATTCCCTTAGCTGTCTACGTAGAAAGAACCCCAGCCTGTTCCTCAGCCCAGTTCTTGGTCACCTGAAACAAAACAAGGCCTCCAGTTATTTTACATCTAGACCTGAGGGACTACAGTTTTTCACTCATTAATTATCTAATTGACTTCATAAACCCCACACATGGTTACAAATTTTTTCTTGTAATGACAACTTTTAAGATCTCCTCTCCTAGTAACTTTCAAATATAAAGTACAGTTATTAGTAACTATAGTTGCCATGTTATACATTGCATGTGCCCCGTAACTTATTTATTTTATAACTGCAAGTTTGTACCTTTTCATTGCGATTTACATTCTTTGTCCTTTCAGCACCTTTTATGATACCAAATAAGTATTTGCCAATAACATAGTTAAAATGGAGGTTTGAAGGTTCTGGAGGGTAAGAATAATTTGTGTGAAATTTCCCCTATTGGTTAGTGCTATGCTGGGTACCTAGCTTTGCCAATGCCGCCAAATACCAGATGACATCTATGCTGTTAGAGTCCTAGAATGATATTTGAGTGTCTATTGAAATACTAACTGTCCTAAAACTAGCTTCCTTTCATATTTGCCTAATTTTAGTCTAAACTGAGGGCCTGTGCAAATATGTACAAGGGCTTTTGTTTGGACACAAAGTTGCTGCTTACCCCTTGCCCGTCTCCACACTTCAGGACCACAGAGCACTTGTTCAGATGTGGACAGCTTGCCAAGATGCTCCGCTGTCTTCATCCATGCCCCGCCACACAGCTGTAAGACCTTCATCTTATTAGATACGCATGTCCAGAGAGTGCACATGGAGTTCAAGCACATCTCAGATGGCGGTACTCAGGAGCCCACCTATGGCTGTATCTACTCTGGATTACTATCCTTGTAGCTCGGTAAGCCTATTCTGCTAATTCTCATAGAGGAATCCATACCAAACCTGGATTCTGGATTCTCTGTCAGGTTTTATTAGCTCACAATGCAATTTCTTGGTGTGCACGTGTGGGGTGTCTTCAATTATGCAGTATGGTTGGGAAAACATGCTCAGTGAAGCCCTGTCTGTGTCCATCTCTACTCCAGGATACTGTTAGATCTGAGGCAGTTCTACTAAGTGCTTAGGGAATGTTAAATGGGTCTCTAGCATAGGTCACTTTGCCAGCTAATGAGGCAGCCCAAAAACTGAAGAACACCTGATAACCCCCAAGGCAGGGGCTCATATACGTGCTGACCCCAGAGGAGGTGATGGCATGTGACTTGCTGATAGGATTGTTCAAAACAATTTCCCGTTAATGTGGGTTCTGTGCAACCTGAATGGAAAAACAGGGTGTCTATGGAATCTCCAGGTTGTTTTTTCATCTATCTACAAAATGAACCACATTCTCGTCTTAATGAAAATGCTACTCAATTACTATGATTTTATTAACAAGACAAGTGTAGCTATTTAGTGTGTAACAATGCAAGAGTTATAATTCCAAGGGGATTGTCAGATGCTAATTCTAAAATCAGAATGCAAAGCAAAAGTTTTATTAGTCTCTTCCCTGCAAAGCATACTTCTACTCTGTGCTACAAAAACATTTGGATTTGGTGCCTGGGTGATTAAAGCCTTAAAGGTTGCTGTGGTCATCAGCATATTATAAACCCATGAAGAATTTAACAATTGAAAATACATTAAAATAAGCGTTAATCTTGGTCTTTGTCCACATGAAGCAAGTAGGCCCAAGTATAATTCATTATTTGCCCAAGATTTCTCTTCCTTCTCCGTTTGGGTTATAGTATGTTAAGAAGTAGGATGGGACTTTTATTTTCTCTGATTCTGGGCTCAAGTTCCAAAGACCCGTGGCAGGTTCCCCAACCATGATTAGGCCTGAGCAAAGGAGAAGGAAGAAGCTTTTTTTACTGGATTTGAGATTGAAATTATAAACATAACTGAACTGGACTGTTTAATACCTGAAAGTGAATCTTAACTATCCAAATGGGACTTTTGCTATAACTGAAAGTGACTTTGCAAACATAGGATCTCTCAGAGAAATCTACAAAGAAACAGTGAGGGATATTTGCCCAAAGATATTAGGAAGTGAGGGTTGAGAAAAAAATGAAGCCATTTCCTGTGTGTACCCTGTTGAGTTTAGTGCATTTAATGCACAAGTTATAGAAATAAAACAGATCCAATTCAATATTACAGAAATTTCCTGAATAGGTAATATGTGAAGAGCATAGTGCTAGGAATACTGTGAGGAAATAAAAGAGGACAAACCCTACCATAGCCTTTATGAAAATTATAATTAAAAGTGGAAACATTTGTAAACAACTACAAGTATAGATCATAGACTCTAAATAGAAAGCCAAGAGAGGAGGGCCGTCTGTTTTTCCAGTCTCTCTGGGCAAGACCCAACTCTTCCCCCCTCGCCTTGTGCTGGGTGCCCAGCTTATGGCCTGCTTAGATTGGGCAGGCTTGGGGGGCCATGGTGGCCTCAGGGTCCCTGGGCTCCAAACTTGTCCACAGCTCCTGCTGGATGGAGCCAGATACTTGAAGTTCCCAGCTAGTGAATGGACAGCTGAACTTGCAGTTACCTCTTTTCTCTGCTTTAATTGGTTTGGAATCTAAGTAAAACAACTTTATGAGAAGTCAAATTTTTTTTTTTTTGGACAAAATTTTGTTTTATTTCTGGTTATAACAGACAGTTTGAGAAATGTAGATGCTGGAAAACATTGAAATTTTTGTAGAATTCAGTAGTTTGTGAATAAAGCAGTAAAAAATAAGTTAATCTGTCTGTGTGCTGCAAATCTAGGCTATAATACAAGATAAAAAGAAAAAAAACTGCCATGATAAGATTACAAAGTAATACGTGGTCCTAGAAGAGGATTTAAGAAATTTCCAAGGAGGGGTTGATAGCATTTGATATTAATCTTGAAGGATTTTAGCTAATAGAAAAGAATAGGTAGGACATTGAAAGAAAAAAGTTTTAGTTGACTCATTTGTCTTCATAATGAACTGGTTGAACAAGACCCTTATTGTTTACAAGCAAATAGTCCAAGGAATCTATCTACATGTGAATGCTTAGATCTCTCTCTCTAATATACTGAAAATATCAGTTAAAACCAAACTTACCACTGGTATACTTCAGTTTTCCCTTTGGAAATTCCCTGTGTTTGGGAATTCAGCTTGTTTCCTTCCTGCCTCAGAACATTCTGGAAAAGTTGTAGCCAAGGACCAAAGGACCTGGATCTAGGCTATCAATAGATCATGGAAAAATTAAATTTGCATCATATCATAGTTCAAGCTACCACAGAATCATTTTGCAGTCACCTCTGTTTTCTTTTCTCATCCCCTGGTTTAAATTCTTGTCATTCTTTCCTGAATTCTGCTGTCTTTTTTTGGACACCTTTCTCCTGAAATCTGCTAAATTTATCTATACTTAATGATGATTGCCACAAAGGATTTGACAGAGAAATCTAATATGATTGCAAACTCCTGGAGGCAGAAGCCTTTCTTATTTAACTCCATTACAGAGTTTTTAGTACGTTGTTGGAACATGTATTTAACAAAGGTTTTCCAATTAATGGATGAAACTGAACTGCTGAATGGGAATGATTAATCATGGTAACCAATAAAAACTATACAGGATGTATTTCAGCAAAAGGGGTTTGTACATGCTGAATAATTATTAGCATGATAATAAGTAACAAGAATATTTTAGGATCCACAGAGTTGTTTTGGCTATCCCATAAGGTCAGAGTACCTCATAAAAATGATTGATGCTTTCTGCCTTCCGTTAAGCTGACAGTCGTCATCTCACACTGCAGTTTATGGTTCCTGACCCTGCATTCCACAGCTGACCTGGAAGAGCCACGTTTCTGTGAGCCAGCTCTGATAAGCCACCTGAAAACTTCCCTCAGAGGCAGACGGCAGGCAGGCAGAAAGAGTCCACTTGAGCCAGCTGGCCCTCCCCTGCGCCTTCCCCAAACTTCCCCAGATTCAATCACGATGTCTGTGACAGACAACCACACTAATCTCTTCAGGAACACCCCAGAACACAGAGCTCATCTGTGCTTCTAGGCTGGATTTTGCAGAAAATGGGAGATGGCACCCTACCCCCTCCAGCGTGCCAAGAGTGTGGCTGGTCTATGTGATACCCAGGCAGCTGGCACACACTGGCACTCTCTGGGGCCACTGCAGAAGCTGTGAATCGTGCTCTGTCTCCCCTAGAGTATCTGGGGGAGTGGAATCTGCATTACAATATGTGCTCTGATGATGTGGGGAAGGATCTTACACTTTGTACAGAATGCCACTGGGCACAGAAACCAGCATCTCTAAGATGTGTGGTTCAACACCCACGCATAGATCTGTTGTCTAGAAACTGCCTGAAGTTGGGAGGACCAACCACATGGACAGTGTGAGAGCTGAGCAGTGGTCAGATACTCCCCTTCCCCTAAGAAAGGCCCCAAATGTGTCCAAGGAATCACACACCCTATTTGTAAAATGGAAGACACCTTGCTAATTGACAGGCCTGTGATGGTGTGGCACTTTAAATTACCTTGGCATTAATTGCCTGGACAGGTTGTTCACTCAAATTGCCCTGGCTTGCTAATAACCTGAGCGGGCTGGTGTTTTAAATGACCGTGGCACTAATGGCCCAGGCTGGCTGCTATTTCACATCGTCCTGGCACTAATGGCCTGGAAAGGGGGCTTGCTTTGCGGTTTAACGAGTGTCCTCCAAATGGCAAAGGATTATTGAAAAAGAAAGAAAAGAAGGCATTTGCAAGGGAAATAAAAAAGAAGTTTTACTTCTCCTCTTCCTCAGTATTCGATGCCTTGTGAATAAGTCTGGAGTGCCATACCTTCTCTGAAAGAATATTACACTGCTACCTTCCACTTTCCTTTCCCTACTAACAACAAACCACCGCTACTTTTTTAAAATTAAAAAAAATAAAAGAAAAGAAAAACAGACTGTGGTTCACTGAAGAAAAAACAACACCTCCTCTACTCCAGCCCTAGTTTTTCTGATTTCTGTTTATGCCTATCCCCCACTCTCACCTCACCCCCAAATCATTTGTTCACAAAGCATTGATTGATTTAGTGACTGACTACCTTCTATGTGCAAGGCCCCTGTTGAGTCCTTGGGGATGGAGATCGGGAGCCACACACCCCCACGTCTAGGAGCTCCCATTTTAGTCAGGGAAACAGAGAGCCATTTACAAATAATTGTGTTGCAACGTGATTAGTACTATGAGAGTCTGCAGCTGAGATGAGCTGGAAAATCTTCACAGTAGAGGTAAGTCTGAAAAAGACTAACAGGAATAAGACAGCAAATCTAAAAGCAATCCCCTCCCTTCTCCTTTGTGCTCCATTCTAGCTCGTTTTCGTGGCAATCCAAACTTGTGGCTCTCAGGGGATTGTTTAATGATAGGATTTTTTCCCCTTCCTTTTTGCCCTGTGATCAGGGGAGTAATAGAAACAGGAGTGGTTTTAAAAAGGACAAGGTGTCTATACAAGATTAACTGTTATTGGAAATGTACATGCTATCAATGTATTTTGACAAGTGAAACAAAAGTTTAGAAATTATTTTACATATTTGCAAGACTGACTGAATAAATGGAGAGCGGGACTGGATGAAAACAAATGGCTTTTATAGAGTCGACTGAATTCAGGTGAATAGAGATTGAGAACCTACCATTTGTAAAGACCTGGGCTAGGCACTATGGGGTGTGTAAAAATGAATGAATTGTGGTCCCTGCTGTCAAAGAATTGAATGTCCCAGGCTGGGTTACAACCACTACAGATGGTATTTACAGCTGCTTCTAACGTGAGAAAGAGCCCTTCCCAACGACCAGCCTCTCCAAAGTATAACACAAACATTTCTCTTTGTAGAAAACATGGTTCCTTTTGGAAAGAAAGTTGTTCTTTCATCCACCCTTCAATAGACAGTGTTTGCTGAGTGCACCACACCTTGCTGAGCACAACAGGGGGTTAACATGGTAACACATGCATCCTGACCTCTAAGATTTTTACCTGTGAACACCTAAAACCCTGTTAATATCAGAGGAAAGTTATAGCAACCTCAATATTTTTTTATTAAAATAAACTCTCCTAAGATGTCTTTTAACCTAAATAATGATTATTAACAACTTATATAGTTTTGGACCTAGAAGGGAGCCAAGAAATCCCCTATTTTCACACCCAAGAACACACAGGTAGTTGGTGACAAATCCAGAACCAGGGCTCAGGTCATCCTCTTTCCTCATCTAGTGCTCGTCCTGTGTAGCCTGTCTCTGGTATCAACAGATGCACTAGTAGAAAAGCAAATTTAAAGACTGACAGAGAAAGACCCAAGATCGTCATAAGGCATATTATGAGAAAATCTAGACATTTCTAGCTAGGCCTTTCTTTAGAAAAATAGATTTGCAATAGTGTCACTATGGACAGGTCTTTGCCAAGATTGTTAAGAGCATGCACAGAGATGTAAAAAAATGAAAAAAAGAAAAAGAAAAAAAAACTTCCAGGAAAGGTAGGAAACATAAGACCCTGTAAAGTTGCATTACTGTCAAAACCAATGAGAAGGCAAATAATTACACCTATTAGCCATAGATTTTTCTTCCAGCATAACATGGAAATGTAGAGTGGGGTTTTTCCTTATAAAATCTATAAGGCACTAATCCTGCCTCTGGGTCTTTCTTTTTCTTTTTTTTTCTTCCAGCTTTTCACTCTTCCAATCTTAACTGTCCTTCTAAACCCAACTCACTTCAATCTCCTTTAAGAAGCCTTCCCTGATCCCTTCAAGACCATACAAGTGAGCCTAAGAAGTGGTAAGATGAGATGGAGAAGATTATGATAATGACATAAATTTTCCACTTCACACATTCTCTAAGATCCCTGTGAGTCCTCACAACAGGGCTGAGATCATTTGAGTAGTTTTATTATCCCACTTCACAGATGAACACATTGAGGCCAAGTGTAGGTGTAGAATCAAGCTTTCTACCTTCAACTCCAGTATTCTTTCCCTTCTATTACACTGCTCTCTCCTTCACTGAACTTTTATAAGTCCAGAGATGTCATCTGCATTTTTAATTTCTTTCAATTTTTTAAACAGTAGTAAAATACATATAACATGAAATTTATCATTTTAACCATTTTAAGTGTACAGTTCGGTTAATGCATTCATAATGTTGTACAACCATCACCACCATCCATTTTTATAACGCTTTTCATTTTGTAAAACTGAAATTATGTACCTATTAAGCATTAACTCTTCATTCTCCCCTTCCCACCAGACCTTGGAAACTACCATTCCACTTTCTGTCTCTATGATTTTGACTACTGTAAGTATTTCATAGAGGTGGAATCATGCAGTATTTGTCTTTTTGTGATTGACTGGTTTATTTCACTTAGCACAATGTCCTCAGGGTTCACCCATGTTGTAGCACATTGCAGAATTTCCTTCTTTTTTAAGATTGAATAATATTTCAATAGATAGATAGATAGATAGATAGATAGATAGATAGATAGATAGATAGATAGATAGATAGATAACACATTTTGCCTAATGCATTCATCCATCAGTAGACATTTGAGTAGCATCCATGTTTCATCTCTTAGCAATAATGCTGCTATGAACATAGGTATACAAATATCTCTTTAAGATCCTGCTTTGAATTCTTTTTGGGTAGATACCCAGAAGTGAAATTGCTGAATCATATGGTAATTCTAGTTTTAATTTTTTGGGAAACCTCCATACTGTTTTTCACAGTGACTGTACCTTTTTACGTTCCCACCAAGAATGCACAAATGTTCCAATTTCTCCACATCCTCGCCAACACTTGTTATTTCCAGTTTTTTTAATAGTAGCCATCCTGAATATTTTCTCCTACTCTGTGAATTGCTTTTTACTCTGTTGATAGTATCTTTTGATACACAAAAATATTTTAACTTTCATGAAGTCCAATTTGTCTATTTTTTTTTCTTTTGTTGCCTTGCCTTTGGTGTCATATTGAAGAAGTCATTGCCAAATTCAGTGTTGTGAAGCTTTGGTTTTTTCTAAGTCCTGTTTTCTTCTAAGAGTTTTATTGTTTTGGGTCTTCCATTTAAGTCTTTGATGCACTTTGATTTTGCTGTATAGTGATAGAAAAGAGTTCAACAACATTCTTTTGCATGTGGGTATCTAGTTTTCCCAGCACCATTTATTGAAAAAAACTGTCCTTTACCCATTGAATGGTCTTGACACTCTTGTCAAAACTCATTTGACTGTATATACAAGATTTTATTTCTAAGCTCTCCGTTCTATTACATTGATCTATATATCTGTCTTTATGCCAGTACCATCGTGTTTTGATTATTGTAGCTTTGCAGTAATAATTTTAAGTTTACAAACCAGGAAGTGTGAGTTCTCCAGTTTTGTTCTTTTTCAATTTGTTTTGGCTATTTGGGTCTCCTTGAGATTTCATATGAATTTTAGGATTTTTAAAAAAATCTATTTCTGCAAACACACACACACACACACACACACACACACACACATTATTAGGATTTTGACAGGGATTGCATTTAATCTGTAGATTGCTTTTGGTAGTATTGACATTTTAACAATATTAAGTCTTCTAATCCATGAACATGGAATGTATTTTCATTTATTTATGTCTTCTTTAATTTTTTTCAGCAACGTTTTATAGTATTCATTGTACAAATTTTTCACCCCAATCCTTAAATTAATTCCTAAATACTGTATTTTTTATATATTATTTTAAATAAATTTGCTTTTATAATTTTGTTTTCAGATTATTCATTGTTAGTGAATAGAAATACAACTGATTTTTGTACATTGATTTTGTATCCTGCTACTTTGGTGAATTCATTTATTAGTTCTAACAGGTTTGGTTTTTTTTTTTTTTTTTTTTGGTGGAATCTTTAGCGTTTTCTACATATAAAATTATGTTATCTACAACAGAGATAATTTTACTCCTTCCTCTCCAATTTGAATGAGTTTTATTTCTCTTTCTTACCTAACTTGTATTATTAAGTTGAACAGAAGTAGCAAAAGTGGACATTCTTGCATTGCTCTTGATCGTAGACAAAAAGCTTTCAGTCTTTCACCATTGAGTATGATGTTCACTATGGGTTTTTCATATATGACTTTTATTAGGTTAAGGTAGTTTCCTTCTATTCCTAGTTTGTTGAGTGTTTTTATCATGAAACCATATTGAATTTTGTCAAATGCTTTTTCTGTATTAACTGAGAGGATCATGTTTATTTTTTCTTTGTGCTATTACTGTGGTGTATTATATTGATTTGTGTATGTTGAACCATATTTGCCTTCAGTAATAAATCCAACTTGGTCATGGTGTGTAATCCTTTTAATATGCTGCTGAATTCAGTTTGCTAGTATTTTGTTGAGCATTTTTACATCAAAGTTCATGAAGAATATTGGTCTGTGATTTTCTTTTCTTGGCATATCTTTGGTTGACTTTGATTTGGGGGTAATGCTTACCTCATAGAATGAGTTAGGAAGTGTTCTTCATTCTTCAGTTTTCTGAAAAATTTTGAGAATGATTGCTATTAGTTCTCCTTTAACTATTTGGTAGAATTCACCAGTTAAGTCATAAAGTCCAGGGCTTTTATTTGTTGGGAGATTTTTTTTATTAGCGACTCAATCTCCTTAATAGATATAGTTCTATTCAGACTTTCCATTTCTTCATGATTTAGTCTTAATAGGTTTTGTTTTTCTAGGAATTTGTGCATTTTCTGGGTTATTCAATTTTGGGTCTTATGGTGGTTCATAGTATTCTCTTATAATTTATTTCTGTACAATCTCTAGTAATGTCCTCATCTTTATTTCTGATTTCAGTAAGTTGAGGGGCGTTTTTTATTAGTTCATCTAGCTATAGATGTGTCAATTTTATTGATTTCTTTTTCAAAGAACCAAGTTTTGGTTTCACTGATTTTCTCTATTTTTTTTTCTGATTTTATTTCATTTATCTCTGCTCCGATCTTTATTATTTTCTCCCTTCTGCTTGCTTTGGGTTTAGCAAAACCTTCTTCTTCTAGTTTCTTAAGTTGTAAAGTTAGGTTTTTGATTGAGATCTTTCTTGTTTTTCAAATGTGAGCATTTATAGCTATAAATTTTCAAAAGCACTGCTTCTGCTACATCCCATAAGTCATAATATTTTGTGTTTTCATTTTCAAGTATTTTCTAATTTTACTTGTGATTTCTTCTTCGATTCATTGGTTGTTTAAGAGTTTATTGTCTAGACTTCTGGTCAAGATGGCAGAGTTGGGAAACACTGTGCTCGCCTCCTCCCATGACCACATCAAAATTGCAACTAAATTATAGAACAACTACCCTTGAGAACCACCTGAAGATTAGCTTAACAGAAATCCTATAACTAAGGATATACAGAAGAAACCATGTCGAGACTGGTAGGAGGGGCAGAGCCAGGGAATGGTCTGGCCCCACACGCATAGTGTGGCAATTAAGAATCAGGAGGGATATCTCAGCTGTGGAGGTTCCCCCTTCCTTGAGGGCCGAGGAGTTCCAGCCCCACACCAGGTTCCCCAGTCCAGGGTTCCAGTGCCAGGAAGAGATGCCCCCATAACTTCCAGCTGTGAAAACCAACAGAGATTGTGGCTGAGTGACACAGAGGGCTGCTGAGTCCCAGGCATTCATCTTAACGGGCCAGCACACAGGCTTACGGCTGATGGACTAACTCACTCTGAATTACAGTGCTGGGGCAGCAGCTTGGAAGCTGCCAGGGACCCACAAGGAGGAACTAAATTGTCTAGCTTCAGGATGAGGCCTGGAGGGACAGCTTTCTCCCAGACAGAAGTGTTGGTAGGAGCCAATGTTGCTTTGTTGAGCCCTCCCCGCCACACTCTGCAGACACAAGTGGGTGCTAAGTCTGAGTCTCCATCAATCTAGGTAACACTATTTACTCCACCTTAGTGACTCCCTGAGACACCACCTCACCTAAATGTCAGACCACACAAACCTTTTCCAGTGACTTTTCTATACAAAGAGAGTGTCTTGGCTCATGCAGACTTTCCTAAAAATCTCTCAAAGTTTCACAAATTCAAACAAGCAGTGTCTGTCCTCAGTGTGCCCTGTTCCTCTTGCTAAGCAGCTTCAAGCCAGGCACTAGTGGCAGCCAGCCTCACTTGGCAGCTCAGCTTCTCCCAGGCACTTCCAAACCCAGCGCAAGTGGCAAATATCTGCAGATCAATTTGTAGCTCATAACAGGAGGCCAAAGCAGGGCATAGACAGTGGCTTACCTTGGACTTCACTATAGCCCATCCCCAAGAAGCTCTAGAACCAACATACCTGATGGCCATTTTTAGACCACACCAGAGCACCACTCAACCACCTCCACAAACAACATACTCAACGGGCAGACTTGACAGGTGCCAGAGCCCTGCTAAAGCAAATCTTGCTCCATAAAAGTCAGCCCCTGCACAACAGCTCCTCCACTGTAGTCCTCACAACAAATCAGCCTGAGGGTCAATCCCTCCCAATGATGTGACAACAGCAATCAAGACTCAAATACAACAGGAGGGCACACACAACTCACACAAAGGACACATCTTGAGCATCCAGCTCAGGTGACCAGGGAGAATGCACCACTAGACCCCACAGGACACCTAGTACATAAAGCCAAGACTGGGAGATATAGCAGCTCTATCTACCAAGAGTGGGAGATATAGCAGATCTATCTACCAAGACTGGGAGATATAACAGCTCTACCTACCATGTTGTCCCCAAAAATAAGACCTAGCTAGACAATCAGCTCTAATGCATCTTTTGGAGTGAAAATTAATATAAGACCCGGTATTATATTATATATTATATTATATTATATTATATTATATTATATTATATTATATTATATTATATTATATTATATTATATTATATTATATTATATTGACCCAATCTTATATTATAGTAAAAGAAGACCGTGTCTTATATTAATGTTTGCTCCAAAAGATGCATTAGAGCTGATTGTCCAGCTAGGTCTTATTTTCGGGGAAACACAGTAGTAAAAAAATACAGGGAGGCAGCCAAGATAATGAGACAAAGAAATATATCCCAAATGAAAGAATAAAACAAAGCTCCAGAAAAATAACTAAACAAAATAGAGTCAAGCAATCTACTGGATGCAGGGTTCAAAATACTGATGATAAAGATGTTCAATGATCTTGGTGAGAATAAAGAGATAGGAAACATAAACATAGAGATAGAAAACAAAAAGAGAATGAGTCAGAAATGAAGACTACAATAACTGAAATAAAGAATACATTAGAGGGAATCAACAGTAGATTAGATAAAGCAGAAGATTGAATCTATTTGGAAGTTAAGTAGCAGAAAACAAAGGCTATAATAAGAGACAAAGAACAACCCAGTAATTCCACTTCTGGGTATTTATACAAAGAAACCCAAAACACTAATTCGAAAAGACACATTCATCCATATGTTCATTACAGCATTATTTACAATAGCCAAGATATGGAAGCAACCTAAGTGTTCATCAATACATGAATGGATAAAGAAGAAGTGGTACATATAGGCAGTGGAATATTATTCAGCCATAAAATAGAATGAAATCTTGCCATCTGCAACAATACGGATGTACCTAGAGGGTATTATATTCAGTGAAATAGGTCAGACAGAGAAAGGAAAATACCATATGATTTCACTCAAATGTGGAAAGTAGAAAACAAAATAAGCAAACAAACAGAAACAAACTCATAGACATAGAGAACATTTTGATGGTTGTCAGATGGGAAGGAGTTCAGGGAGATAGGTGAAAAAAGGGGAAGAGATTAAGAACTACAATTTGGTAGTTACAAAATAGTCATTGGTTGTAAAGTATAGCATAGGAAATATAGTCAATAACATTGCAACAACTATGTATGGTGCCAGATGGATAATAGATTTATTGAGGTGATCACTTCATTAATTATACAAAAATTTCTAATCGCTATGCTCTATACCTGAAACTAATATATTACATGTCAACTGTAATTGAAAAATAAAGAATTATTTTTTTTTAAAAGATTTCATTATATAATTTCCACAATTTTGGGAATTTTCCAGTTTTACTTGTTTTATTGAATTCAAATGTGTCCTGTTGTAGCTGGAGAAGATATTTTGTATGACAACTACATTTTTTTAATCTATTGAAACTTCATTTGTGACCCAACATATACTCTATTCTGGAAAATGCCCCATGTGCACTTAAGAAGAGTGTCCATGCTTTTGTTATTAGGTAGAGTGTTCTATATATGCTGTGAGATCTAGGTGGTTCTTGTGTTATTTATGTCATCTATTTCCTTACTTATCTTTGGTCTTATTCTATTCATTATTCAGAGTGAGGTACTGAAGTCTCCAACTATTAGTGTAGAACCTTCTGTTTCTCCCTTCAATTCTGTCTTTTGTTTTTGCTTCATATACTTTGATGGTTTATCATTAAGTGTGTAAATATTTATAATTGTTATATCTTCTTGCTGTAATGAAACTTTCATAAATATGTAATTTCCTTCTTTTTCTCTTATAAACTTTTTTGATTTAAAGTCTATTGTGTCGGAATGCATTTTCATTTTTTATAATTTTCCTTATGCAACTTCTCTCCAAAACTAAATATAATCCATGATACTCAATCCTGTGTATTTCCAGCACCTGTTCATTGAATGAATAAATGAATAATGTACAAATGCAAATAGCTTCACATTCAGAATGCAGCAATATATGCAAAGAAGGCAAAAGCAACAGTGGGAAAACATGGGAGTCAGCAAATAGTTCAGAGATCTTGAAATTTAGGACTTGCTGTCATATTTAAATATATCTTTATGTCTTTGCGTGAGTAAGCTATTTAACTGCATTTAAAAATAATCAATTCTTCAGGATACACAAAAAGCCATACTCAATTGAATTTTCCATATACGAACCTTTGAAACATCTTCCTCTAAGTAGAAAGGAATGCTTTTGAAACAAACTATTTCAGAAATTACATAGACCAGATGGAAACAATTGAGATGTCAGGCCATGCTAGTCTATTGTCTTTCCCAATTGGTTTCAGTTTGTTAGTGTAGTTGTATAACTTTAAAAAGAAAAACAAAAAACCTCTATAATACTTTTTAATAATGGACTCCGCTAGCAACCAAAGTGACTTCTGGAACATCAAATTAGCTTTTATGATAAATATTGCCATGAAACCAGTAATTAGTTTCTAATGATCCTGCATTTTTCATCGGCTGTAAAGCCATAAACAGATGAAGATTTTGGCTCCTTGGCAAACTCTTTTTGACAGAGATACCTGGGTAAGGGAAAAAAAAAGTCTTTTTGAGGTGCCTCAGGCCGTAGAAATCTGGCAAGGAGCTCCTGCACTGGGACACACAGCAATTTATTCACCAATATTTTTAACTCTCTGCAAAATTGTGGCTGTAAGCATTGCAGGTCAAGCTAATGAGTGAGTTTTTTTCTGATTTAATCCTAAAGAAAGAGAAAAAAGACTATTGGGTCTGTAAGATCTGACTTGATCCGCAAAACAGAAGAAAGCTAAAGCAGTAAAGAGTAAGCCCTATGAAAGCAATGGATGCATGTCCTATTCCTTACTTAGATTTTATTTGCTAAACAGGGATGCAAAAAAAACAACAACAAACAAACAAACAGAAAACTTATAATGATTTATTTGTTCATTTCATGCATCAGATAATTGGAGGATATTCTCCATGCTCAATACTGGCTTAGTTGCTAGTATACAAACCTGAATTATATACTGTCCTGGCTCTTGCAAAGTTCATAATTTAGTTGTTGAGTTAGGAGGTAGGAAAGAGGGGTAAATAAAGCAATCAATGCAATACGTCCTATGCCATAATAGAATTCTCTCCAAGCGTTATGGGGGCAGAAGGAAAGAGACACAACCTCTGTCATGGGTATTAGGAAGACTATAAGGAGAAAGGGAATTTACCATTGAAAACATCTTAATGGATGAGTAGGAATATTTAGGCAAAGGAAATTTAAGGTGAGCTTAAATGAGACTAAAAGGACACATTGCTGAAGGGAATAGCAAGTGCTCTAGTGGCGAGAGCAAGGGATGGATATAAGAGTGCGGTAGAAAGTAAGTTTGGACATGAAGTTTAGCAGTGTCCATTCAGCAAAAAGGCTGACCAGTAGGTATTGCAACATAAATATTAATGAGTATTCCATAAATGATCTGAGAAGTAGTCATTGAAAGCTGAGCCAACTCATGCTTTGCTTTTAAAATGTAAAATATTCCAAATTCTTAATAACATCTCACTCAGAAATCTCTTTTATAGCATTAACTTCTCACTAACATAACAGTCTTGGCAGTATAGGAGAGACCGTGAAAGAAAAAAAACCACATAAATAAACAGACAAACAAAAATACTGATTAGAAATCATAGAACTCTAAGTATATTTCTCCTTCTAATCTGTTCTGCTTTCTGCATGCTATTAAACCTTGCTGAATCTCAATTTCTTCAATTGTAATGTGAATTAGATCAGGAGTTTTTAATCTGGGTTCTGTGATGAGCTTTAGAGGGTTTCTAGATACCCGGAAATGTTGTATGTATGTGCATCATCCTGCAAGACGGTCCACGGTTTTTATCAGCCTTTCAAAAGTTCAGTGACCTCAAAACAAACAAACAAACAAAAAAAACAAATAAAAAAAACCCCACTGCATTAAATTTTCTTTAACATCAGCTCAAAACTTCTGTGGTTCTCTAAATCTACATTTACTATAAAGCCTTGGTTGTAGGTTGCCATATCATCAACTTTTATAAAACTAGTAGACTAGTCATTTTTAAAAAGAGTGCAACAACATGAGTGTCTCTCAATTGTGTAGTATCAGGTACGTGAACCAAGTAACTTGCTGAAGACGACACAAAGATAGGGAGAATTTATAATTTATCATCCACACCAGGACAGTTTAAGAGTAAACAACGATGTTCTCTGATGGGGTTCCAGGGCAGCGTGCTTAAATAAGAACTGTCCTAGGTAAACCCAACTGTATGGTCTTTCTACACAAGGAGCAAATTCTACTGGTTACCAATTGAATACCAATTCTACTCAAAATTTGAGTCAGTTCTCGAGGTTCGTATGACTATTTCCATATTGATGAGGTTTGTATTGGCCATGGAAATGCCCAAGATTGATAGGTTGTGAGGTCTTATTCTATTTGGAGCAACTAAAAACTGAGGGCCCTTAACAAAAGGACAGGTTGTTATTGAAGATCTCAGATGGGAGTTGGAGGGATGTATCCAGGAGAATGCTAGTGGGCCACCCGGCAGTCCCTACAGGGTGGTAGAGCTTCCCTGCGACCACCTCCAGGGTTTAGTATTCATTTGATAGCTTTGAAAACCAGATTCATTAGTGGATCCAGAAGTGATGGGACTTTACTGCAAAGGATATAAAGTCATGATTCACAGAAGACACTCAAAGGGCCAATCAATAATACAGGAAAAATTACCCTCACTAGTAATCAGTACAGTGTGAATCAAAGCAACAAGGTGACAGCACTTTTTGCTAATAAGATTGGCAAAACTTAAAACTATTGGCTCTAGCTAATACTGGAAAAAGGAGTGCAATACCTTAAATCTATATGCCTCTGTACTTTTAAACTTATTGTACTGATGCATTTTGTAATTTGGAAAAACTCAGTTAAAAGTTAAAAAACAAAACAAAACAAAAATGAAGAACAGACAAGAGCAAAAGAGAAAATAGAGGCAGAGGTAGAGAAAAACAGTATGAAGGGGGCCAAAGCAACAGCGTGAAATCTTTGGAAAGCGTGAGCAGACAGAAAACTGCCAGTGACAGAGTAGTCACAGAATCTTTAAGAACACGAACATATACAATCCAGTTTTAAGTGTTTTCATGTCTCTGATATAAAACCTCTCTTTCTCACCAAAACTTTAGTCAAGTCTGCCACTCACAAAGGTCTTGTGCAGTTGTCCTTAAAGTAGTGGGAACTGCAAAGAGAAGCCCCAGATTGGACACAGAGCAGGGTCAAGAGGTGAAAAGGGGCAAAAGCTCTCAGAGCCAGAATGACTATAAGAACTCAGACTCCTGGGGATTTACTGAAATCTTGCAGAAAGTTTTGCAGTCACCACAAAACATAGGAGAGGGAATTTGTGGCAATTTCATCTAAATCTCGAAAACCCGAACGACACCAGCTGATATCTTAGTGACAACTGGTTAAGAATTTCACTAGACCCTGTTCCACGTTGGCCTGGGAGACGCTGTCTCTTTCAGATGATTTTATTAATCATTGCTTTAATCTGTTATATTGAAATTCTATTTTAATTCTCAGAGGGTGATCTTATTTCCAAGGCCTTGGGCTATACCTCCCAATTGTATCCATGTATCAACCATGAGTAAGGAGTGCAAACATTTGCCATACCTAATAGCTTTTATTCTCTGTTCCCTGTAAGGCCAAAATATCTGGTAAATTAATAAGGTTACTTAAGGTGCAAATCTCACTGGTACTTTCAGTTATTATTTGGACCTTTAAACTTTGCAAATGGAAACAATACCTGGTGTGAATATAGCATCTACCTGTGGTACACATAGTAATTTGGCATATTTCTTAGTTGATCTGTAACAGGATTATACTGCAGGTGTACTGCAGGATACTAGGGGTAGAAAAGGAAGGCAATGCTGTGCCTGCTTTCAAGCAGTTAACAATCCATAGTTAGAGAGATGACATCCCAGTCACCCAGAGTGCTACAGCACAATAGGTGCAACCAGGGCCCAGGAATCCAGCTTACAGGGGGACCAACCTTAGTCGGGCTGGGCTGGCTGATGCTCTTTGTTGGATACGCTCCACTGGCCCTCACCTGCCCTGCTCTACTCTCCACCCTTTTCTATACTTCTGCAGACCGACCCTTACAGTCTGTATCACCCAACCTCGTTGCCCTCTGGTTCCTGGTCAGGTTCCTATGGGAGGCATGTTCAGGAGACTGGCAGGTAGAAAGAGGGAGAGGTCTGGTGTTTCTTCTCTGCTTCCTCTATCCTTTGGCACCACAGTCCTGGCAGAAGCTGCATCTCCCTTCCCTGTGGCTTCTCTCCATGGCTCAAGTTCTCCACGGGGCCCCAGTAACACCATATCTCCTCCTTGTTCCCTCAGACCTAGGGGTGGTAAAAGCTTCTAGCATCTTCACACTCTGGCGTCTCTGGTGGTTTCTCTCAACATGTTCACATCTGTCAGTAGTGTCTACACAAAACCTCTTCTGTTCAACCATCTGAGTAGAAATCCTGACAGACCTTGATTTGATCCATGTTGAAACAAAGATGTATTTCTCACCTGCACTGTATGTCCATTGTGGGTTAGCAGGCAGCTCTGCTCTGAGTCTAAGGCTGGCGACACTCTGAAGTGGCAACATGGAAGCATGAGGCTTCCCCAACTGAGAGAAAGCTGAAAGATCTAAAATGCTTTGGCCAGGAAGTAACACATATCCTTTCTTCTCATAATCCATTGGCCACTAAAGGTCACGTCTCTGGCCCCACTTGATTGCAGGCAGCTGGGAAATGTGGAGGAGTACATGGGTATTTGACGACCAATAAATGTCCCTCCTGACCCCAGGGCTAAAGGAAGATGTGGCCATCACCACTCCGAAGGGAGTTGCAATAGTTTAAAGCAAATCTTCAGGGAATTGGAGAAATATGGTTCAGAAATCTACAACATTGTAACCGTGTTCATGAACACGTTTCCATGTGTTCATATGAGATATACGATAACTCCAGCTGTCAATAACTGGTAATGATAGCTTCTACAAAATCACTTTCCAGAGCTGTGGGTTTGGTGGATTTTGAATTTTTGAAGATGATACTAGGAGCTTGCTTAATATTCCTGGGAGGCTTTACCTCTCGAAAATAAACATCCCTACCTTTGTAATTTTGCCTGGGAATGGACCTGATTATATTCTTTCAGTTATTATTCTCACCAACTACTACAACTCTTTGGGGGGTGATAATCCTGGCTAGAGACAGGTACAGTAGGCCTGAGATGACTTTATGTAATGGAGAAACTATCCCTATAGACTCATATCTTCTCTCTACCCCCAAGAATCCACCTAAAGGAACAGAATTAAGTACACTCTGTTTTCTCCAAAACAAGAGATTTGAGTTCAGCACAGCAGTTATAATTGTGGAATCTCAGATATTCATGCAATTATTCAGCAAATATTTAGTGAGCATCCATTAAGTGTCAAATGCCAGGTAAAGCTTTAGATATGGAAAATAGAGCAGTAAACAGTCCTCTCTTCCTTGACTTCCTGGGGAAGATGGGCATTAGGTAATGAATTGTGCAATAATTTTTTGGGTTACAAATGTGACAAGAGCAACAAGAAAAAAGATGCAGAATGGGATGAGAAAGATACGACGGCCTCCCCAAGATCAGGATGTCAGTGAGATGGTGGAAAGGAACATGGGTGACTTCTAGCTTGAAATGGCTTTCAAGAGGCTAGGGAGGGGAGGAGACAGTAAGAGTTGAGGTCATCTTATCTGTCCAGGATATCTGATTTAGAAAAATATCTAACTTCAGCATCTAAAGCCTAAGCCTTATCAGTTAGTTACTAGTTTCCCAAAATGGAAAAACAGGATTCTAGCAATTTCAAGGCCAAAGTCTAGACCTCCTAACAAATGTGGGAAGTGTTCCCTCTTGAACTGAGCTGTGTCCATCTCCACTAGGGCAGGTCCAGCATGTTGGACTGGCTGGCGGGACAGCCCACCAAAAATTTACTTGCCTGAGAGACCCAGTCACTAGCCTTCTGAAAAGACTTCTAAATAGAAGAGGAACTCAGACAGACAAGGGTGTTTTTTCCCCCCAATAATAAATCTTCCATCATTGGAATAGAGAGGTGAGCATTTAGCAGAAAGGAGGGCTATAAATAAAAACTAAAACTTTTATTTTTATTTTTTACCAAAAGCTTTAACCAGGGCACTTGTAGATCCATGTATGGCAAAGCATCATGCAAAAAGGAAGAGAGGTATCCTGCTTTTCTAAAGTGGGGACAGGGTAGAGCACAGCCAGGCATTGAGAGGTTCAAGCCCAGCAGCCATGGCAGAGCCCCATGGCGCCAGTGCCCGTTGGGGCTACTCATCTGCTGCCGAAATCATTGACAAGGCAGGATCACACTTCTTGGCAGGCAGCGGAAGTCTCGGCAGCAGACACCAGTGAAGGGGGCCAGAGCAGATAAGAAAAAAAATTGATGGACACCACCTGGTAGCTGACAGTAGTTATTCATGAGCACATGAGCGAACCCCCTGAGAACTCCCAGGAATAATTTGAAGGGACTTTGTGAGGTGTTGGATAACCTGCAATACATAGTGAACACTGCAAATGCCAGCACAACACAGGCAATTACAAGATAAGAAAGTGGAGGATACTTTCTTAGGTAACTTTACAAAGCACCTTTCGGTCAGAATTGTGGACTGATAGGGTTTCAGCTATCCACACACCTACTGAAAAGACAAAAATCGGCAAGCCAGAATTTTCAAATCAATTTTTGGAGTGTCAGGGGAAATTTTCTACTATAGAAGGCGAAGAAAACCAAATGACAGAGAGAAACCAATCAAAAAAATCTAAAAAGAGAGAGAGACAGAGAGAGAGACAGACAGAGAGAGAGAAAGAGAGAGAGAGAGAGAGAGAGAGAGAGAGAGACTGTAGAAGCAACCATAAGAAAGGTCAGACACCAGAATTTAAGAAATTAAGGAATTTAAGGAGAGAAGTCAGCCAACAAAGACAATGAACTTTAGCTGACCCATTTTTAACCAGCTCGTGGATCTAGCAGGAAGACTGAAAATGGGAAGAAAGGCCGAAAGACAAAGGAATTGGGAGGAGCTGGATGCTCTTCAAGCAAACAGACCTGCAGGCACCGGGACAAGCCAGACCAAGGTGTGAGGGGACCGGAAGACAGTGAGATGCCAAGTTGGCTGCACGCGGATCCCTGCAGAGAGCTCAGAGGTAAATGGGGCCAGATTGCTACCAAGGAGCTTAAAGAAATAGCATGATTATATGGGGACAAGACAGACAGAGAGACAGAGAGAGAGGGAGATTTACAAAAAAGAAAAAAAGAAAAAAAAGCTTACTCTAAAAAAGCTCAGCTGAGACACTTCAAACGTGGACCAAGTCCCAGGCAGCATGAGATAGGAAGAAATCTGAGTCCCGTTCCCACCCACTCCAGCACCATGGAAGTGGGGTGAGGCTTGTTGCTCTGGAGACCAGGAAACGGACCCCCTTCACTGGCTGTCTGCAAGCATCAACTCATTTCTTGGGCACAAGTCTCTCCCTGCCCTTCTGAATGTCAGAGTTCTTAACTGCCAGCAACAGAAATCAACTCTGCTCAGTTAAACACAAAGTTTTGTTTGTAAGATACTAATTAGTGCACAGGAACACTAGAACACCTGGAGAACCACGATGGGGGATTATGTCTAAAATCCCACCACAGAACTCTTTCGAGAGGAAGCCCCTGCTGCCCCCACCAGGCCCAGACGCTGCAGCCAGTCCTGCCAAGATGCCAACCCTGCTGGCATGAGCTTCACTGCCTCATTGGCACCAGGAATCCCAGCACCCTGGAATCACAGAAAGGGTCTGCAAGGACCCCTGACTCCAGAATGGACAGTGTCTGTGTCCTAGCCCCAGGGGAAACTGGGAAAGCAAGCGTTTGCCATTTTCAACTTCAGTTATAGAAAGCAGCTCTGCCTCCCAGAAAAACCCATAGGTGGTGGCTCCCCAAACAGAGGACTGGGTTTCAGAGGGGCAGAAAGGAAGGAGTGCCCACCACAGTGACACTCAGCCTGATGAGCAGCTTCATTTGTGGCAGGAAAGGTCTTATTCCTGCTGTCGTTTACTGGACCCCGGCTTGCACGCCTACTCTGCACCTATTCACCCCAGTACTTAACACTTCTCCTCACCTGCACACAGTTTGGAGGGAGGCCTTAGAGGCAGCTGAGCAGGTCTCCTGCTGTCATCAGGAGGATGCAGGGAGAGCGAGGGAGGGAAAGGGAAAGCGAGGGAGAGAGGAGGAGGGAAGCTGTGCCCAGGAGGGCCCATGGCTTCTGCCCTCCTTAGCTTGAAGGGAAAGAAACAGGCTCTGTGAACATTCCCCAAAGTACAACTGCCCATCTGTTACACTTGGATGTAATGGGGGTGTTCTTTTTTTTTTTTCTTTAATCATTTTGCTACATTTTACTGGTAGCTTCCATGCTGTTTAAGCAGGTAATCATCTATTCCTTAAAAACCCTGGCACGATTTATCAGAGAGTCTGCTTGGCTTTCTAATGAGTGATCATAATAGCTGTGCTTGCTGGTGGCTCCTTTTTTTTTCATTTTCAGATTTATCAAGGTCTGATTTAATTGCCATAAACAAGGAAAAACAAGATCAAATTAACAGATGAAATCATAGGGTTTGGAGCTGATACATATTAATGAGCTCTTATTTTTGTGATCTGGCTAATAATGACCCCAGACCTTGATAAAATTAGCCGAAAGGAAAACAAACATATCAGAGCGCTGCAGTGCTTGGATGCTTCTAGTCTGGGAAGGCACCAGATGCAGAGGAAGAGTCCTCGGTGAGCCAGAGAGAGCGGGAGTGGGGTCTGCAGGACAAACAACCTCCCTCGCCCTGAGCCTGTGTCCCCTTTGGGCTAGACGGTGCCTGCCTGTCCTGTGAGTGGCCCAGCTTCGTCCACTCCCCACACCTCCCAAACCCTTGAGCCAGCCCCCATTGGCAGTGCTCCAATCTGCGAAATCAGAGACAATATAAGCCACTCCTCGTGGAATTCTCTTCAGTCCTTTTAACAGGCTTGAAGTATTTTACATCCATAGGAAAACCACCTTTGAATTAGTGGTTTTGTTCTCTGAATTGTGCTTTGTATTTGCTCTAATCAAATTCCCTCTCACCCAGATAAGCATTAAATGTGGATCACATCAGAGGCAAACACTTGCAACTCCCAGCCTGCTCTTCTCGGGGAGGAGAACTTGCCTTTGTTATGGAAATGTTTCTCCGGAGTGAGCTGACTCTGGGAAGCAGGCACCAGCCAAAACTCACCCCTCCCGTCCTGTGTTTCTGCATTGCTTTAAGACTGGGTGACTTTAGCAAGGAGTCTTCTGGGAATGAAAGTTCTATCTCTACAGAAACACATGATCAGATTTTTAAGCAAGCACCTGGACAGCAGTACTGCAAGGCAGTTAAGGATGCCAGCTTAGAGTCTGGGAAATGGGGTCCACCTCCCTGTCCTACCATCTCCAGGTAAGTAATTTAACTCCACTAGGCCTCACTTTCTCCATCTGTACAATGGAGGTAGTGAAAATACTTACCCCAAGGATTGTTGACAATTGAACAGAGGTAATGTATATAAAGTGTACAAAACAGTTCCTAATACAAAGTATGTACTCAAATTTTTCTTATTTCACTGCACAAGTTTTCCCCCCATTTTATTATTAAATCTCAAAGTAAATATTCTTGAAATAAGCTTCTACATTCCCGTTGATGGTGAAAAGCAGTGGTTCCTCAGAAGTGGGGTCCTCAGACTAGCAGCATCAGTATCTTATTAGAGAACGTGCTAGACGAGAAAATTCTCAGATCCTATACCAGACCCACTAAAGGAGAAATTCCAAGCGTGGGGCTCAGCAAGGTGCATTTTCACTAGCCTTGCAGGTCGTTCTGATGTATTCAAGCTTGAGAACCACAGGTATAAGTAGATGGTATAGGAAATCTCTCTTAGAGGAAATATTACGCTATAAATGTCACCTACCCAAATCTCTGCTTTTTAATTTGTTGGCTATTCACATTTATATTTACTGGGTTGGCATTTACAAAAGTGACTTCAGTTGGTATCCAGTAAAATTTATATAAAACCTAGCAAGCCTGAAAGTGAAATGAGACATGTTTTGCTTCCTTCACTGTGAGCTTTTCCAAAAGCAACTTTCAGACAGAGTTAAAACTTTGTGTGTTCATCTAGGTATCCGAGAAAAGAATCACTGAATCACAGCTCCAGTAGTAGAGGGGAGTCTTCAGATAAATCAAGGAGACAAGAAGCTACCTTCTCATGACTCTCTTGGGACTTGGAACAGACAAAAGAGAAAAAGCTATGGAAAATTTAAATCTTTTTATCGCAAATGTTCCAGACAATGGTAAAGATAAACACCGGGGCTATGGCAATTGTTTTTAAATAATAAAACCACATTTTAAGGTTATAGAACTTTTGTCGGTTTACCTGCGAAAAGATAGGTCTTTATTAATAGATTAAATTCTCCAGTCAGGACTCAAAATGTAAAAGTTTATTATATATATATTCCTGGAATATTTTAGGTTCTACAGAAGAAGATTTGCAATCTGCAGTCTTGAGAACCAGCAATTTGCCTTAGGCCATGATTTTGATCTAAATATGCTCTAATTATGAGTCTTTTGTTTTAGAGGTTGTGTTATTATTACTCTTAATATAATAAGTGAGTATTTATCTTAATAATTAGGCAAAACTAATGCTTGTTTCTATTCCCAGAAAGTGTCATGGAGCCTGAGGCAGCCAGTGCCACTTTGGGGCTATCTGCATATTTTACATCTTGAATTACTTGTACCCAACACTTACAGCAAAAATTTCTTTCAGAAATGTTTGGCCACGATTACACCAGGGTCTGACATCTGTCAATTCTATTACACTCTATAAGCTGTGACTGCTTTATGGAAGCAAACTGTGGCCTGTGGAATGGATCGTGTTACTGAAGAGTCGCATCTCTTGGATTTAGAATCCTTTAAAGATTAGAATTCCCCTGGATTGCAGGACAATGTGTGTAAAAGCTAGGTAAGAATAACATTTATATGTTAGCTGAAAGCATTATCCTTCTTCCTTCCCTGATGATTTTCATCTGTAGCCGGACTATTGTGCTAGCTTAATTTCTCTCCTCATATTTTGAATTTTTTTTTCATTTCAATTTTTAATATTATAACTATATGAGCATAGTTAGGGTCCAACACATCATGCTGAATATATAAATTAATACATGGCTAAGCTTTTATTAATTGGGAAATCCTTTCAATTTGGGGCTTTAAAAGTTATTTTGAAAAAAACAAAAACAGAGGCAGTGCTAGCTAACATAGATAGCCATTAGCCACTGGGCAGCTATATTCTCTCCAGTCCCTAAGACCCTGGAGGATAAGAATTAGGCTGAAGAAAACACATCAAATAGGCCATGTAGGCCCTTTTAGTCAATAGCAGTAGAAAGTAAAAAAAACAACCAGGTGAAGAGTGATGAGTTATTAATGATAAACAAAAAAATGCGACATAGGGCTGTAGATTGTATCTTTCCACAAGACTGATTTAAGGAGACAAAAACTGAAAAAATGTAAATTCTCTGACAGCCTTCCCCCTCTACAAACCTTTAGCTCTTTTCTTCCTTTTGTTAGACCTAAGAGGCAGGAAAATGCAGTTAGCATTTAAGTATAGGGGTTGTAGACTCATATAGACATGGACCCAAGTCTTGGTTTGTTCTGTCAATTACCAGCTGTGCTACTTTGGGCAAGTCACTCGACTTTTCTAGGCTTCCATTCTGTCATCAGTCAAGTTGAGATAATAGCAAGTCCCCATGTGAGAAATAAATAAGGAACGGCTTGGCACAGAGTAAGCCCTCAATTCTTCTCATTCTGCAGGGTCTTGCTCTCAGCTAAGTTATGAACAAAGTAAACAGAGTGAGCCATGGCAGCAAGGAAGCAAGGGAGGTGGGGTGGCCCCCAGATAGAAGTTCTGAGCAGAGATTTGCTGAGTGCATCTGTTTTTCACCATAACCTTATTGTATAAATTTCTGGATATATTGTTCTCTTCTTTTCTACACCATGAAGGCTGTAATAGGCAGAAAATGGCACACACACACATACACACACACACACACACACACACACACACACACCCGAGAGATCCATGTCCTTATCCCCAGTGACTATGTCACCTTATGTGGCAAAAAGGACTTCACAGATGTGATTAAATTAAGGATTTTGAGATGGTGAGATTATTCTGGAATATCTGGGTGAACCCAATGAAGTCACAAGGGCTTCTTACAAGAGGGAAACAAGTGTCAGTGTCAGAGAAGTGGGACAACAGAAACAGAGCGAGATCTGAAGATGCTATGCTGCAGGGTTTGAAGAGGGAGGAATGGCCCACCAGCAAAAGAACGTGGGCAGCCTCTTGAAGGTGTGAGAGGCTAAGGGAATATATTCTCCCCTAGATCCTCCAAAGGGAAAGCAGTCTTGCCGACACCTCAGTTGTAGCCAAGTGAGACCAATTCCCGACTTACGACCTCTAGAACTGTAAGGTAATCGATTTGTGTTGTTTTGAGCCACCAAGTTTGTGGTAATTTGTTACAGCAGCGATAGGAAACTAACAAAATTGTATATTGTTGAGTAATTCTACATTGCTATAAGGAACTACAAACAAAAACAACTCTCTGCCCAGCATAACCAACAGACTGATCTGTTAATTCTAGCACTTTCATAGACTGGCCTTCAAAGAAGATGTAGTGAAAGCAAATTTTTATTTAAAAGTGAGCATGATTCACTCGGGAGAAATAATCATGTATCAGAGGAGAGAACTAATTGATTGGGGTTCATTTTAATATGGGGGAGGAGGGTTGAGTTGGTATTAAATTTCAGTTTTTATATCATTTTCGATGAGGAGAGAGTGGTGCTCAAGGAGGAAGTTGCTAGAACACAGCCAAGCCCTGTCTGTCATTCAGCCTTCAAACAACATGTCAGAATGGGTTGAAAAACTCCAACACAGAAAAAGCTGAGGAAAATCATCTCAATTTCAGGCTATAATTCAATCCCCAATGACGGCAGCACACTGCAATTGCCTAGTTACCTGTGTCATAGCTCTGTCGCATTCTCACTATCCTTTTGCCTCATTTTGAATACATCTTTACTCTTCTACCTGGATCAGAGTCACCTGATTGCCACAGGCTTTCATTACTTACCCACACTTTTCATTTTAAGTTTTGTGTTTCCAAGGGGAAATAAAGCTTTGCCAGAGACATAAATTCGAACCCTCAGACTAGGTCAATACAAAATTGATGGATTGCAAATTGAGACCTGGGTAATAAATTTAATCCCTAAATAAGTGATCAGATTCAGTTCTTGCACAATAAGGAAAAAAATGAATCTACAAAGCACAAGATTATGGATCAATTTTCTTCATCAGAAACAACCACAAACTATCAAATTGTAGCCCATAAAAATAAAAATAAATTTTATAGATTATGAATTATCCCATCTATATCAGATTGCCCAGCATCTGGTGGGCCCTCAGTCAACCTGTGTTGGTGTGTTTTGTAAAATCTTTTTCAAAGGGCAGTGACTCATAACTGATAAAACGGGCACAGGTTCACTAGAAAACCTCAAAGATCATGGTGACGTTACACACATTTACTTAACAAATATGTAGCAAGAACCCATTACATGTTCTGTGGGGACACTTTAAGCTACAAGTCACATCTGGAGACTCTCTCTGCCTCTTAACAGTCTTTTCCACTCTTCATCCTAATTCTATAAATTCTAAGTGATAGCAAACTCCCTCACAGTTCACTCTCTCTGCAAACCTCTCCATGTGTGAGACAGCTTCTTCTCAGTCATCTGTGATGGTGTTTGAAGTTCACGGAAACTCTACTCTCAGGGAAAAAAGAGCAAAGTGGGCTCCCAGTCACTGCAGAGAATGGGAGACCCACAGGAGGCCGTCTCCCGCACCCACCCCATCTGCTGGTCTTCACTGCTACCCCACCTCAGATTCCAAAGAAAGATCCAGTTGGTGGTTATGTGCAGATTTGCCTGGGCCTGGAAGAGGTTCTGGGCAAATGGAAGACGGCCTGGCTTCAGAAATATCTTCCAGACTGTAGCTATTAGGGCTTTCGCATCAAGAAACAAGGGAGGAAAGGAAAAGCAAAAAAATAGATTGGGGTAGGTGGGGACTGGATGGGATTTGTTCAAGACCAGATTTAAAACATTCTGCTTTTTTTTGAAACAACTCACTTTGTAATCATTGCCTTGGCATCTGGCCCTCTCTCATTTAACCTCATCTGCCTGACTTTAAATTCATGGAACAGATTTTCACTGCCTTGGACTCCAAGCAGTTGGCTGGTGGAGTGTTCTTGGATGTTACCAAAAAAAGGCATTTGATACCATTAATCATATTGCCATATGTAATAAATTGGCTGCCTATGGTACATCGCCTAAAATTGTCACATGGTTCCAATCAAAGCTCTGCCAACGGAAAGTGGTTATTGGAAACTCTGACTCTCCCTTTCAAGCACGCCTTGTCCGTGTCCCATGGGCCCCTGCTGTTTGCGCCACATGTTAATGCCCTTCTGGCTCATCATCTGCACAAAGGCCGGCCCTTCCGAGGATGCACATGTCTGGGACTGCTGCTCTACCTGGGCAATAACCTGTGTGGTATCAGTCACATCATGACGGTCAGCCTTTGACAGCTAGACACGTGAAGGCTAATCCCGTACGTGACTTAATTTGCGGTTTTGCATCGGCCTCTGCCCTGAATCTTTGTAAACCTTCTTCCTGTGCCCCTCTCCCAATTGTATGCATATGTTGAATGTAGGGGAGCAGTGCCATCCTACGAGAATGCTGTTGTCTGTATTCTTCTCGGCCCGCGGGAGGGGTGCCTGCCGCAGGGCAGTGGGGATGCTCAAAACCCATTTGAAAACAACTGATTTCAGCACGTGGGGAAGAAGAGGAGAAAGTGCTGAAATCATCTTGCCACTGCTGCTCCTGACTGTAATGGGTTACACTTGCATGTTGTTCGGGTTGGTTTCTTTTTCTTTTTCTCTAGATCAGGCCACTCTGGATAAAATAATAAGAAACAAAACCTTCCCTCCCAAATCAGATTGTTGTTCTGTTTGGTTTTGAAACTTTGAAAGACCTTTATGAAATGTTTTGGAACTTGACTCCATATTATTTAAAGTGGAAAGTACTGTGTGCTTGTTTTGAATGAAAATTTTGTGAGTATGTACAATGCCCCTTTAGATAGGCATTTGTGTGTGAGAGAGAGAATACGTGCACGTGTCCCTTCTTTGTCCACATCTGTGTGTCTACATTCCAGCAGAGACCAGGTACTGAAATCCTAAAATACAGTTTTTGTCTCATTTCCAGCAGCTCTAAAACAGGAATTACAGGAAATCTTAGTCACCCCCCCATCCCCAAATCCTGGGGAAAAAGTGTTCTGTTCTCATGAAATTTGCAGCCTGATATTTGCAGACCCAGGAGGTTCAGGCAGTTTGGGTTAGTTTCATATAAACATCCCTGCCACCATCTGAAACCCATAAATAAGGCCACTGGGGAAAGAAAAGAAAAAAAAAACACACAAAAAAACAAGGTCCCTCCCTTTTTCACACCACATCTACATCTTTTATCTTACCAAGACATTGTTCAGTGTTGTAGGAGAGTATTTGGGGAAAGCCGGAGAAAAAATTAATAGAAGGCCTGAAAAATAAGAGCTCCAAGTGAAATACAGAGCTGGAGGTGTGCTCATACAGAAACCCAACCACAGCGCCAAAGTGCCCATGAGAAAGGGAAGGTCTAACATCCCTGCAGCTTTGGAGAAGGTGCCAGAAAGATCAAGATCCAGAGTACTGTTGATCTCAGTCTTTCCCCATATAGGTGGTGCGGTGCACATATAACAAGTTTGACCTTTGGTTCAAAGGAAAACAAATAGTAAGAGTGAATTAAATGGCAAGTTCTGATAAGAGTTAGTGGTTACTTGCATGTCCCCTGAATTGGCAATGCTCAGGGGACACATAAAAACGCAATAATACACCCCACTGTGCAAAGGATACCTCCCATCCCACCCACCCCCATTGGCTATAGTGAAAAGTTCAAATCTAAATAGTTATCATTTGTCTATTCAGGGGCTCTAATACAGAATTCTGGTCTGAAGATGGAAAACGACTGCGTTTTTTGTCAGTTGGTTTGTGTTTTGGACTGACAAGTAGGTTCCCTTTGCAGAGCTCTAGATGCGCCCACAAAGAATTAATTGGATTTGGTACTTAATGGTGCCACACTTTTGAAGAACTCAAAAACTCTTGCAAATGCTTTCCCTCCCTCCTTACTTAGTCAGTATTTATTGAGCATATGTTGAAACCAGGGGTGGGGATAGAGAAGAAATCTTCTCTACTCTTGCAGGTCATATTATTTAGTTCAAACATGTACACACATCGAATCATGTGCAATAATCTTATGTCTTGTGTGTGTTGTTTAATTTTCCTAAAACTCCTTTGAATTCATATTTTGTTTTGAAATCTACTGTAGTGCAGGAGCTACAGGCTTTTTCTAACCTACTTTACGAGCGTTTCTCTTGTTGAGGTTGTTTGCATCCATGTTTCATAAGCTGCAGTCATTGCTGATGGGAACATTCGGGTTGAATACTTGATAGGGGAGCAGGAGTGCACTGCTGAAAAGGAAACAATGAAACACACACACACAGTAAAATGAGAAAGTAGTCAGGGAAATCACCTAAATGAGGAACACCCTCACGGTCATTGGTGTCATATGGGGCTGGTTCTTACCATTTTTGCCTCCAATTGTTTGGGGAAGGGGTTGCCAGGAATCCAAGGACAATGGCACAGCCTTTTTGCCCATTCAGGAGTAAGTTAAGCAGGCAAGTTTAGTGCGTCATGTTAAGTAGCCCAAGTTGGGTGTGCCAATCATTTATTACCGAGTTGGAGCAAAACCACAGGCAGCTAAAGAGGCCTTGGCAAGACTTTAGTGCCAAAGGGTCAAATTAGGATACAAGAAGAAACCTTTGTCTGAGACAAAGATCAAGAGAAGCTAAAAGGAGCACCCTGATAAAGCAAGCGTCAGCAAATGTTTTCTGTGAAGGGTAGGAGAGTAGATATTTTAGGCTTTGCAGCCACATATAGTCTCTGTCACATAATGCTGTGTGTGTGTGTGTGTGTGTGTGTGTGTGTGTGTGAGCATGTTACAGTCCCTTAAAAATATATCAGCTTGAGAGCCCTACACAAACAGGTCACAGGATGGATATTTGACCTATAGGCCAAAACTGTCCTTCAGGCGGTAGTTTGCCAACTCTGTAAACTCCCATTTAACGAACATTTATTGTGCACCTATTATGTGTTAGACATTGTGCCAAGAGTAGAACTATCTAGCTAAATGGTTTGGCCTTGTTCTCAAGAAGCCTCTAATTTAATAAGCTCTAGCAATTCAGCAAGGAGTGGGTAACTGTAACTAAAATTGTACAAGGTACCAAATGGCACCTTCATACAATTAGCTTCTCTCTGAATGGTGATTTAATTATCTTATTATCTCTGTCACGTAGCACATAGAAGGATCTCAAAAACTGTGTGCTAAAAAACTATGTAAAGTCTTTAACACTAATGCTTGGCAATATTATTTAACAAAGTTCTGTTTTGTTTTGTTTTTTATTGAAGAGTTTACGAAAGCATTTTTTTCTAAATTTGTATTTTCCTTTACTTACCCTTAACTTATCCTATATCTTGTGTCACTGGAATATATATGCATTCGCATGTCCAATATACATACACAGATTTAGACAAGGTTCATAGCTTTCCTGAATTGCAAATTCAACATTTCTGTACCCATCCCAAACTTTCTGTTCACTATTTAGAAGCCTACAACAAATAAAATCCATTATATATTTTTTATCCGACTGAAAGAATGCAAGAACATATACTGTTTCCTTTAAAAATAGAATCATCATTCATAGATGTAGATGTGTACTTGTTATGCCAAGAGGAGACAGATGTGGTTCTACTCCTTGGGGACAGGTGCTTCATTTATTCCTTCTCTGACATTCTTTTCTTTATATAGATCCATGTTCCATTTTCTTTCTGCTGAAGAACTTCTTTTGACATTTCTTGCAGGGCAGACCTGCTGATGATAAATTCCCTCAATTTTTGTTTGTCTGAGAAGGTCTTTATTTCTCCTTCACTTTTGAAGGATAATTTTGCTGGACACAGTATTCTAGGTTGGTAGTCTGTTTCTTTTAACACCTTAAATATTTTATTCCACACTTTTCTTGCATGCATGGTGTCTGATGAGAAGTCTGTTGTATTTTTCATCCTTCTTCCTCTTTGTGTAAGGTTTATTTCCTGCCTCTTGCTTCTTTCAAGAATTTTCTTTGTCTTTGATTTTCTGAAATTGCAATGATATGCTCAGGTGTAGATTTTTCTTTCTTTCTTTCTTTCTTTCTTTCTTTCTTTCTTTCTTTCTTTCTTTCTTTCTTCCTTCCTTTCTTTCTTTCTTTATTATTATTTTTTTTATCTTGATGTTTGTTCTCTGAGCTTTCTAGATCTGTGGTTTGGTGTCTGCCATTAATTTTGGAAAGGTCTTGGCCATTATTACTTCAAATATTTTTTCTACTCTGTTCTCTCATTCTTCTACTTGGTATGTTATACCTTTTGAACTTGTTCCATGGTTCTTGAATGGTCTGTTCTGTTTTTTCTTATTCCTTTTTCTGTTTGCATTTCACCATATTCCAGTTCACTGATACTTTCCTGGGCTCTGTTGAATCTAGTGATGAACCGGTGAAGGCATTCTTTATTTCTCTTACAGTATTTTTTGTTTCAAGCATTTCCTTTTGATTCTTTCTTAGTATTTCCATCTCTTTGCTTATATTACCCATATTTTCTTGTCTTTTTTTCTATTAGAGCCCTTAACATATTAAACATAGTTTTTTAAATTCCCTGTCTGATAATTCCAAACACTGTATTGTATCTGAATCTGGTTCCAATAATTGTTTTATATTTTCAGGCTGTATTTTCACTTGCATTTCGGCATGCCTTGTAATTTTCTGTTTAAAGCAGAGCATGTTGTATTAGATAATCGGTACTGAGGTAAATACACCTTTGTTGTGAGGTTCTGTGTTAATCTGGCTGCGAATTAGACTGGGTTTAATGTTTTCAGTAGCTATAAGTGCCAGATTCAGATTCCTTTAGTGTCTTGTTTTGGTCTTTCTTCTTGACTTTGGGCTTCCCTAAGTACTCCTCCTCAAAAAGTCTGTGTGCTGCAGCTCTTTCAGCCATTACCCACTGTTAATATCCTGAAGCCTTGTTGGTGAGGCATGGAGGAGTAGAGAGAGGGAGCATTCTATTATCTTCCAGCTAAATATAAATGTTTTAGTGGGTTTGCGTCTTGGGGCTGTGACCTGTGCTAGTGATTCACCAGTGGTATAGCTTTTCCTGACATGATCCGCACTCCCTGCCCTGGATGCAGCATCCTGCTCTACTTCCTTGAAACGCTGACTTCTATTGACTATGTTCCTCACTCCTACTTTCTTAGGTGAAACAGGAAGTCTACAGGTGGTTGGAATGGGAGGGATGCCCTTCCTCAACTGGAATAAACCTCTGGTAAAGTCTTTCCCCCTGAACAGCAGGTATTTGTTATGGAGAAGTCCCTTGGTGTATGTCATGATTATTCTCTCTCCCCACTCCAGAGCCATGAAAGAATATTTGTCAGATCTTAAACTTGAAAGCCTGGTGGGGTCCCCAGAAGTAAAGCTCAAAAAAGTGTGCCTCGCCCCCCAAGACTGCAGTCCCCAGGAATTTCCCACCCTCATGCAAGACTACTCTCAGTCTTCAGCTATTCTTCAAAATTACTATTGGAGTGTTCTTACCAGTTTGTGGCTCCAGCAACTTCTGTTCCAGGTAAACTGATCTCAGCTGTGTTTCTCTGGATTTGCCTGTCTCTCCAGATTTCACGGTGGAAGTTTGCCTCCAGTTTTCTGAAGCATATAGGAAATGTCATTAGTTTTAGTTTTGTCGAGCTTTATCACGTTGTAAGGATGGCAGTGATGATTTCCAAGCTTTTTACATGTCAGATCCTAAACCATAAATAACAAAATGTTTTTAGTATATGTGCTGCCGAAGCGAGCAACAAAATGTTTTACTGAATAGATGTAAGTAAACAAAAGCAGAAAATACATTCTCAAGTCTGTCTCAAAGTTTAACTTTTCTATGGCAACTACAGACCAGGACTGAAGTATTAGTGCCACCAGACTGCAGGAAACTATCTAAGAAGCTAGCGACTATAGAGCCAAAACAGCATAGAATAATACGCTGTTTATATATGTTGTATACATACTTTCACACATAAGAGGATTGAGTGATATGATTGTATTGAAGTGTGATTTCAATTCCTACATCTTCTTAGTCATAAGATTTTACATACCCAGAAAGCACATCATCCTCATCGCCGAGCAGTTATTAAGTACCTACTATGTGCTACAATTATTGAATATTCACTGAGGATGTGATTAGTGAGCTAAGGGACCAGAACACCAGCTAGAGATGAAGAAGATGTGAGTAAAAAGATCAAATAATGAAAGTTTGCATTAAAATATAGCAAACTTTTATATATTGCTAGAGGATGTAAATTGATTCAACAGTATGTGTAATACTTTAAATGCTTATATGGATAATTTACTGGAGTATGGCTTTATAATTAAATATTAATTAAAAATAAATAACTCAAAGCAGTATGTGTTAAGTGCCAAGTGAGTGGTAGAGGGAGTAATTGCTGCAGATCAGAGAAGCTTTGTGTAGCAGTTAGCTGGGTAATACCACCCCCCATTTGCAGGCACCCAAGCATATTCCTGTAACATTGACTGGCACCATTTAATCTCAGTCCAGTGAGCCCCTCCCCAACACATATATGTCATATTACAAAATGAGTTTTGATTTATAAGAGTTATAAAACTATTTTGCAATCCTTTGGTGATTGCCCATCTTCGGCTGAGGAAAGAAGTTGAAGAAGCTAGGAAAAAAAATTAGTATTTAAAGGAACCCAAACTTCCTTGCCTTTCCACCAAAAAAAGGTATGAAAGGTGTTTGGCTCTTTACCTAAATCCTAGGCAAAGGACCTCCCAGATGCTTACCATGTCCATGCAAATAGTTTAAAGACCCATTGGGATGATTTCTGACTGATGCCTGGAAAATCTAAAGGCCAAGACTGGCAGGCTGGTGCTCTGCCAGCATAAGATCATCACAGACTGCTCCAGAGGGCTGCCTGGAAGGTTGTAGTGACAAAAAGGGGGTGAACCATGAGATTCCTGGGACTTAAGCAAAGAGCTATAAGCAACCCAGAAGAGATGTATTCCCCACATTAGAGGAACTGGGACAACACTTAAGAACTCCCCAAAATTTGCAGTGATAGAAATGGCCAGGTTGAAACACTACGAAGCCCAGGATTGCCTATGCCACGTCATCATACTACAAGTCCCACCTCAGAGCCATGGCACTTGCTGCTCCCTCCACCTGGCTGTCACCTAACCAGGTGTCCATTAGCTGGCATCTTCATCTTTTTCAGGTCTTTAATCAAAAGGCATCCTCTCGGTGAGGCCTTAGCTGGCTACCCTGTCTAAAAGTGCTGACACTTTATGTCCCTTTCCTCCTGCTTTATTTTTTTCCCTGAGCACTTTTCTTTATCTAGTATACAAAATATTACATTTACATACTTGTTTTATTGTTTTCCTATGGTGGCCGGTTAGATCAGTTGGTTAGAGCATGGTGCTAATAACCCCAAGTTTGGTGGTTTGATCCCTGCATGGGCCACTGTGAGCTGTGTCCTCCTTAAAAAACAAAATAAAACAAAAACAAAAAAAGTATTGTTTTCCTCCTCCACCAAATTGCAAGCTCCACAAACGCAAGTATTTTTGTCTATTATGGTCACTACTGTATCCCCAGTTCCTAGAATAATGCCTAATACACAGTAATTATTCAATAAATATTTACCTAATGAATGAGTTAATAAATATAAATTGACAAGGTCTGTAAGAGAGAAAAGTAAATGCTTTTCTGATTATTCTCCATGAGGCTTCTTTATTTAACGTGCCAATTACACTAGTTTCTGATATGCCATGGTGCTTACAATAGTATATAACACAGAGTGTAAAAGACTGGAGTCTTCAACATGACTTCCTGTTGGAGTTGGAATTTAAGCTGGGTCTTAAGGGATTGCTAGGATGTAGAGACACCAAAAAGTTCTTTGAACAAAAGTGGTGAGCCAAGAATGTCCATGAGGTATTCACTGAACTACAAGTGGATTCAGTTGCCTAAAGCAGGGGAAATAAGCCTTGGGAAGGATGCAGAGGGCTTTTGGTCACTAAGAAAAGTAGGCTCTGAGGCTATCCTGAAAACTGGGTGAAACCAGCCTTCACACATTGTGGTGAGTTGGCTTCAAGTTAACAGAACAAGTCAGAGATAAATGGGTCAAGGCTGAGGGTCAAACTTTAAGGACCAGAGACATTAAGACCTCCAGTGGGAGCCCAGCCAGTATGGGGTTGTCTGGTGACCAGTAAAGGCATCCATGATGTCCATCCTAAAATCAGATGAGGTTTTGGAATAAATGCACACTATACTCTTTGCATCTCAATTATTTTATGATTCTGTGGTTTTATTCCCCTGGGCAGAATCTTTCAGGGCTTGGGGATGGGTGCTGCCCATTTGGGACCTGTTACATTCTAGCAGCTCTTGAGCCTTCCAGCCTCAACTGCCCAAAGCCATAGAAGCCAGTCATTGTTCTTATGAGGGAAGAAGTAAGAGACCTTACCTTCTTTCTACATCAGGCAGGCTTGCATCAATCTTCCATCTGTTTGCATCTGCTCCCATGACTTCTGCCTGGACACGAGCTTCCCTGTTCATCAGTGAGTTCTTTCACTCTCCACCTCAAGTTGTCTCAGCTTCAACCTTCTCTGAAGTCTTTAACCAAAATCATAGGCCACTCAGCTTGACACTGCATTTTCAATCCTTCCTTAACTAGTATATAAATGGACTTTCAGTCTTCATCTTTAATTGATTGCAGCTTACCATCCTTTCTGATGGGTCCGAGCCTGTGTGAGGCTTTCTGCTTGTTAAGTAAGACCCATTATCCTGTTTTTTAAATCCTTTTGGCTAAAGTCTAAGTTGGTCAGAGCCCCCCTTTATTCTCTTTTCTACAGTTCTCCTTTATAGGCCTTATCACAATTTATAGATGTTCATTATAATATATACTTATTTATCTATATGTTCATTTAACAGCTGTGTGTTCCCTGACTAATCTGTAAGTAACATGAAGTCAGAAGAATGTCTGTTTTGTTCATCACTGTATCCCCAGCACCCAGAACAGTGTCTGGAGCCTCAAATATTCCATAAAAATTTGTTGTTGAATTGAGCTCCTATAAGGATAAATGCCCCTTTTACTTCCCTTATCTGAACAGGGTGTTTATCTCATGCCCCTCCTTCCTCCAGGCATATCAAGCTTCTTCTCATGGTCTGCAGGCTTAGTCCCCGTCCACCATACGACTAAGATTTTCAACCCACTTTTAAAATTTTAGCTATAGCATAAAAGGTAAATAATTACAGCATAAATCATAAAGAAATGCTTTTTAAACAGAAAAGGGAAAATCAGAAAGAGAATCATTTTTAACCACCATAGTTCCTTCCTATCTTCCCAAATATGAGAAGCACATCAAGAGAAGGACCCAGAACATTTCTTGAATGGTGCTCTGAAGTCACTGAGCTTGAATCATGATAGCTGGAAAGAACAGGGAAGTTCCCAAATCCAAGTCTTCTCAGAAAAAAAGGTACCACTCTTGACAGCCTCTCCCATTGGGACCTTCAGACCATCAGGAAAGAAGGCTCTTCTACTCTTCTGTGCCAGGAGTTGTTACTTATTTAATGAGTGCCTCACGTGTCTGAGGAATTCATAATTCACATTGGATCACATGTCCTAGCACATGATTTATGTGGGAATTCATTTCTCTTGCAGTCACATGAGTAATCAAGGGCTCTGGAGTTGGCAATCTGTCCATAACCTTTTAAGTCCCCCTTTCCTGCTTTATCAGGAATGAATAAGAACCGTAGATCAACTTCACCCTGACCAAACAGGCCTGGATTGCTGTAACTAGCCACGTTCGTCAGCTGCCTGACCACTAACATCAGATAAGCTTTTACCCATGGCTCTCCAAACCAAGACCAGGTCTCCCGAGTTAAGAGACTAACCACTTTTCATGCCTTGAAAACTTCTGATTCCAACTGGTACAGAGACTATTTTAGAGATACCTGCTATGTTCATCTCTTCTTAGTATGCTATTTGAGAGCAACATGCATACTTTTGCCTCTTTTATGTAAAGTTGTCTATATTTTTAAGTTCCATTGGGTTCTTTTTCATTTCTTGCATGTTTATTGCAAATTTTTTTTTTTTTTTAAGATTTTTATTGGAGAAGGGGAACAGGACTTTATCGGGGAAGAGTCTGTACTTCCAGGACTTTTTTCCAAGTCAAGTTGTTGACCTTTCAATCTTTGATGTGGAGGGTGCAGCTCAGCTCCAGATCCAGTTGCCATTGCTAGTTGCTGGGGGCGCAGCCCACCATCCCTTGTGGGACTCGAGGAATTGAACTGGCAACATTGTGGTTGAGAGCCCACTGGCCCATGTGGGCATCAAACCGGCAGCCTTCAGAGTTAGGAGTATGGAGCTTTAACTGCCTGAGCCACCGGGCCGGCCCCTACTGCAACCTTTATGAACTCCTTCCTCGAACGAGTGTGTGATGACGATGATGCTGATCCCTGGGCCTCCCCACTTAAGTTTCTAATTTAATGGGCACCTGGTGGAGTCCAGGCATCAGAATGGTTTAAAAATCATTCAGGGGATTCTAATCTTCTGGGTGATTCTAACAGGGCTGAGAACTGTTGATCTAGACAGGAATACCTCAAAATGTAACGTATGTGAAATTCACCTCGAAATCTTATAAAAGTATAGAATCAGGTCTTGGATGAGGAGTAGCGGGAGGATGCTGAGACTGCATTTCTAAGTGATGAGCTTCCAAGTGATGCCAGTATTCCTAACCCATGGACCACACTTGAAGTCGCCAGGTCTTTAAGTAGCACGTGGCTATTTAAATTTAAGCATTAAGTTTTGTTACTTTATGAAGTATAATGAAATGAAATTAAAAGTTCAGGTCCTCAGGCACATGAGCCACATTTCAAGTGCTCAGTAGCCGCAGGCAGCTAACGGCTACTGTCTGCAACAGGATAGAGTTGAAACATTTCCATCACAGAAAGTTCCACCAGACAGGGCCACTCTAGACCCTTGATTTTCTTACATTTCTGTTTTCAAGAAACTGCAATTGCCAAGCCTGCAGCTAATGTGTTTCTGAAGCACCCCAGGGCTTTAATAACACGTGTACTTTGTGTGCACTTTTGCTTTGGACTTTTAAAGGCAAACTTCTTCCCAGAAGATAGTGGGAAGCCCAACAGAAACCTTTGATTTCCAGGACCAGCTTTAGGCCTAAGTAGTTGGTTTGCAGTATTATTGTTTTTGTTGTTGCTGCTGTTTTAGTTACAGCAAACTTTATTGAAGGTTTGGGTAAGTTAAATTATCCTCTGTGGCTATTGTTTAACTCCTTTTAAAAAGGACTTACCAGTTTCACTTGCCAGCCTATTTTACTGGCATTGCCTGGAAAACAACTGTGTCATAGTATTTATTTCCCTTCTCTTCACTCAGGCCTAGCCACCTACCTCGCTGTACCTTAAGTCATTCCACAACATCAGTATAGAGTACTCATAGTCTAGCACTACTCAGCTGCTATGGGAGATAAAGAAGAAATAGCAAATGGCGCTTCCCCCTTACCGAGTTTATAATTGAATAGAGGACCTGTGATGAGACAAGTAAAACTCAAAATCTCATTAAGTCACTAGCAGTGGCTAGCGAGTGGTAACACATTAAAACAGATTAGTTTCTCATATTAGCCAGCTATCATGGAGCAAAGGGCAGGGTCCAATGAAATGGTACACAGGAGAGGTAGAATTTAATGGAGGGGAGGGAGAGGCCACAGTAAGGTCAGGGAAACACTAAGCTGTGAAAGGGCTGCAAACTGAGTAGGGTGCATTCCTGACTTGAGGAAGGCAGGCGGAGTCAGGAGGAAAGAACCTAGTGAGGTGGGAGGCATGGAAGAGAAAACAAAATGGTGCAAAATGGGAGGTCAATGGAAGTGATGGACAAACTTCAGTGGTTTCACAATTCTGTAGGAAGTGGTGAAATTATCTGCTAACCCCGTGTGTATTGCACCTCCATCAGGGCCCCTTTGCCCTCTGGTGTAGAGGATGGAAGTGTGAGGAAGTGGGCAAGGATGGAGATGGGTCCGTGAAAGGAATGGGCTTTGTCCTGTTGCCTCCTGAACCCACCGCAAAGACTGCTTAAGTCTCCAGGACACAGTGCCACCAGGACTGGACAGGGAGGACTGGACAGCCAAATTCTAGTCCCAGTTCAACCAGGTAACCTGGGTTCATTTCCCCGACTGCATCCTCGGAAAGTTCAATGATCTTTCACCTCAAAACTTCTGTGGTCTCTGATTCTATATTTTAGGGTAGTAGTTTGCAAACTGAAGATGATATGTGGGGCCTGGGCATGTGATTCACACAGCGCAGCTCCATTTTGCCTGTTTACATATTGTATTCCACAGGCCACTGACCAAGACACTGTTTTTGTTGTAATTGCCTCAGCCACTGCTTTGGAGCTTCTCTTTGACTCTTAAACTCTTACATGCATCTTAGAAATTTAAATGTATGGGAGACAGAAAGATAGAAGGAGGGAGACATAGGGAGAGAGAGAGAGAGAGAGAGAGAGAGAGAGAGAGAGAGAGAGAGAGAGAGAGAGAGAGAGAGAGAACACTATGGCCACCTGGGGCAGAAGAGCAAGAGACTGGATGTCTCCACTACACCAAGCCACAGAGAGTCCTTTCCCGTAATTCATACTTGTTAATGAGAAAGGGTCATGAAGATCACCTACCCTGTGATGTGCAGGAAGCTTATAAAGAAAGTTGAGAAATCAAAACTTGTGCATCCACATTAGCCATTATGTTGATAAATTGTACACTTTCTTGAATGACATTCTCTTTGTTCAGCCACATTGGGTCCTTAAAATTCCTCCTCGGAGCTTGATTAGTTTCCAAGCACACCTTCCCTAAACCTTTGTGAAATTGAGAGACTACCTTTCATTTTCTGAGACATCAGTGGCTTGCATCACACACCTCTCAAGTGAATACCTTATGGGGTAAAGGTGAGGCATATTGATTTGAAAGGCAGGTAGGTGGGCAATACATGAGGCTCCAGCTCATGTGCCCAGGGTCACCACCTTCGGGAAAGACTAGCCCTCCAGACATATGCCTTTGGCCAGAAGGTCAACACAGAAAACTCTCCACTCTGAAAACAGGCTGTGCAAAATAAGAAATAACCCAACCATGATTTAGAGAGAAGCCTATTTCTCTTTTCAAATTTTCCAACTTGACATGTTGCTGTAGTGCACTTCACATCTGATTACATTAGTCACATTGCATTATACCATATCAGATGTGACATGATGCAATGGGATTGTGAACTGTGTATAAAGATGTACCAGCAGCCAATAACTACAGCCCATTCCTGATGCAGGAGCTGAGCCACCTACTTTCCTGGTAGCCCTTGTTAATTCAGACAAAGCATCTGATTCTTGTCAAAGAGGAGACCCCATAAATTCTTACCTGAGATATTGACTAGAATAGAAGTGATTCTAGATTCCTTGCTTAAGTCAGGGCTGCTTTTGCTATCCTAGGACCGAATCTAGAAATTTGTCTCTGCCTAACACTCCTAATAATGATGCCTTCAACGTGCCCAGCACATTACAATTTGCAAGGTACTTTCAAAACCATTATCTCATTGATTTTCCACATTCTCAGAAGCCAAGAATTAGCAGAGACGGTTTTTTTGTTTGTTCGTGGTGTTTTTTTTTTTGTGGTTTTTTTTTTTTTTTTTTTTTTTACGTTTGGTTAGGTGATTCAGGATGTTCAACAGTGTCTTTCTCTGACCAAGACCTAGGGGCCGGAAATAGAGACATATCCCACAATCTGAGTCTCCCTTTCTGTGATGCAGAAAAATCAGTGTGACCTGTGCTCAGTGTGTGCCTGTGTCTTCATGATGAGCTGCTTGCATTGGGTGCCTCACTTGGCTCAGTTTTATTTTAATGTAAATACTGATTTAAAGGAGACTATTGGAGACATATTACAACCATGGTACACTAATCTCAAGATGAAAATTAGAATATGTTATTGGCTTCCTCACAGAGAAGAACAAAGAAAATGACACAATCTTCCTAGAAAACATAAGTTTGACCAGTACAGTATGGTGAAAACCAATTGAATTCAGAAGTTTTACTTTATTTTCTTGCCACAGGTTTTCTTTCTTTCATCATTTTCAGAGATGTAAAATAAAACCTCCTTATCTCAGAAAACATGGCTTGAGCTGTAAGTGTCAGAACTTGACAGAAGTTGCCTTTTTTAAAAAAAAGAAGGAAATGTGTCAGTAAAAAGAAGGCTCAAAGTTCAAAAGTAGGACAGCTCCAGAACTGGCTGATTTCTGTTGGTGAATCTTGTCATGAAGAACCCAGTATCCTGCTTCTGGCTGAGGTTAACCTCAAGCTGGGGAAAGGTTGTTGCTGAAGTTCCAGGTTTTACATGTCTTTACATGTCAACTTCCAGGAGAACAGTACAGACTCTGCCTTTATTGCTTAGAAGAGAGAAAACCCTTCCAAGAACCATTCTCCATGATCCAAAAGATTTCCCCTCAAATGCATGTGCCAGGATTGTGCTACACATGCATGTTTTTCAATCAACCTTTGACAAGAGGAATGAGATTACTCTAATTGAATAAAGAAAGCCTCCACAATAGCCATGATGTTCCATCTGCTGTAAAAGCAAACACTAAGAAATGCCACTGAGACAAGAAAAATGGCAAACAACAGCAGGATGAGGCCAAGCTGGAGAAATTGTCTTGGTGAGATTCAACCTAGGGTTTTACTCCTACTTGAGATGAGAGGTGACAGGAACCTACTAGGGTTCCACTGTGTCATTATTACATGCCACCAACTATGACCAAGCTCTCCCACCACACCTGCCCTGGCCTGCCTTTAGGTCTTGAGGATAGGTAGGGTTCAACTTTTGAGAACAGTGTACTCTGTCATCTTTGGGGCAGATCATCACCAATTCCTATGTGCAAAATATAGACGTATTCTTCCTTTTACACATCAGACGTGTAGTATATACAAGGTTGGACAATTAAGTTTGTGAACTCATCCTAGAAAAAGTGCTACATACCTCATTGCTGAATATCACTATGGTCATCTTCAAAGTACTCCCCTCGGAAAGTTATGCACAGACAACAGTGCCTAGTCCACCCTTCAAAGCAATTTTGGAACTCTTTTTCTGGAATGGCCATCAGAGCTGCCGTCGTATCAACTTTGATGTCCTGAATGCCATCAAAATGTCTTCCTTTCAATATTTCCCTTGTCTTCGGGTAAAGAAAGAAGTCCATGGGGGCCAGATCAGGTGAGTAGGGAGGGTGTTCCAATACAGTTATTTGTTTACTAGCTAAAAACTCCCTCACAGACAGTGCCATGTGAGCTGTGCATTGCTGTAATGAAAGAGCCATGAATTGTTGGCAAAAAGTTCAGGTTGTTTAACCTTTTCAGCACTTCCAAAATTTAACTTGGTTAACTATTTGTCCACTTGGTACAAATTCATAATAAATAATCCCTCTGATATCAAAAAAGTTTAGCCACATTGTTGCAAGAAGTTCACGGACTTAATTGTCAGACCTTCATATAGTTGAAAATAACTGCTGTGACCTTCCTGAGATGATTTTTCTCCAAGCTAAATATCTCCGGTTTCTCAAAACATTCCTGTGATACCTAAGGTTAAACTTAATCTTGGCTCCACCAACTACAACCCAGGGCTAAACCTTGAAACTTACTGGCTAACTGCCTCAAATTGTTAGTAATTGGCACTTTGGTATGAATTAATTTAATCAAACAAAATTTTTCGTAATGTTTCTGAGGGAGAACCAGGAGACAGTGGAGAAAATACAAGAGCAGGCTGACATTTTAAAGCTTGCAGACAAGCATGAGGCATTGAAGACACATCTTGCCAATGACATTAACTTGCCTAAGATGCATGATATTTTGGTGTTGTGTTCCAGCTCACGGTAGGGCAAGGCAGCGTGGACAAAGTGGGGTGAGCTGAGATCTAGAAACCTCTGAGATAGGTAGTTTCTGGGAAGATAAACTTTGCTATCAAATATTGAAAGGAAATCCTGGCTGGCAGGTAGAATGAATTCATTCACCAAATATTTATTAAATGCCTACTATGTGCCAGGCACTCTCCTAGACAGTGGATATGCAGCTTAGAAGATGCATAACAATAAACACCTGTTTGTCTAAGCTATTAGTTGTCATGGAGCAGGGTGAGGGAGAAGATGGACAATCCAAAGGAGTAGAAGGTATCCTGTTACCCATTCAAAGGATGACATGAAAAGTCTAGAAAAAGGCAAGATCCACTCCAACAAGAGTTAAGCTATAGGGAAAGCTATAAACCTTTTAACTTTGGGTAAGGGATTGCCAATGGAAGACTTCATTTCTAAAAGGACAAGGCAGGTTGAGAGCCACAAGAAGCAAGACAAGGACCCAAAACCATCATTAGAACACAAAGTGGAGACGGGATCTTCTGCACACGGCATCTGCAAACTGGATTCATGCAAACTGGAGTACAGGGTCTCAGCTGAGTGTATGGCAAGACTGACTTAGTGCTGAACCCCGAAGTCAGACCACAGAGCCCTCCCAGTCTAAGATCAGGGTTTGTCCCAGAACATGGAGCAGACCTGAACCTATATGCGAGCGTCACAACCCAGGGGTTAGTATTTCCTAGTCACAGGCCACCACCGTCTCTCTCAGCTACCCCTCTTCCTTGACATGCCAGTCCTCATTTCTTTCATTTGGGAGCTGTTGTAGCCCATTAGATCAAGTAGAGTGTAACAATCTGCTTCCTTGGGGCTGTTTCTAAAGAATACCAAGTTACACTTGAACAAGACATTTTGCTTCTCAGCCTTGCATGAACTACTAACCAAGAAGAGATAGAATTACTGTAATCTAGAATGTAAGATGCACATGTAATGCATAAATTGGCTTCAAACCACTCAAATCTAAGCAGAACTAAAATAGTTGTATAATTTAGCCAAACTTACCCCTAAAATTTATAAAGCAAACTTCACCCCTAATATGAGATGTTTGATAACAAAGTATTCGCTTCTTTTATCACCATATTTTCCCCCTTGTAAGCATGTCAACGATTGTAAACTTCAGGCAATTGATAATTTTCCAGCAGCCCAACATTCTAGAGTGTTACATAAAAGCTTAAAACTCATCAATTTTAATAAACAGCCTTGGCAGATTTGATTATTAGATTCTTGGAATTTCCCATTCAAATGCCAGCTCTTCATTTTTAAGATAGAAGGATATGGTTTCTCTCTTCTAACCAGAGCAAATTGCTCCACAGTATACAAATAAATTCTCTGTTTCCCAGAACCGATGGCAAATTCACAAAGCTCCATAAACCTCATGCATGACTTGCTGCTGCAGCTGCACAATTAAAAGAAAACTAATATATTGACTAGTTCTCCCCAGAATAGCATTCATAAGTTCACTGTTGCTTGAGAAAACCTTGTTGCTAAAAGGATTATGGCCAATATCATTTTTGTGATTAAAGAGAAAGAATGGCTCTGGTTTGCCTCGTCCGTCCAACCCTTTCACGGATATCCAAAATGCTCCAATGACTGATTTTTTTTATATGTATAAGTCTTGAACCATTATGACAACCATAAGGAAATAGTTATCCGATGTACAGATTTACCACCAAAACTATTGCTTTATCCTCTGCCTCCCAAACCCAATACATAGAAGGCTTATTTTTAGCAGAGACTAAAGGACTTTGTGCTCTAATTTATGCACACATATAAAATCAATAATTACTTAGTCGACCTTTTCATTCGTCTAAATTTGGCCTGGCATAATGGAAGCTGCCCACACAGTTCCCATTGAGAATGATAAATAGGAGACAGTAGTGCATCTCTATCTTCTCTCTAAGGGTCAGATAAAATCAGAGGCCGCTCAAACTCAGCCAGTCCTTGAACCGAGCCACACTGACTTTTATTCGGAGCAGATTCCATTCTGATGAGCATCATGCTTTTTCCCAAGGAGGAAACTTAACTTTGACTATGACCCAGCCTGGCTTGGTGCAGGACTATGCCTTCAGTGTGTTTACCCACATAATTAACGAGAGCAGTTCTGACCACGCATGCCAGTGGCAATAAAGAGTACAATTCCCAAAATGGGCACAAGGCAAAAGGACGCTTGGACAAAAAGTCAGCTACAGAACCCCCTGCACAAAGTGTGGAATAAAATGCCTGTGGGTCTAGAAAGAGCAGACCTGAACCTATATGCGAGCGTCACAACCCAGAGGTTAGTATTTCCTAGTCACAGGCCATGCCTAACTTCTTCCAGCACCCTCTCTCAATTTTGGAGGGTTTCCTTCTACCATCTAACACCTCTACAATGCTGAGTTCCTACCAAATGAGCAGTAATTGTACCCTCACTTTGTTTTTAGAGACTGGATTTCTAGCTTATAGCATGGCCCTTTTGTTTTTCTTAAATTTGCTCCTTAAAAGTAACTTTCTTCATATTAAGGTATTTTAGGCAGAGGTTTCCATGCTATTTTTTTCTCTTTGCCTTATGATTATTTAAACTCACTAGTAAGCCTATCTTCGACATTGAATTTCCCTATTATTGGAGCAGAATGGAGACTTCCATGTCTCAGGTTAGCCATATCCTATATCTTGAATTCTACGCCATTGTTCTTTTCTTTTTTTTTTTAATTGAGAAAGGGGAACAGGACTTTATTGGGGAACAGTGTGTACTTCCAGGCCTTTTTTCCAAGTCAAGTTGCTGTCCTTTCAATCTTAGTTGTGGAGGGTTCCATTCAGCTTCAAGTTGTTGTCCTTTCAGTCTTAGTTGTGGAGGGCGCAGCTCAGCTCCAGGTCCGGTTGCTAGTGCTAGTTGCAGGAGGCACAGCCCACCATCCCTTGCGGGAGTCAAACCGGCAACCTTTTGGTTTAGAGGACATGCTCCAACCAACTGAGCCATCCGGGAGCTCAGTGGCAGCTCAGCTCAAGGTGCCGTGTTCAATCTTAGTTGCAGGTGGCAGAGCCCAGCATCCCTTGCGGGACTCGAGGAATTGAACTGGCAACCTTGAGGTTGAGAGCCCACTGGCCCATGTGGGAATCGAACCGGCAGCCTTAGGAGTTAGGAGCACGGTGCTCTAGCCGTCTGAGCCACCAGGCCAGCACCATTGTTCTTATTGAGTGATATACTTGGGCATCTTTGTTAAATGGCTTGACCAGAAAAAACAAAGCACTCTCCCGCCACGAACTGTATCCCAAGAAAACCTGGACCTTGCACTGGAACTTTTAGTCTGTTCTCTATGTCTACAACTTCAAGGCCCATTCTAGATCCACTGAAGTGTTACGTTATATATAAGAGTTGGTGAAGTGCCTAATAATAATAACAATAATAACAAAAATATCAGTATTTTAACTAGCTTTATTAAACATTTATTATGCACTTATTACATGCTAGGCACTTTTTTTAAAGTTCTTTATATCTGTTACTGCTTGAATCTTTGTCACAAACCTGGTCTGGGAACTATTAGTATTTCTATTGCTGATAAATTGCTGAGGTACAGAGAGCATAAGTGACTTTGCCCAAGGTCACAAAGATAGTAAGTGGTAGAACTGGGCTTAAAACATAAGCAGTCTGATTCCAAGGTCCAAATGTATCTCTGAAGCTCTCACTCATTTACAATTCTGTGCACATTATCTGATTTAAGCCTCAAAACAGACTTTGCTCTCCCATCCCTCTATTCAATTCACTAGGCTATAGTGCCTCTTAGATTTTCTGCCTGGTAATATGGAACTTCTTTAGAAGGTTTGAACAAAGCCTCAGTCGAAAGGACCTACTAAAGGTACCAGACATTCTCTGACAACACTCCCTGCGTTTATCAACCATTTTTTAGGAAAGCTCAGCATTTCTTAGCACGGATGCCTGGCATGTAAAAAGCGCAGTGCACACCAGCGAATGCTGACACAAGGGAGTGGTGGAGAAAAGATCATATGGCCTAGAAGCCAGGAGGGGAGGGAAAAGAAGGCAGAGTAGAGGATTTGGAACACAAAAGCCCCAGATTCTCAGGGGCTTGGTGGCCAGCTGCTCACATCTTTGCATAAAACATGGACACAGGGCTGTCGAGGGACACAGTAAGTATGGCTCCCAGGGGCAGCCAGCAAATTGGAGAATGTGCCTTGGTGAGGAGCGGAATTTGGGAAAAGGGGGAAAAAGAGGCTTTTCTCTTCATGTGTCTAAGAAATGCATATTGCACAGAGCAAAGGGGAAAATCAGAACAATTCAAGGGCTAAGACACTGCCTCTGTTGCTTTAAATTCTCCTGGCAACATCTAACGTCCCCACTAACACAGAGGGGAATCTAGCCACCTGTCAACCCCAAGACACACTACCGACTGTTCGGGGAGATATTCTAGACAGGAAGGAGCCTGCCACAATAATTACAGCACATCGTGATGGCCTCAAACAGCACCATTCTCGGTGCATTATCTAAGGCCTTTTGTCTGCCCCTCTGAAAGCCATCAGCTAACTGGGCATGCTTTACTGACCAAAGAAACTGATGTTTGGCTTTAGGTAATTTGTGGACTCTGAATTCTCATTATTCTAAAAGTATTACAGTCCACAATCGAACGCCTCCAAGGAAGGCATGCCAGGTGCCAGAAATGACAGAGAAATCTAGGGACATGAAGATTGTTTAATTACACACACAGGATTTTTAATGGATTCATTCCACTTGAGGAATGTGCAAGTATTTTAAGTGTTTAAATTAAAAATACAACCTTAAATACTTTTATTCAGTGATAGAAGGGAGTTCAAGAACTTGAAAATTATTTACAATGCAATATAAATACAACCAACGAGTAATAAAAGTGTGCGCGTTAATGGATGTGCATTCCAGATCGGATGGCTGAGACTGAAGGAAATCTGTCAGTCCTGTTCAACGTGGCTAGAAGAAAGATGTCCTGTTCTGGACTTCTTCATTGTTGTGCAGAGAGAGGACAAGCTATGGCAACCAGCATGACAGGGGAGTTCAAGAAGTTGATGTATGGGGGTACGTTAACATAATT